>NW_026961866.1:0-372600 GCF_036172605.1 Pelobates fuscus | reverse complement strand
TTTTCTGATTTTTCCGGATTTTCTGATTTTCCGATTTTTTCGATTTTTCCAGCTTTTTTCAGCATTTTTCAGGTTTTTCCGATTTTTCCGGATTTTTCAGATTTTTCCGGATTTTTCAGATTTTTCCGGATTTTCCGATTTTTTCGGATTTTTCCGGATTTTTCCGGATTTTTCCGATTTTTCCGGCATTTTTCATATTTTTTCTGATTTTTCCAGATTTTTCCGATTTTTCCGGCTTTTTTCATCAATTTTCTGATTTTTTCGTATTTTTCCATATTTTTCCGTATTTTTCCGATTTTTCCGATTTTTCTGATTTTCCAATTTTTCCAGCTTTTTTCATCATTTTTCAGATTTTTCCGATTTTTCCAGATTTTTCAGATTTTTCCGGATTTTCAGATTTGTCCGGATTTTTCCGATTTTTCCGATTTTTTCAGATTTTTCCGGATTTTTCTGATTTTTCCGATTTTTCCTGATTTTTCTGATTTTTCCGATTTTTCCAGATTTTTCCGGATTTTTCTGGATTTTTCTGATTTTTCCGGCTTTTTAGTATATATGTATTTAATACTAATGTACATTTGGTTGTATGAAATACTATAGGCTTCTTAACTTAGCTTAGATTTGAAAAACGTTACACTTTCAATGACATTTCCACAAGGTTAAAGTTAAATTAGAACAAACACATGTGCTGTCAGTCAAATGTATACAAAACTCGTTGTAAGCTAATTACAGGCAAGAGCCTTCTACAGAATATTCCAAAAACACATGTGCTGTCAGTTAAATGTATACAAAAACACTTTGTAAGCTAATTACAAGCTCAAGCCATTTAGGGAATATCCCAAACTTAGATATGCAATACATTACATCATGTAACAAGTTAGAAAACCTTTTTGGGAAAATCACACAGGTGGGGGCTGCTTTATGGAGGACAAAATGGCTATTTAACTGAAGGAGAAAGGATAGGACATTGTCATTCTTTAACATTCATTCACTCAGGCATACATTCAACCATTATTCCATTCTCACTTGCACACGGACACCATACATGCTGTAAGCCACTAATACTTTGGTAAGATTAATTATTTACTGACTATTTTTGCATTCTGTTACATTCATCCAATACACTTTTATCTTATATTTATTTGAGTCATTGTTTCATTTATTACAATATTTTTACAGTGCCTTTTTGGGTCTTCAGACACTGAATTATTTTAGTGATAAATCAAAATTATCATCTAGAATGGTTAAGGAAAACAGTATTTATAAGTAATTTGGGAACGGAAGGGTCTACTCCGTATACAGCTATAGATTGCATAAAGACACGCTAAGCTTAGAATGACCCGGAGTGACCTTTTGTCGGTAAAGGTCCACATCATACCTGAAGCGAGCCATAACTATCAAAATTGAAGTATCACCGAAACCGACACTGCCAACCTCAGCAAGTGTACTGTGCCCTTCATATCTGGTGTCTCTATAGCGTGCCTTTACAAAGAAAAAAACTTTTTCACTGTAAGCTAATAGCAGTCAGTGTCCTTAAAGCGGGTGTCAGGCCTTCAGCGTGTGCTCTGTCAAACTCAGCAAGTGCACTTTGCCACTCATATCTGGTGTCTCTATAGCGTGCCTTTACAAAGAAAAAAAGTTTTTCAGTGTAAGCTAATAGCAGTCGGTGTCCTTAAAGCGGGTGTCAGGCCTTCAGCGTGTACTCTGCCAACCGCTGCCAGTGGACTTTGCCACTCATATCTGGTGTCTCTAAAGCGTGCTTTTACAAAGAAAAAAAGTTTTTCAGTGTAAGCTAATAGCAGTCAGTGTCCTTAAAGCGGGTTTCAGGCCTTCAGCGTGTGCTCTGCCAACCTCAGCAAGTGCACTTTGCCACTCATATCTGGTGTCTCTATAGCGTGCTTTTAGAAAGAAAAAAAGTTTTTCAGTGTAAGCTAATAGCAGTCAGTGTCCTTAAAGCGGGTGTAAGGCCTTCAGCGTGTGCTCTGCCAACCTCAGCAAGTGCACTTTGCCACTCATATCTGGTGTCTCTATAGCGTGCCTTTACAAAGAAAAAAAGTTTTTCATTGTAAGCTAATAGCAGTCAGAGTCCTTAAAGCGGGTGTCAGGCCTTCAGCGTGTGCTCTGCCAACCTCAGCAAGTGCACTTTGCCACTCATATCTGGTGTCTCTATAGCGTGCTTTTACAAAGAAAATTTTTTTTTCACTGTAAGCTAATAGCAGTCAGTGTCCTTAAAGCGGGTGTCAGGCCTTCAGCGTGTGCTCTGCCAACCTCAGCAAGTGTACTTTGCCACTCATATCTGGTGTCTCTATAGCGTGCTTTTAGAAAGAAAAAAAGTTTTTCAGTGTAAGCTAATAGCAGTCAGTGTCCTTAAAGCGGGTGTCAGGCCTTCAGCGTGTGCTCTGTCAAACTCAGCAAGTGCACTTTGCCACTCATATCTGGTGTCTCTAAAGCGTGCTTTTACAAAGAAAAAAAGTTTTTCAGTGTAAGCTAATAGCAGTCAGTGTCCTTAAAGCGGGTTTCAGGCCTTCAGCGTGTGCTCTGCCAACCTCAGCAAGTGCACTTTTCCACTCATATCTGGTGTCTCTATAGCGTGCTTTTAGAAAGAAAAAAAGTTTTTCAGTGTAAGCTAATAGCAGTCAGTGTCCTTAAAGCGGGTGTAAGGCCTTCAGCGTGTGCTCTGCCAACCTCAGCAAGTGCACTTTGCCACTCATATCTGGTGTCTCTATAGCGTGCCTTTACAAAGAAAAAAAGTTTTTCACTGTAAGCTAATAGCAGTCAGTGTCCTTAAAGCGGGTGTCAGGCCTTCAGCGTGTGCTCTGCCAACCTCAGCAAGTGCACTTTGCCACTCATATCTGGTGTCTCTATAGCGTGCTTTTACAAAGAAAAAATGTTTTTCACTGTAAGCTAATAGCAGTCAGTGTCCTTAAAGCGGGTGTCAGGCCTTCAGCGTGACCTCTGCCAACCTCAGCAAGTGTACTTTGCCACTCATATCTGGTGTCTCTATAGCGTGCTTTTAGAAAGAAAAAAAGTTTTTCAGTGTAAGCTAATAGCAGTCGGTGTCCTTAAAGCGGGTGTCAGGCCTTCAGCGTGTACTCTGCCAACCGCTGCCAGTGGACTTTGCCACTCATATCTGGTGTCTCTAAAGCGTGCTTTTACAAAGAAAAAAAGTTTTTCAGTGTAAGCTAATAGCAGTCAGTGTCCTTAAAGCGGGTGTAAGGCCTTCAGCGTGTGCTCTGCCAACCTCAGCAAGTGTACTTTGCCACTCATATCTGGTGTCTCTATAGCATGCTTTTACAAAGAAAAAAGTTTTTCAGTGTAAGCTAATAGCAGTCGGTGTCCTTAAAGCGGGTGTCAGGCCTTCAGCGTGTACTCTGCCAACCGCTGCCAGTGGACTTTGCCACTCATATCTGGTGTCTCTATAGCGTGCTTTTACAAAGAAAAAATGTTTTTCACTGTAAGCTAATAGCAGTCAGTGTCCTTAAAGCGGGTGTCAGGCCTTCAGCGTGTGCTCTGCCATCCTCTGCAAGTGTACTTTGCCACTCATATCTGGTGTCTCTATAGCGTGCTTTTACAAATAAATTTTTTTTTCACTGTAAGCTAATAGCAGTCAGTGTCCTTAAAGCGGGTGTCAGGCCTTCAGCGTGTGCACTGTCAACCTCAGCAAGTGTACTTTGCCATTCATATCTGGTGTCTCTATAGCGTGCCTTTACAAAGAAAAAAGTTTTTCACTATAAACTAATAGCAGTCAGTGTCCTTAAAGCGGGTGTCAGGCCTTCAGCGTGTGCTCTGCCAACCTCAGCAAGTGCACTTTGCCACTCATATCTGGTGTCTCTATAGCGTGCTTTTACAAAGAAAAAAGTTTTTCAGTGTAAGCTAATAGCAGTCAGTGTCCTTAAAGCGGGTGTCAGGCCTTCAGCGTGTGCTCTGCCAACCTCAGCAAGTGTACTTTGCCACTCATATCTGGTTTCTCTATAGCGTGCTTTTACAAAGATAAAATGTTTTTCACTGTAAGCTAATAGCAGTCAGTGTCCTTAAAGCGGGTGTCAGGCCTTCAGCGTGTGCTCTGCCAACCTCTGCAAGTGTACTTTGCCACTCATATCTGGTGTCTCTATAGCGTGCCTTTAAAAAGAAAAAAAGTTTTTCACTGTAAGCTAATAGCAGTTAGTTGACTGCAAGCGTCTGGGTGTCAGGCCTTCAGCGTGTGCTCTGCCAACCTCAGCAAGTGTACTTTGCCACTCATATCTGGTGTCTCTATAGCGTGCTTTTACAAAGAAAAAAGTTTTTCAGTGTAAGCTAATAGCAGTCGGTGTCCTTAAAGCGGGTGTCAGGCCTTCAGCGTGTACTCTGCCAACCGCTGCCAGTGGACTTTGCCACTCATATCTGGTGTCTCTATAGCGTGCTTTTACAAAGAAAAACATTTTTCACTGTAAGCTAATAGCAGTCAGTGTCCTTAAAGCGGGTGTCAGGCCTTCAGCGTGTGCTCTGTCAACCTCAGCAAGTGTACTTTGCCATTCATATCTGGTGTCTCTATAGCGTGCTTTTACAAAGAAAAAATGTTTTTCAGTGTAAGCTAATAGCAGTCGGTGTCCTTAAAGCGGGTGTCAGGCCTTCAGCGTGTGCTCTGCCAACCGCTGCCAGTGGACTTTGCCACTCATATCTGGTGTCTCTAAAGCGTGCTTTTACAAAGAAAAAAATAGTTTTTCAGTGTAAGCTAATAGCAGTCAGTGTCCTTAAAGCGGGTGTCAGGCATTCAGCGTGTGCTCTGCCAACCTCAGCAAGTGTACTTTGCCACTCATATCTGGTGTCTCTATAGCGTGCTTTTAGAAAGAAAAAAAGTTTTTCAGTGTAAGCTAATAGCAGTCAGTGTCCTTAAAGCGGGTGTCAGGCCTTCAGCGTGTGCTCTGTCAACCTCAGCAAGAGTACTTTGCCACTCATATCTGGTGTCTCTATAGCGTGCTTTTACAAAGAAAAAAGTTTTTCAGTGTAAGCTAATAGCAGTCAGTGTCCTTAAAGCGGGTGTCAGGCCTTCAGCGTGTGCTCTGCCAACCTCAGCAAGTGCACGTTGCCACTCATATCTGGTGTCTATATAGCGTGCCTTTACAAAGAAAAAAAGTTTTTCACTGTAAGCTAATAGCAGTCAGTGTCCTTAAAGCGGGTGTCAGGCCTTCAGCGTGTGCTCTGTCAACCTCAGCAAGTGCACTTTGCCACTCATATCTGGTGTCTCTATAGCGTGCCTTTACAAAGAAAAAAAGTTTTTCACTGTAAGCTAATAGCAGTCAGTGTCCTTAAAGCGGGTGTCAGGCCTTCAGCGTGTGCTCTGCCAACCTCAGCAAGTGCACTTTGCCACTCATATCTGGTGTCTCTATAGCGTGCTTTTACAAAGAAAAAATGTTTTTCACTGTAAGCTAATAGCAGTCAGTGTCCTTAAAGCGGGTGTCAGGCCTTCAGCGTGTGCTCTGCCAACCTCAGCAAGTGTACTTTGCCACTCATATCTGGTGTCTCTATAGCGTGCTTTTACAAAGAAAAAAGTTTTTCAGTGTAAGCTAATAGCAGTCGGTGTCCTTAAAGCGGGTGTCAGGCCTTCAGCGTGTACTCTGCCAACCGCTGCCAGTGGACTTTGCCACTCATATCTGGTGTCTCTAAAGCGTGCTTTTACAAAGAAAAAAATAGTTTTTCAGTGTAAGCTAATAGCAGTCAGTGTCCTTAAAGCGGGTGTCAGGCCTTCAGCGTGTGCTCTGCCAACCTCAGCAAGTGTACTTTGCCATTCATATCTGGTGTCTCTATAGCGTGCTTTTACAAAGAAAAAATGTTTTTCACTGTAAGCTAATAGCAGTCAGTGTCCTTAAAGCGGGTGTCAGGCCTTCAGCGTGTGCTCTGCCAACCTCTGCATGTGTACTTTGCCACTCATATCTGGTTTCTCTATAGCGTGCCTTTAAAAATAAAAATAGTTTTTCACTGTAAGCTAATAGCAGTCGGTGTCCTTAAAGCGGGTGTCAGGCCTTCAGCGTGTGCTCTGCCAACCTCTGCAAGTGCACTTTGCAACTCATATCTGGTGTCTCTATAGCGTGCCTTTAAAAATAAAAAAGGTTTTCACTGTAAGCCAATAGCAGTCAGTGTCCTTAAAGCGGGTGTCAGGCCTTCAGCGTGTGCTCTGCCAACCTCTGCAAGTGCACTTTGCAACTCATATCTGGTGTCACTATAGCGTGCCTTTAAAAATAAAAAAAGTTTTTCACTGTAAGCTAATAGCAGTCATTGTCCTTAAAGCGGGTGTCAGGCCTTCAGCGTGTGCTCTGCCAACCTCAGCAAGTGTACTTTGCCATTCATATCTGGTGTCTCTATAGCGTGCTTTTACAAAGAAAACATGTTTTTCAGTGTAAGCTAATAGCAGTCAGTGTCCTTAAAGCGGGTGTCAGGCCTTCAGCGTGTGCTCTGTCAACCTCAGCAAGTGTACTTTGCCATTCATATCTGGTGTCTCTATAGCGTGCTTTTACAAAGAAAAAATGTTTTTCACTGTAAGCTAATAGCAGTCAGTGTCCTTAAAGCGGGTGTCAGGCCTTCAGCGTGTGCTCTGCCAACCTCTGCA
This sequence comes from Pelobates fuscus, assembly GCF_036172605.1. Lineage (NCBI taxonomy): Eukaryota > Metazoa > Chordata > Amphibia > Anura > Pelobatidae > Pelobates > Pelobates fuscus. The sequence goes on along the minus strand of NW_026961866.1, from coordinate 366,020 downwards.
AGTGTACTTTGCCACTCATATCTGGTGTCTCTATAGTGTGCTTTTACAAAGAAAAAATGTTTTTCACTGTAAGCTAATAGCAGTCAGTGTCCTTAAAGCGGGTGTCAGGCCTTCAGCGTGTGCTCTGCCAACCTCAGCAAGTGTACTTTGCCACTCATATCTGGTGTCTCTATAGCGTGCTTTTACAAAGAAAAAAGTTTTTCAGTGTAAGCTAATAGCAGTCGGTGTCCTTAAAGCGGGTGTCAGGCCTTCAGCGTGTACTCTGCCAACCGCTGCCAGTGGACTTTGCCACTCATATCTGGTGTCTCTAAAGCGTGCTTTTACAAAGAAAAAAATAGTTTTTCAGTGTAAGCTAATAGCAGTCATTGTCCTTAAAGCGGGTGTCAGGCCTTCAGCGTGTGCTCTGCCAACCTCAGCAAGTGTACTTTGCCATTCATATCTGGTGTCTCTATAGCGTGCTTTTACAAAGAAAAAATGTTTTTCACTGTAAGCTAATAGCAGTCAGTGTCCTTAAAGCGGGTGTCAGGCCTTCAGCGTGTGCTCTGTCAACCTCAGCAAGTGTACTTTGCCATTCATATCTGGTGTCTCTATAGCGTGCTTTTACAAAGAAAAAATGTTTTTCAGTGTAAGCTAATAGCAGTCGGTGTCCTTAAAGCGGGTGTCAGGCCTTCAGCGTGTGCTCTGCCAACCGCTGCCAGTGGACTTTGCCACTCATATCTGGTGTCTCTAAAGCGTGCTTTTACAAAGAAAAAAATAGTTTTTCAGTGTAAGCTAATAGCAGTCAGTGTCCTTAAAGCGGGTGTCAGGCATTCAGCGTGTGCTCTGCCAACCTCAGCAAGTGTACTTTGCCACTCATATCTGGTGTCTCTATAGCGTGCTTTTAGAAAGAAAAAAAGTTTTTCAGTGTAAGCTAATAGCAGTCAGTGTCCTTAAAGCGGGTGTCAGGCCTTCAGCGTGTGCTCTGTCAACCTCAGCAAGTGTACTTTGCCACTCATATCTGGTGTCTCTATAGCGTGCTTTTACAAAGAAAAAAGTTTTTCAGTGTAAGCTAATAGCAGTCAGTGTCCTTAAAGCGGGTGTCAGGCCTTCAGCGTGTGCTCTGCCAACCTCAGCAAGTGCACGTTGCCACTCATATCTGGTGTCTATATAGCGTGCCTTTACAAAGAAAAAAAGTTTTTCACTGTAAGCTAATAGCAGTCAGTGTCCTTAAAGCGGGTGTCAGGCCTTCAGCGTGTGCTCTGTCAACCTCAGCAAGTGCACTTTGCCACTCATATCTGGTGTCTCTATAGCGTGCCTTTACAAAGAAAAAAAGATTTTCACTGTAAGCTAATAGCAGTCAGTGTCCTTAAAGCGGGTGTCAGGCCTTCAGCGTGTGCTCTGCCAACCTCAGCAAGTGCACTTTGCCACTCATATCTGGTGTCTCTATAGCGTGCTTTTACAAAGAAAAAATGTTTTTCACTGTAAGCTAATAGCAGTCAGTGTCCTTAAAGCGGGTGTCAGGCCTTCAGCGTGTGCTCTGCCAACCTCAGCAAGTGTACTTTGCCACTCATATCTGGTGTCTCTATAGCGTGCTTTTACAAAGAAAAAAGTTTTTCAGTGTAAGCTAATAGCAGTCGGTGTCCTTAAAGCGGGTGTCAGGCCTTCAGCGTGTACTCTGCCAACCGCTGCCAGTGGACTTTGCCACTCATATCTGGTGTCTCTAAAGCGTGCTTTTACAAAGAAAAAAATAGTTTTTCAGTGTAAGCTAATAGCAGTCAGTGTCCTTAAAGCGGGTGTCAGGCCTTCAGCGTGTGCTCTGCCAACCTCAGCAAGTGTACTTTGCCATTCATATCTGGTGTCTCTATAGCGTGCTTTTACAAAGAAAAAATGTTTTTCACTGTAAGCTAATAGCAGTCAGTGTCCTTAAAGCGGGTGTCAGGCCTTCAGCGTGTGCTCTGTCAACCTCAGCAAGTGTACTTTGCCATTCATATCTGGTGTCTCTATAGCGTGCTTTTACAAAGAAAAAATGTTTTTCACTGTAAGCTAATAGCAGTCAGTGTCCTTAAAGCGGGTGTCAGGCCTTCAGCGTGTGCTCTGCCAACCTCTGCATGGTTACTTTGCCACTCATATCTGGTGTCTCTATAGCGTGCCTTTAAAAATAAAAATAGTTTTTCACTGTAAGCTAATAGCAGTCGGTGTCCTTAAAGCGGGTGTCAGGCCTTCAGCGTGTGCTCTGCCAACCTCTGCAAGTGCACTTTGCAACTCATATCTGGTGTCTCTATAGCGTGCCTTTAAAAATAAAAAAGGTTTTCACTGTAAGCCAATAGCAGTCAGTGTCCTTAAAGCGGGTGTCAGGCCTTCAGCGTGTGCTCTGCCAACCTCTGCAAGTGCACTTTGCAACTCATATCTGGTGTCACTATAGCGTGCCTTTAAAAATAAAAAAAGTTTTTCACTGTAAGCTAATAGCAGTCATTGTCCTTAAAGCGGGTGTCAGGCCTTCAGCGTGTGCTCTGCCAACCTCAGCAAGTGTACTTTGCCATTCATATCTGGTGTCTCTATAGCGTGCTTTTACAAAGAAAAAATGTTTTTCACTGTAAGCTAATAGCAGTCAGTGTCCTTAAAGCGGGTGTCAGGCCTTCAGCGTGTGCTCTGCCAACCTCTGCAAGTGTACTTTGCCACTCATATCTGGTGTCTCTATAGCGTGCTTTTACAAAGAAAAAATGTTTTTCACTGTAAGCTAATAGCAGTCAGTGTCCTTAAAGCGGGTGTCAGGCCTTCAGCGTGTGCTCTGCCAACCTCAGCAAGTGTACTTTGCCACTCATATCTGGTGTCTCTATAGCGTGCTTTTACAAAGAAAAAAGTTTTTCAGTGTAAGCTAATAGCAGTCGGTGTCCTTAAAGCGGGTGTCAGGCCTTCAGCGTGTACTCTGCCAACCGCTGCCAGTGGACTTTGCCACTCATATCTGGTGTCTCTATAGCGTGCTTTTACAAAGAAAAAATGTTTTTCACTGTAAGCTAATAGCAGTCAGTGTCCTTAAAGCGGGTGTCAGGCCTTCAGCGTGTGCTCTGTCAACCTCAGCAAGTGTACTTTGCCATTCATATCTGGTGTCTCTATAGCGTGCTTTTACAAAGAAAAAATGTTTTTCACTGTAAGCTAATAGCAGTCAGTGTCCTTAAAGCGGGTGTCAGGCCTTCAGCGTGTGCTCTGCCAACCTCTGCATGTGTACTTTGCCACTCATATCTGGTGTCTCTATAGCGTGCCTTTAAAAATAAAAATAGTTTTTCACTGTAAGCTAATAGCAGTCAGTGTCCTTAAAGCGGGTGTCAGGCCTTCAGCGTGTGCTCTGCCAACCTCTGCAAGTGCACTTTGCAACTCATATCTGGTGTCTCTATAGCGTGCCTTTAAAAATAAAAAAGGTTTTCACTGTAAGCCAATAGCAGTCAGTGTCCTTAAAGCGGGTGTCAGGCCTTCAGCGTGTGCTCTGCCAACCTCTGCAAGTGCACTTTGCAACTCATATCTGGTGTCACTATAGCGTGCCTTTAAAAATAAAAAAAGTTTTTCACTGTAAGCTAATAGCAGTCATTGTCCTTAAAGCGGGTGTCAGGCCTTCAGCGTGTGCTCTGCCAACCTCAGCAAGTGTACTTTGCCATTCATATCTGGTGTCTCTATAGCGTGCTTTTACAAAGAAAAAATGTTTTTCACTGTAAGCTAATAGCAGTCAGTGTCCTTAAAGCGGGTGTCAGGCCTTCAGCGTGTGCTCTGCCAACCTCTGCAAGTGTACTTTGCCACTCATATCTGGTGTCTCTATAGCGTGCTTTTACAAAGAAAAAATGTTTTTCACTGTAAGCTAATAGCAGTCAGTGTCCTTAAAGCGGGTGTCAGGCCTTCAGCGTGTGCTCTGCCAACCTCAGCAAGTGTACTTTGCCACTCATATCTGGTGTCTCTATAGCGTGCTTTTACAAAGAAAAAAGTTTTTCAGTGTAAGCTAATAGCAGTCGGTGTCCTTAAAGCGGGTGTCAGGCCTTCAGCGTGTACTCTGCCAACCGCTGCCAGTGGACTTTGCCACTCATATCTGGTGTCTCTATAGCGTGCTTTTACAAAGAAAAAATGTTTTTCACTGTAAGCTAATAGCAGTCAGTGTCCTTAAAGCGGGTGTCAGGCCTTCAGCGTGTGCTCTGTCAACCTCAGCAAGTGTACTTTGCCATTCATATCTGGTGTCTCTATAGCGTGCTTTTACAAAGAAAAAATGTTTTTCACTGTAAGCTAATAGCAGTCAGTGTCCTTAAAGCGGGTGTCAGGCCTTCAGCGTGTGCTCTGCCAACCTCTGCATGTGTACTTTGCCACTCATATCTGGTGTCTCTATAGCGTGCCTTTAAAAATAAAAATAGTTTTTCACTGTAAGCTAATAGCAGTCAGTGTCCTTAAAGCGGGTGTCAGGCCTTCAGCGTGTGCTCTGCCAACCTCTGCAAGTGCACTTTGCAACTCATATCTGGTGTCTCTATAGCGTGCCTTTAAAAATAAAAAAGGTTTTCACTGTAAGCCAATAGCAGTCAGTGTCCTTAAAGCGGGTGTCAGGCCTTCAGCGTGTGCTCTGCCAACCTCTGCAAGTGCACTTTGCAACTCATATCTGGTGTCACTATAGCGTGCCTTTAAAAATAAAAAAAGTTTTTCACTGTAAGCTAATAGCAGTCATTGTCCTTAAAGCGGGTGTCAGGCCTTCAGCGTGTGCTCTGCCAACCTCAGCAAGTGTACTTTGCCATTCATATCTGGTGTCTCTATAGCGTGCTTTTACAAAGAAAAAATGTTTTTCACTGTAAGCTAATAGCAGTCAGTGTCCTTAAAGCGGGTGTCAGGCCTTCAGCGTGTGCTCTGTCAACCTCAGCAAGTGTACTTTGCCATTCATATCTGGTGTCTCTATAGCGTGCTTTTACAAAGAAAAAATGTTTTTCACTGTAAGCTAATAGCAGTCAGTGTCCTTAAAGCGGGTGTCAGGCCTTCAGCGTGTGCTCTGCCAACCTCTGCAAGTGTACTTTGCCACTCATATCTGGTGTCTCTATAGTGTGCTTTTACAAAGAAAAAATGTTTTTCACTGTAAGCTAATAGCAGTCAGTGTCCTTAAAGCGGGTGTCAGGCCTTCAGCGTGTGCTCTGCCAACCTCAGCAAGTGTACTTTGCCACTCATATCTGGTGTCTCTATAGCGTGCTTTTACAAAGAAAAAAGTTTTTCAGTGTAAGCTAATAGCAGTCGGTGTCCTTAAAGCGGGTGTCAGGCCTTCAGCGTGTACTCTGCCAACCGCTGCCAGTGGACTTTGCCACTCATATCTGGTGTCTCTAAAGCGTGCTTTTACAAAGAAAAAAATAGTTTTTCAGTGTAAGCTAATAGCAGTCATTGTCCTTAAAGCGGGTGTCAGGCCTTCAGCGTGTGCTCTGCCAACCTCAGCAAGTGTACTTTGCCATTCATATCTGGTGTCTCTATAGCGTGCTTTTACAAAGAAAAAATGTTTTTCACTGTAAGCTAATAGCAGTCAGTGTCCTTAAAGCGGGTGTCAGGCCTTCAGCGTGTGCTCTGTCAACCTCAGCAAGTGTACTTTGCCATTCATATCTGGTGTCTCTATAGCGTGCTTTTACAAAGAAAAAATGTTTTTCAGTGTAAGCTAATAGCAGTCGGTGTCCTTAAAGCGGGTGTCAGGCCTTCAGCGTGTGCTCTGCCAACCGCTGCCAGTGGACTTTGCCACTCATATCTGGTGTCTCTAAAGCGTGCTTTTACAAAGAAAAAAATAGTTTTTCAGTGTAAGCTAATAGCAGTCAGTGTCCTTAAAGCGGGTGTCAGGCATTCAGCGTGTGCTCTGCCAACCTCAGCAAGTGTACTTTGCCACTCATATCTGGTGTCTCTATAGCGTGCTTTTAGAAAGAAAAAAAGTTTTTCAGTGTAAGCTAATAGCAGTCAGTGTCCTTAAAGCGGGTGTCAGGCCTTCAGCGTGTGCTCTGTCAACCTCAGCAAGTGTACTTTGCCACTCATATCTGGTGTCTCTATAGCGTGCTTTTACAAAGAAAAAAGTTTTTCAGTGTAAGCTAATAGCAGTCAGTGTCCTTAAAGCGGGTGTCAGGCCTTCAGCGTGTGCTCTGCCAACCTCAGCAAGTGCACGTTGCCACTCATATCTGGTGTCTATATAGCGTGCCTTTACAAAGAAAAAAAGTTTTTCACTGTAAGCTAATAGCAGTCAGTGTCCTTAAAGCGGGTGTCAGGCCTTCAGCGTGTGCTCTGTCAACCTCAGCAAGTGCACTTTGCCACTCATATCTGGTGTCTCTATAGCGTGCCTTTACAAAGAAAAAAAGATTTTCACTGTAAGCTAATAGCAGTCAGTGTCCTTAAAGCGGGTGTCAGGCCTTCAGCGTGTGCTCTGCCAACCTCAGCAAGTGCACTTTGCCACTCATATCTGGTGTCTCTATAGCGTGCTTTTACAAAGAAAAAATGTTTTTCACTGTAAGCTAATAGCAGTCAGTGTCCTTAAAGCGGGTGTCAGGCCTTCAGCGTGTGCTCTGCCAACCTCAGCAAGTGTACTTTGCCACTCATATCTGGTGTCTCTATAGCGTGCTTTTACAAAGAAAAAAGTTTTTCAGTGTAAGCTAATAGCAGTCGGTGTCCTTAAAGCGGGTGTCAGGCCTTCAGCGTGTACTCTGCCAACCGCTGCCAGTGGACTTTGCCACTCATATCTGGTGTCTCTAAAGCGTGCTTTTACAAAGAAAAAAATAGTTTTTCAGTGTAAGCTAATAGCAGTCAGTGTCCTTAAAGCGGGTGTCAGGCCTTCAGCGTGTGCTCTGCCAACCTCAGCAAGTGTACTTTGCCATTCATATCTGGTGTCTCTATAGCGTGCTTTTACAAAGAAAAAATGTTTTTCACTGTAAGCTAATAGCAGTCAGTGTCCTTAAAGCGGGTGTCAGGCCTTCAGCGTGTGCTCTGTCAACCTCAGCAAGTGTACTTTGCCATTCATATCTGGTGTCTCTATAGCGTGCTTTTACAAAGAAAAAATGTTTTTCACTGTAAGCTAATAGCAGTCAGTGTCCTTAAAGCGGGTGTCAGGCCTTCAGCGTGTGCTCTGCCAACCTCTGCATGGTTACTTTGCCACTCATATCTGGTGTCTCTATAGCGTGCCTTTAAAAATAAAAATAGTTTTTCACTGTAAGCTAATAGCAGTCGGTGTCCTTAAAGCGGGTGTCAGGCCTTCAGCGTGTGCTCTGCCAACCTCTGCAAGTGCACTTTGCAACTCATATCTGGTGTCTCTATAGCGTGCCTTTAAAAATAAAAAAGGTTTTCACTGTAAGCCAATAGCAGTCAGTGTCCTTAAAGCGGGTGTCAGGCCTTCAGCGTGTGCTCTGCCAACCTCTGCAAGTGCACTTTGCAACTCATATCTGGTGTCACTATAGCGTGCCTTTAAAAATAAAAAAAGTTTTTCACTGTAAGCTAATAGCAGTCATTGTCCTTAAAGCGGGTGTCAGGCCTTCAGCGTGTGCTCTGCCAACCTCAGCAAGTGTACTTTGCCATTCATATCTGGTGTCTCTATAGCGTGCTTTTACAAAGAAAAAATGTTTTTCACTGTAAGCTAATAGCAGTCAGTGTCCTTAAAGCGGGTGTCAGGCCTTCAGCGTGTGCTCTGCCAACCTCTGCAAGTGTACTTTGCCACTCATATCTGGTGTCTCTATAGCGTGCTTTTACAAAGAAAAAATGTTTTTCACTGTAAGCTAATAGCAGTCAGTGTCCTTAAAGCGGGTGTCAGGCCTTCAGCGTGTGCTCTGCCAACCTCAGCAAGTGTACTTTGCCACTCATATCTGGTGTCTCTATAGCGTGCTTTTACAAAGAAAAAAGTTTTTCAGTGTAAGCTAATAGCAGTCGGTGTCCTTAAAGCGGGTGTCAGGCCTTCAGCGTGTACTCTGCCAACCGCTGCCAGTGGACTTTGCCACTCATATCTGGTGTCTCTATAGCGTGCTTTTACAAAGAAAAAATGTTTTTCACTGTAAGCTAATAGCAGTCAGTGTCCTTAAAGCGGGTGTCAGGCCTTCAGCGTGTGCTCTGTCAACCTCAGCAAGTGTACTTTGCCATTCATATCTGGTGTCTCTATAGCGTGCTTTTACAAAGAAAAAATGTTTTTCACTGTAAGCTAATAGCAGTCAGTGTCCTTAAAGCGGGTGTCAGGCCTTCAGCGTGTGCTCTGCCAACCTCTGCATGTGTACTTTGCCACTCATATCTGGTGTCTCTATAGCGTGCCTTTAAAAATAAAAATAGTTTTTCACTGTAAGCTAATAGCAGTCAGTGTCCTTAAAGCGGGTGTCAGGCCTTCAGCGTGTGCTCTGCCAACCTCTGCAAGTGCACTTTGCAACTCATATCTGGTGTCTCTATAGCGTGCCTTTAAAAATAAAAAAGGTTTTCACTGTAAGCCAATAGCAGTCAGTGTCCTTAAAGCGGGTGTCAGGCCTTCAGCGTGTGCTCTGCCAACCTCTGCAAGTGCACTTTGCAACTCATATCTGGTGTCACTATAGCGTGCCTTTAAAAATAAAAAAAGTTTTTCACTGTAAGCTAATAGCAGTCATTGTCCTTAAAGCGGGTGTCAGGCCTTCAGCGTGTGCTCTGCCAACCTCAGCAAGTGTACTTTGCCATTCATATCTGGTGTCTCTATAGCGTGCTTTTACAAAGAAAAAATGTTTTTCACTGTAAGCTAATAGCAGTCAGTGTCCTTAAAGCGGGTGTCAGGCCTTCAGCGTGTGCTCTGCCAACCTCTGCAAGTGTACTTTGCCACTCATATCTGGTGTCTCTATAGCGTGCTTTTACAAAGAAAAAATGTTTTTCACTGTAAGCTAATAGCAGTCAGTGTCCTTAAAGCGGGTGTCAGGCCTTCAGCGTGTGCTCTGCCAACCTCAGCAAGTGTACTTTGCCACTCATATCTGGTGTCTCTATAGCGTGCTTTTACAAAGAAAAAAGTTTTTCAGTGTAAGCTAATAGCAGTCGGTGTCCTTAAAGCGGGTGTCAGGCCTTCAGCGTGTACTCTGCCAACCGCTGCCAGTGGACTTTGCCACTCATATCTGGTGTCTCTATAGCGTGCTTTTACAAAGAAAAAATGTTTTTCACTGTAAGCTAATAGCAGTCAGTGTCCTTAAAGCGGGTGTCAGGCCTTCAGCGTGTGCTCTGTCAACCTCAGCAAGTGTACTTTGCCATTCATATCTGGTGTCTCTATAGCGTGCTTTTACAAAGAAAAAATGTTTTTCACTGTAAGCTAATAGCAGTCAGTGTCCTTAAAGCGGGTGTCAGGCCTTCAGCGTGTGCTCTGCCAACCTCTGCATGTGTACTTTGCCACTCATATCTGGTGTCTCTATAGCGTGCCTTTAAAAATAAAAATAGTTTTTCACTGTAAGCTAATAGCAGTCAGTGTCCTTAAAGCGGGTGTCAGGCCTTCAGCGTGTGCTCTGCCAACCTCTGCAAGTGCACTTTGCAACTCATATCTGGTGTCTCTATAGCGTGCCTTTAAAAATAAAAAAGGTTTTCACTGTAAGCCAATAGCAGTCAGTGTCCTTAAAGCGGGTGTCAGGCCTTCAGCGTGTGCTCTGCCAACCTCTGCAAGTGCACTTTGCAACTCATATCTGGTGTCACTATAGCGTGCCTTTAAAAATAAAAAAAGTTTTTCACTGTAAGCTAATAGCAGTCATTGTCCTTAAAGCGGGTGTCAGGCCTTCAGCGTGTGCTCTGCCAACCTCAGCAAGTGTACTTTGCCATTCATATCTGGTGTCTCTATAGCGTGCTTTTACAAAGAAAAAATGTTTTTCACTGTAAGCTAATAGCAGTCAGTGTCCTTAAAGCGGGTGTCAGGCCTTCAGCGTGTGCTCTGCCAACCTCTGCAAGTGTACTTTGCCACTCATATCTGGTGTCTCTATAGCGTGCTTTTACAAAGAAAAAATGTTTTTCACTGTAAGCTAATAGCAGTCAGTGTCCTTAAAGCGGGTGTCAGGCCTTCAGCGTGTGCTCTGCCAACCTCAGCAAGTGTACTTTGCCACTCATATCTGGTGTCTCTATAGCGTGCTTTTACAAAGAAAAAAGTTTTTCAGTGTAAGCTAATAGCAGTCGGTGTCCTTAAAGCGGGTGTCAGGCCTTCAGCGTGTACTCTGCCAACCGCTGCCAGTGGACTTTGCCACTCATATCTGGTGTCTCTATAGCGTGCTTTTACAAAGAAAAAATGTTTTTCACTGTAAGCTAATAGCAGTCAGTGTCCTTAAAGCGGGTGTCAGGCCTTCAGCGTGTGCTCTGTCAACCTCAGCAAGTGTACTTTGCCATTCATATCTGGTGTCTCTATAGCGTGCTTTTACAAAGAAAAAATGTTTTTCACTGTAAGCTAATAGCAGTCAGTGTCCTTAAAGCGGGTGTCAGGCCTTCAGCGTGTGCTCTGCCAACCTCTGCATGTGTACTTTGCCACTCATATCTGGTGTCTCTATAGCGTGCCTTTAAAAATAAAAATAGTTTTTCACTGTAAGCTAATAGCAGTCAGTGTCCTTAAAGCGGGTGTCAGGCCTTCAGCGTGTGCTCTGCCAACCTCTGCAAGTGCACTTTGCAACTCATATCTGGTGTCTCTATAGCGTGCCTTTAAAAATAAAAAAGGTTTTCACTGTAAGCCAATAGCAGTCAGTGTCCTTAAAGCGGGTGTCAGGCCTTCAGCGTGTGCTCTGCCAACCTCTGCAAGTGCACTTTGCAACTCATATCTGGTGTCACTATAGCGTGCCTTTAAAAATAAAAAAAGTTTTTCACTGTAAGCTAATAGCAGTCATTGTCCTTAAAGCGGGTGTCAGGCCTTCAGCGTGTGCTCTGCCAACCTCAGCAAGTGTACTTTGCCATTCATATCTGGTGTCTCTATAGCGTGCTTTTACAAAGAAAAAATGATTTCACTGTAAGCTAATAGCAGTCAGTGTCCTTAAAGCAGGTGTCAGGCCTTCAGCGTGTGCTCTGTCAACCTCAGCAAGTGCACTTTGCCACTCATATCTGGTGTCTCTATAGCGTGACTTTACAAAGAAAAAAAGATTTTCACTGTAAGCTAATAGCAGTCAGTGTCCTTAAAGCGGTTGTCAGGCCTTCAGCGTGTGCTCTGTCAACCTCAGCAAGTGCACTTTGCCACTCATATCTGGTGTCTCTATAGCGTGCTTTTACAAAGAAAAAAGTTTTTCAGTATAAGCTAATAGCAGTCGGTGTCCTTTAAGCGGGTGTCAGGCCTTCAGCGTGTACTCTGCCAACCGCTGCCAGTGGACTTTGCCACTCATATCTGGTGTCTCTAAAGCGTGCTTTTACAAAGAAAAAAAGTTTTTCAGTGTAAGCTAATAGCAGTCAGTGTCCTTAAAGCGGGTGTCAGGCCTTCAGCGTGTGCTCTGTAAACCTCAGCAAGTGTACTTTGCCATTCATATCTGGTGTCTCTATAGCGTGCTTTTACAAAGAAAAAAGTTTTTCACTGTAAGCTAATAGCAGTCAGTGTCCTTAAAGCGGGTGTCAGGCCTTCAGCGTGTGCTCTGTAAACCTCAGCAAGTGTACTTTGCCATTCATATCTGGTGTCTCTATAGCGTGCTTTTACAAAGAAAAAAGTTTTTCAGTGTAAGCTAATAGCAGTCGGTGTCCTTAATGCGGGTGTCAGGCCTTCAGCGTGTACTCTGCCAACCGCTGCCAGTGGACTTTGTCACTCATATCTGGTGTCTCTATAGCGTGCTTTTACAAATAAAAAATGTTTTTCACTGTAAGCTAATAGCAGTCAGTGTCCTTAAAGCGGGTGTCAGGCCTTCAGCGTGTGCTCTGCCAACCTCTGCAAGTGCACTTTGCAACTCATATCTGGTGTCACTATAGCGTGCCTTTAAAAAGAAAAAAAGTTTTTCACTGTGAGCTAATAGCAGTTAGTTGTCTGCAAGCGTCTGGGTGTCAGGCCTTCACCGTGTGCTCTGCCAACCTCAGCAAGTGTACTTTGCCACTCATATCTGGTGTCTCTATAGCGTGCTTTTACAAAGAAAAAATGTTTTTCACTGTAAGCTAATAGCAGTCAGTGTCCTTAAAGCGGGTGTCAGGCCTTCAGCGTGTGCTCTGTCAACCTCAGCAAGTGTACTTTGCCATTCATATCTGGTGTCTCTATAGCGTGCTTTTACAAAGAAAAAATGTTTTTCACTGTAAGCTAATAGCAGTCAGTGTCCTTAAAGCGGGTGTCAGGCCTTCAGCGTGTGCTCTGCCAACCTCAGCAAGTGTACTTTGCCACTCATATCTGGTGTCTCTATAGCGTGCTTTTACAAAGAAAAATGTTTTTCACTGTAAGCTAATAGCAGTCAGTGTCCTTAAAGCGGGTGTCAGGCCTTCAGCGTGTGCTCTGCCAACCTCAGCAAGTGTACTTTGCCGGTAATATCTGGTGTCTGTATAGCGTGCTTTTACAAAGAAAAAATGTTTTTCACTGTAAGCTAATAGCAGTCAGTGTCCTTAAAGTGGGTGTCAGGCCTTCAGCGTGTGCTCTGCCAACCTCAGCAAGTGTACTTTGCCACTCATATCTGGTGTCTCTATAGCGTGCTTTTACAAAGAAAAAAGTTTTTCAGTGTAAGCTAATAGCAGTCAGTGTCCTTAAAGCGGGTGTCAGGCCTTCAGCGTGTGCTCTGCCAACCGCTGCCAGTGGACTTTGTCACTCATATCTGGTGTCTCTATAGCGTGCTTTTACAAAGAAAAAATGTTTTTCACTGTAAGCTAATAGCAGTCAGTGTCCTTAAAGCGGGTGTCAGGCCTTCAGCGTGTGCTCTGTCAACCTCAGCAAGTGTACTTTGCCATTCATATCTGGTGTCTCTATAGCGTGCTTTTACAAAGAAAAAATGTTTTTCACTGTAAGCTAATAGCAGTCAGTGTCCTTAAAGCGGGTGTCAGGCCTTCAGCGTGTGCTCTGCCAACCTCAGCAAGTGTACTTTGCCACTCATATCTGGTGTCTCTATAGCGTGCTTTTAGAAAGAAAAAAGTTTTTCAGTGTAAGCTAATAGCAGTCGGTGTCCTTAATGCGGGTGTCAGGCCTTCAGCGTGTACTCTGCCAACCGCTGCCAGTGGACTTTGTCACTCATATCTGGTGTCTCTATAGCGTGCTTTTACAAAGAAAAAATGTTTTTCACTGTAAGCTAATAGCAGTCAGTGTCCTTAAAGCGGGTGTCAGGCCTTCAGCGTGTGCTCTGCCAACCTCAGCAAGTGTACTTTGCCATTCATATCTGGTGTCTCTATAGCGTGCTTTTACAAAGAAAAAATGTTTTTCACTGTAAGCTAATAGCAGTCAGTGTCCTTAAAGCGGGTGTCAGGCCTTCAGCGTGTGCTCTGTCAACCTCAGCAAGTGTACTTTGCCATTCATATCTGGTGTCTCTATAGCGTGCTTTTACAAAGAAAAAATGTTTTTCACTGTAAGCTAATAGCAGTCAGTGTCCTTAAAGCGGGTGTCAGGCCTTCAGCGTGTGCTCTGCCAACCTCAGCAAGTGTACTTTGCCACTCATATCTGGTGTCTCTATAGCGTGCTCTTACAAAGAAAAAAGTTTTTCAGTGTAAGCTAATAGCAGTCGGTGTCCTTAAAGCGGGTGTCAGGCCTTCAGCGTGTACTCTGCCAACCGCTGCCAGTGGACTTTGTCACTCATATCTGGTGTCTCTATAGCGTGCTTTTACAAAGAAAAAATGTTTTTCACTGTAAGCTAATAGCAGTCAGTGTCCATAAAGCGGGTGTCAGGCCTTCAGCGTGTGCTCTGCCAACCTCAGCAAGTGTACTTTGCCATTCATATCTGGTGTCTCTATAGCGTGCTTTTACAAAGAAAAAATGTTTTTCACTGTAAGCTAATAGCAGTCAGTGTCCTTAAAGCGGGTGTCAGGCCTTCAGCGTGTGCTCTGCCAACCTCTGCAAGAGTACTTTGCCACTCATTGCTGGTGTCTCTATAGCGTGCCTTTAAAAATAAAAATAGTTTTTCACTGTAAGCTAATAGCAGGCAGTGTCCTTAAAGCGGGTGTCAGGCCTTCAGCGTGTGCTCTGCCAACCTCTGCAAGTGCACTTTGCAACTCATATCTGGTGTCACTATAGCGTGCCTTTAAAAAGAAAAAAAGTTTTTCACTGTAAGCTAATAGCAGTTAGTTGTCTGCAAGCGTCTGGGTGTCAGGCCTTCAGCGTGTGCTCTGCCAACCTCAGCAAGTGTACTTTGCAACTCATATCTGGTGTCTCTATAGCGTGCCTTTAAAAATAAAAAAGGTTTTCACTGTAAGCCAATAGCAGTCAGTGTCCTTAAAGCGGGTGTCAGGCCTTCAGCGTGTGCTCTGCCAACCTCAGCAAGTGTACTTTGCCACTCATATCTGGTGTCTCTATAGCGTGCTTTTACAAAGAAAAAAAGTTTTTCACTGTAAGCTAATAGCAGTCAGTGTCCTTAAAGCGGGTGTCAGGCCTTCAGCGTGTGCTCTGCCAACCTCAGCAAGTGTACTTTGCCACTCATATCTGGTGTCTCTATAGCGTGCTTTTACAAAGAAAAAAGTTTTTCAGTGTAAGCTAATAGCAGTCGGTGTCCTTAAAGCGGGTGTCAGGCCTTCAGCGTGTACTCTGCCAACCGCTGCCAGTGGACTTTGTCACTCATATCTGGTGTCTCTATAGCGTGCCTTTAAAAATAAAAAAAGATTTTCACTGTAAGCTAATAGCAGTCAGTGTCCTTAAAGCGGGTGTCAGGCCTTCAGCGTGTGCTCTGCCAACCTCTGCAAGTGCACTTTGCCACTCATATCTGGTGTCTCTATAGCGTGCCTTTAAAAATAAAAAAGGTTTTCACTGTAAGCCAATAGCAGTCAGTGTCCTTAAAGCGGGTGTAAGGCCTTCAGCGTGTGCTCTGCCAACCTCAGCAAGTGCACTTTGCCACTCATATCTGGTGTCTCTATAGCGTGCCTTTACAAAGAAAACAAGTTTTTCAGTGTAAGCTAATAGCAGTCAGTGTCCTTAAAGCGGGTGTCAGGCCTTCAGCGTGTGCTCTGCCAACCTCAGCAAGTGCACTTTGCCACTCATATCTGGTGTCTCTATAGCGTGCTTTTACAAAGAAAAAATGTTTTTCACTGTAAGCTAATAGCAGTCAGTGTCCTTAAAGCGGGTGTCAGGCCTTCAGCGTGTGCTCTGCCAACCTCAGCAAGTGTACTTTGCCACTCATATCTGGTGTCTCTATAGCGTGCTTTTAGAAAGAAAAAAAGTTTTTCAGTGTAAGCTAATAGCAGTCAGTGTCCTTAAAGCGGGTGTCAGGCCTTCAGCGTGTGCTCTGTCAAACTCAGCAAGTGCACTTTGCCACTCATATCTGGTGTCTCTATAGCGTGCCTTTACAAAGAAAAAAAGTTTTTCACTGTAAGCTAATAGCAGTCAGTGTCCTTAAAGCGGGTGTCAGGCCTTCAGCGTGTGCTCTTCCAACCTCAGCAAGTGTACTTTGCCACTCAAATCTGGTGTCTCTATAGCGTGCTTTTACAAAGAAAAAAGTTTTTCAGTGTAAGCTAATAGCAGTCGGTGTCCTTAAAGCGGGTGTCAGGCCTTCAGCGTGTGCTCTGCCAACCTCAGCAAGTGTACTTTGCCACTCATATCTGGTGTCTCTATAGCGTGCTTTTACAAAGAAAAAAGTTTTTCAGTGTAAGCTAATAGCAGTCGGTGTCCTTAAAGCGGGTGTCAGGCCTTCAGCGTGTACTCTGCCAACCGCTGCCAGTGGACTTTGCCACTCATATCTGGTGTCTCTAAAGCGTGCTTTTACAAAGAAAAAAAGTTTTTCAGTGTAAGCTAATAGCAGTCAGTGTCCTTAAAGCGGGTTTCAGGCCTTCAGCGTGTGCTCTGCCAACCTCAGCAAGTGCACTTTGCCACTCATATCTGGTGTCTCTATAGCGTGCTTTTAGAAAGAAAAAAAGTTTTTCAGTGTAAGCTAATAGCAGTCAGTGTCCTTAAAGCGGGTGTAAGGCCTTCAGCGTGTGCTCTGCCAACCTCAGCAAGTGCACTTTGCCACTCATATCTGGTGTCTCTATAGGGTGCCTTTACAAAGAAAAAAAGTTTTTCACTGTAAGCTAATAGCAGTCAGTGTCCTTAAAACAGGTGTCAGGCCTTCAGCGTGTGCTCTGCCAACCTCAGCAAGTGTACTTTGCCACTCATATCTGGTGTCTCTATAGCATGCTTTTACAAAGAAAAAAGTTTTTCAGTGTAAGCTAATAGCAGTCGGTGTCCTTAAAGCGGGTGTCAGGCCTTCAGCGTGTACTCTTCCAACCGCTGCCAGTGGACTTTGCCACTCATATCTGGTGTCTCTATAGCGTGCCTTTACAAAGAAAAAAAGGTTTTCACTGTAAGCTAATAGCAGTCAGTGTCCTTAAAGCGGGTGTCAGGCCTTCAGCGTGTGCTCTGCCAACCTCTGCAAATGTACTTTGCCACTCATATCTGGTGTCTCTATAGCGTGCTTTTACAAAGAAAAAAGTTTTTCAGTGTAAGCTAATAGCAGTCGGTGTCCTTAAAGCGGGTGTCAGGCCTTCAGCGTGTACTCTGCCAACCGCTGCCAGTGGACTTTGCCACTCATATCTGGTGTCTCTAAAGCGTGCTTTTACAAAGAAAAAAAGTTTTTCAGTGTAAGCTAATAGCAGTCGGTGTCCTTAAAGCGGGTGTCAGGCCTTCAGCGTGTGCTCTGCCAACCTCAGCAAGTGTACTTTGCCACTCATATCTGGTGTCTCTATAGCGTGCTTTTACAAAGAAAAAAGTTTTTCAGTGTAAGCTAATAGCAGTCGGTGTCCTTAAAGCGGGTGTCAGGCCTTCAGCGTGTACTCTGCCAACCGCTGCCAGTGGACTTTGCCACTCATATCTGGTGTCTCTAAAGCGTGCTTTTACAAAGAAAAAAAGTTTTTCAGTGTAAGCTAATAGCAGTCAGTGTCCTTAAAGCGGGTTTCAGGCCTTCAGCGTGTGCTCTGCCAACCTCAGCAAGTGCACTTTGCCACTCATATCTGGTGTCTCTATAGCGTGCTTTTAGAAAGAAAAAAAGTTTTTCAGTGTAAGCTAATAGCAGTCAGTGTCCTTAAAGCGGGTGTAAGGCCTTCAGCGTGTGCTCTGCCAACCTCAGCAAGTGCACTTTGCCACTCATATCTGGTGTCTCTATAGGGTGCCTTTACAAAGAAAAAAAGTTTTTCACTGTAAGCTAATAGCAGTCAGTGTCCTTAAAACAGGTGTCAGGCCTTCAGCGTGTGCTCTGCCAACCTCAGCAAGTGTACTTTGCCACTCATATCTGGTGTCTCTATAGCATGCTTTTACAAAGAAAAAAGTTTTTCAGTGTAAGCTAATAGCAGTCGGTGTCCTTAAAGCGGGTGTCAGGCCTTCAGCGTGTACTCTTCCAACCGCTGCCAGTGGACTTTGCCACTCATATCTGGTGTCTCTATAGCGTGCCTTTACAAAGAAAAAAAGGTTTTCACTGTAAGCTAATAGCAGTCAGTGTCCTTAAAGCGGGTGTCAGGCCTTCAGCGTGTGCTCTGCCAACCTCTGCAAATGTACTTTGCCACTCATATCTGGTGTCTCTATAGCGTGCTTTTACAAAGAAATTTTTTTTTCACTGTAAGCTAATAGCAGTCAGTGTCCTTAAAGCGGGTGTCAGGCCTTCAGCGTGTGCTCTGCCAACCTCAGCATGTGCACTTTGCCACTCATATCTGGTGTCTCTATAGCGTGCTTTTACAAAGAAAAAAGTTTTTCAGTGTAAGCTAATAGCAGTCAGTGTCCTTAAAGCGGGTGTCAGGCCTTCAGCGTGTGCTCTGCCAACCTCAGCATGTGCACTTTGCCACTCATATCTGGTGTCTCTATAGCGTGCTTTTACAAAGAAAAAAGTTTTTCAGTGTAAGCTAATAGCAGTCAGTGTCCTTAAAGCGGGTGTCAGGCCTTCAGCGTGTGCTCTGCCAACCTCAGCAAGTGTACTTTGCCACTCATATCTGGTGTCTCTATAGCGTGCTTTTACAAAGATAAAATGTTTTTCCCTGTAAGCTAATAGCAGTCAGTGTCCTTAAAGCGGGTGTCAGGCCTTCAGCGTGTGCTCTGCCAACCTCTGCAAGTGTACTTTGCCACTCATATCTGGTGTCTCTATAGCGTGCCTTTAAAAAGAAAAAAAGTTTTTCACTGTAAGCTAATAGCAGTTAGTTGACTGCAAGCGTCTGGGTGTCAGGCCTTCAGCGTGTGCTCTGCCAACCTCAGCAAGTGTACTTTGCCACTCATATCTGGTGTCTCTATAGCGTGCTTTTACAAAGAAAAAAGTTTTTCAGTGTAAGCTAATAGCAGTCGGTGTCCTTAAAGCGGGTGTCAGGCCTTCAGCGTGTACTCTGCCAACCGCTGCCAGTGGACTTTGCCACTCATATCTGGTGTCTCTATAGCGTGCTTTTACAAAGAAAAAAGTTTTTCAGTGTAAGCTAATAGCAGTCGGTGTCCTTAAAGCGGGTGTCAGGCCTTCAGCGTGTACTCTGCCAACCGCTGCCAGTGGACTTTGCCACTCATATCTGGTGTCTCTATAGCGTGCTTTTACAAAGAAAAAAGTTTTTCAGTGTAAGCTAATAGCAGTCGGTGTCCTTAAAGCGGGTGTCAGGCCTTCAGCGTGTACTCTGCCAACCGCTGCCAGTGGACTTTGCCACTCATATCTGGTGTCTCTAAAGCGTGCTTTTACAAAGAAAAAAATAGTTTTTCAGTGTAAGCTAATAGCAGTCAGTGTCCTTAAAGCGGGTGTCAGGCCTTCAGCGTGTGCTCTGCCAACCTCAGCAAGTGTACTTTGCCATTCATATCTGGTGTCTCTATAGCGTGCTTTTACAAAGAAAAAAAGTTTTTCAGTGTAAGCTAATAGCAGTCAGTGTCCTTAAAGCGGGTGTCAGGCCTTCAGCGTGTGCTCTGTCAACCTCAGCAAGTGTACTTTGCCATTCATATCTGGTGTCTCTATAGCGTGCTTTTACAAAGAAAAAATGTTTTTCACTGTAAGCTAATAGCAGTCAGTGTCCTTAAAGCGGGTGTCAGGCCTTCAGCGTGTGCTCTGCCAACCTCTGCAAGTGTACTTTGCCACTCATATCTGGTGTCTCTATAGCGTGCCTTTAAAAATAAAAATAGTTTTTCAATGTAAGCTAATAGCAGTCAGTGTCCTTAAAGCGGGTGTCAGGCCTTCAGCGTGTGCTCTGCCAACCTCTGCAAGTGCACTTTGCAACTCATATCTGGTGTCTCTATAGCGTGCCTTTAAAAATAAAAAAGGTTTTCACTGTAAGCCAATAGCAGTCAGTGTCCTTAAAGCGGGTGTCAGGCCTTCAGCGTGTGCTCTGCCAACCTCTGCAAGTGCACTTTGCAACTCATATCTGGTGTCACTATAGCGTGCCTTTAAAAATAAAAAAAGTTTTTCACTGTAAGCTAATAGCAGTCATTGTCCTTAAAGCGGGTGTCAGGCCTTCAGCGTGTGCTCTGCCAACCTCAGCAAGTGTACTTTGCCATTCATATCTGGTGTCTCTATAGCGTGCTTTTACAAAGAAAAAATGTTTTTCACTGTAAGCTAATAGCAGTCAGTGTCCTTAAAGCGGGTGTCAGGCCTTCAGCGTGTGCTCTGCCAACCTCTGCAAGTGTACTTTGCCACTCATATCTGGTGTCTCTATAGCGTGCCTTTAAAAATAAAAATAGTTTTTCACTGTAAGCTAATAGCAGTCAGTGTCCTTAAAGCGGGTGTCAGGCCTTCAGCGTGTGCTCTGCCAACCTCTGCAAGTGCACTTTGCAACTCATATCTGGTGTCTCTATAGCGTGCCTTTAAAAATAAAAAAGGTTTTCACTGTAAGCCAATAGCAGTCAGTGTCCTTAAAGCGGGTGTCAGGCCTTCAGCGTGTGCTCTGCCAACCTCTGCAAGTGCACTTTGCAACTCATATCTGGTGTCTCTATAGCGTGCCTTTAAAAATAAAAAAGGTTTTCACTGTAAGCTAATAGCAGTCATTGTCCTTAAAGCGGGTGTCAGGCCTTCAGCGTGTGCTCTGCCAACCTCAGCAAGTGTACTTTGCCATTCATATCTGGTGTCTCTATAGCGTGCTTTTACAAAGAAAAAATGTTTTTCACTGTAAGCTAATAGCAGTCAGTGTCCTTAAAGCGGGTGTCAGGCCTTCAGCGTGTGCTCTGCCAACCTCTGCAAATGTACTTTGCCACTCATATCTGGTGTCTCTATAGCGTGCTTTTACAAAGATAAAATGTTTTTCACTCTAAGCTAATAGCAGTCAGTGTCCTTAAAGCGGGTGTCAGGCCTTCAGCGTGTGCTCTGCCAACCTCTGCAAGTGTACTTTGCCACTCATATCTGGTGTCTCTATAGCGTGCCTTTAAAAAGAAAAAAAGTTTTTCACTGTAAGCTAATAGCAGTTAGTTGACTGCAAGCGTCTGGGTGTCAGGCCTTCAGCGTGTGCTCTGCCAACCTCAGCAAGTGTACTTTGCCACTCATATCTGGTGTCTCTATAGCGTGCTTTTACAAAGAAAAAAGTTTTTCAGTGTAAGCTAATAGCAGTCGGTGTCCTTAAAGCGGGTGTCAGGCCTTCAGCGTGTACTCTGCCAACCGCTGCCAGTGGACTTTGCCACTCATATCTGGTGTCTCTATAGCGTGCTTTTACAAAGAAAAAAGTTTTTCAGTGTAAGCTAATAGCAGTCGGTGTCCTTAAAGCGGGTGTCAGGCCTTCAGCGTGTACTCTGCCAACCGCTGCCAGATGACTTTGCCACTCATATCTGGTGTCTCTATAGCGTGCTTTTACAAAGAAAAACGTTTTTCAGTGTAAGCTAATAGCAGTCGGTGTCCTTAAAGCGGGTGTCAGGCCTTCAGCGTGTACTCTGCCAACCGCTGCCAGTGGACTTTGCCACTCATATCTGGTGTCTCTAAAGCGTGCTTTTACAAAGAAAAAAATAGTTTTTCAGTGTAAGCTAATAGCAGTCAGTGTCCTTAAAGCGGGTGTCAGGCCTTCAGCGTGTGCTCTGCCAACCTCAGCAAGTGTACTTTGCCATTCATATCTGGTGTCTCTATAGCGTGCTTTTACAAAGAAAAAATGTTTTTCACTGTAAGCTAATAGCAGTCAGTGTCCTTAAAGCGGGTGTCAGGCCTTCAGCGTGTGCTCTGTCAACCTCAGCAAGTGTACTTTGCCATTCATATCTGGTGTCTCTATAGCGTGCTTTTACAAAGAAAAAATGTTTTTCACTGTAAGCTAATAGCAGTCAGTGTCCTTAAAGCGGGTGTCAGGCCTTCAGCGTGTGCTCTGCCAACCTCTGCAAGTGTACTTTGCCACTCATATCTGGTGTCTCTATAGCGTGCCTTTAAAAATAAAAATAGTTTTTCAATGTAAGCTAATAGCAGTCAGTGTCCTTAAAGCGGGTGTCAGGCCTTCAGCGTGTGCTCTGCCAACCTCTGCAAGTGCACTTTGCAACTCATATCTGGTGTCTCTATAGCGTGCCTTTAAAAATAAAAAAGGTTTTCACTGTAAGCCAATAGCAGTCAGTGTCCTTAAAGCGGGTGTCAGGCCTTCAGCGTGTGCTCTGCCAACCTCTGCAAGTGCACTTTGCAACTCATATCTGGTGTCACTATAGCGTGCCTTTAAAAATAAAAAAAGTTTTTCACTGTAAGCTAATAGCAGTCATTGTCCTTAAAGCGGGTGTCAGGCCTTCAGCGTGTGCTCTGCCAACCTCAGCAAGTGTACTTTGCCATTCATATCTGGTGTCTCTATAGCGTGCTTTTACAAAGAAAACATGTTTTTCACTGTAAGCTAATAGCAGTCAGTGTCCTTAAAGCGGGTGTCAGGCCTTCAGCGTGTGCTCTGTCAACCTCAGCAAGTGTACTTTGCCACTCATATCTGGTGTCTCTATAGCGTGCTTTTACAAAGAAAAAATGTTTTTCACTGTAAGCTAATAGCAGTCAGTGTCCTTAAAGCGGGTGTCAGGCCTTCAGCGTGTGCTCTGCCAACCTCTGCAAGTGTACTTTGCCACTCATATCTGGTGTCTCTATAGCGTGCCTTTAAAAATAAAAATAGTTTTTCACTGTAAGCTAATAGCAGTCAGTGTCCTTAAAGCGGGTGTCAGGCCTTCAGCGTGTGCTCTGCCAACCTCTGCAAGTGCACTTTGCAACTCATATCTGGTGTCTCTATAGCGTGCCTTTAAAAATAAAAAAGGTTTTCACTGTAAGCCAATAGCAGTCAGTGTCCTTAAAGCGGGTGTCAGGCCTTCAGCGTGTGCTCTGCCAACCTCTGCAAGTGCACTTTGCAACTCATATCTGGTGTCTCTATAGCGTGCCTTTAAAAATAAAAAAGGTTTTCACTGTAAGCTAATAGCAGTCATTGTCCTTAAAGCGGGTGTCAGGCCTTCAGCGTGTGCTCTGCCAACCTCAGCAAGTGTACTTTGCCATTCATATCTGGTGTCTCTATAGCGTGCTTTTACAAAGAAAAAATGTTTTTCACTGTAAGCTAATAGCAGTCAGTGTCCTTAAAGCGGGTGTCAGGCCTTCAGCGTGTGCTCTGCCAACCTCAGCAAGTGTACTTTGCCACTCATATCTGGTGTCTCTATAGCGTGCTTTTAGAAAGAAAAAAGTTTTTCAGTGTAAGCTAATAGCAGTCGGTGTCCTTAATGCGGGTGTCAGGCCTTCAGCGTGTGCTCTGCCAACCGCTGCCAGTGGACTTTGTCACTCATATCTGGTGTCTCTATAGCGTGCTTTTACAAAGAAAAAATGTTTTTCACTGTAAGCTAATAGCAGTCAGTGTCCTTAAAGCGGGTGTCAGGCCTTCAGCGTGTGCTCTGCCAACCTCAGCAAGTGTACTTTGCCATTCATATCTGGTGTCTCTATAGCGTGCTTTTACAAAGAAAAAATGTTTTTCACTGTAAGCTAATAGCAGTCAGTGTCCTTAAAGCGGGTGTCAGGCCTTCAGCGTGTGCTCTGTCAACCTCAGCAAGTGTACTTTGCCATTCATATCTGGTGTCTCTATAGCGTGCTTTTACAAAGAAAAAATGTTTTTCACTGTAAGCTAATAGCAGTCAGTGTCCTTAAAGCGGGTGTCAGGCCTTCAGCGTGTGCTCTGCCAACCTCAGCAAGTGTACTTTGCCACTCATATCTGGTGTCTCTATAGCGTGCTTTTACAAAGAAAAAAGTTTTTCAGTGTAAGCTAATAGCAGTCGGTGTCCTTAAAGCGGGTGTCAGGCCTTCAGCGTGTACTCTGCCAACCGCTGCCAGTGGACTTTGTCACTCATATCTTGTGTCTCTATAGCGTGCTTTTACAAATAAAAAATGTTTTTCACTGTAAGCTAATAGCAGTCAGTGTCCTTAAAGCGGGTGTCAGGCCTTCAGCGTGTGCTCTGCCAACCTCAGCAAGTGTACTTTGCCATTCATATCTGGTGTCTCTATAGCGTGCTTTTACAAAGAAAAAATGTTTTTCACTGTAAGCTAATAGCAGTCAGTGTCCTTAAAGCGGGTGTCAGGCCTTCAGCGTGTGCTCTGCCAACCTCTGCAAGAGTACTTTGCCACTCATATCTGGTGTCTCTATAGCGTGCCTTTAAAAATAAAAATAGTTTTTCACTGTAAGCTAATAGCAGGCAGTGTCCTTAAAGCGGGTGTCAGGCCTTCAGCGTGTGCTCTGCCAACCTCTGCAAGTGCACTTTGCAACTCATATCTGGTGTCACTATAGCGTGCCTTTAAAAAGAAAAAAAGTTTTTCACTGTAAGCTAATAGCAGTTAGTTGTCTGCAAGCGTCTGGATGTCAGGCCTTCACCGTGTGCTCTGCCAACCTCAGCAAGTGTACTTTGCAACTCATATCTGGTGTCTCTATAGCGTGCCTTTAAAAATAAAAAAGGTTTTCACTGTAAGCCAATAGCAGTCAGTGTCCTTAAAGCGGGTGTCAGGCCTTCAGCGTGTGCTCTGCCAACCTCAGCAAGTGTACTTTGCCACTCATATCTGGTGTCTCTATAGCGTGCTTTTACAAAGAAAAAAGTTTTTCAGTGTAAGCTAATAGCAGTCGGTGTCCTTAAAGCGGGTGTCAGGCCTTCAGCGTGTACTCTGCCAACCGCTGCCAGTGGACTTTGTCACTCATATCTGGTGTCTCTATAGCGTGCTTTTACAAATAAAAAATGTTTTTCACTGTAAGCTAATAGCAGTCAGTGTCCTTAAAGCGGGTGTCAGGCCTTCAGCGTGTGCTCTGCCAACCTCAGCAAGTGTACTTTGCCATTCATATCTGGTGTCTCTATAGCGTGCTTTTACAAAGAAAAAATGTTTTTCACTGTAAGCTAATAGCAGTCAGTGTCCTTAAAGCGGGTGTCAGGCCTTCAGCGTGTGCTCTGCCAACCTCTGCAAGAGTACTTTGCCACTCATATCTGGTGTCTCTATAGCGTGCCTTTAAAAATAAAAATAGTTTTTCACTGTAAGCTAATAGCAGGCAGTGTCCTTAAAGCGGGTGTCAGGCCTTCAGCGTGTGCTCTGCCAACCTCTGCAAGTGCACTTTGCAACTCATATCTGGTGTCACTATAGCGTGCCTTTAAAAAGAAAAAAGTTTTTCACTGTAAGCTAATAGCAGTTAGTTGTCTGCAAGCGTCTGGGTGTCAGGCCTTCACCGTGTGCTCTGCCAACCTCAGCAAGTGTACTTTGCAACTCATATCTGGTGTCTCTATAGCGTGCCTTTAAAAATAAAAAAGGTTTTCACTGTAAGCCAATAGCAGTCAGTGTCCTTAAAGCGGGTGTCAGGCCTTCAGCGTGTGCTCTGCCAACTTCAGCAAGTGTACTTTGCCACTCATATCTGGTGTCTCTATAGCGTGCTTTTACAAAGAAAAAATGATTTCACTGTAAGCTAATAGCAGTCAGTGTCCTTAAAGCAGGTGTCAGGCCTTCAGCGTGTGCTCTGTCAACCTCAGCAAGTGCACTTTGCCACTCATATCTGGTGTCTCTATAGCGTGACTTTACAAAGAAAAAAAGATTTTCACTGTAAGCTAATAGCAGTCAGTGTCCTTAAAGCGGTTGTCAGGCCTTCAGCGTGTGCTCTGTCAACCTCAGCAAGTGCACTTTGCCACTCATATCTGGTGTCTCTATAGCGTGCTTTTACAAAGAAAAAAGTTTTTCAGTGTAAGCTAATAGCAGTCGGTGTCCTTAACGCGGGTGTCAGGCCTTCAGCGTGTACTCTGCCAACCGCTGCCAGTGGACTTTGCCACTCATATCTGGTGTCTCTAAAGCGTGCTTTTACAAAGAAAAAAAGTTTTTCAGTGTAAGCTAATAGCAGTCAGTGTCCTTAATGCGGGTGTCAGGCCTTCAGCGTGTGCTCTGCCAACCTCAGCAAGTGTACTTTGCCAGTAATATCTGGTGTCTCTATAGCGTGCTTTTACAAAGAAAAAATGTTTTTCACTGTAAGCTAATAGCAGTCAGTGTCCTTAAAGCGGGTGTCAGGCCTTCAGCGTGTGCTCTGCCAACCTCAGCAAGTGTACTTTGCCACTCATATCTGGTGTCTCTATAGCGTGCTTTTACAAAGAAAAAAGTTTTTCAGTGTAAGCTAATAGCAGTCGGTGTCCTTAAAGCGGGTGTCAGGCCTTCAGCGTGTACTCTGCCAACCGCTGCCAGTGGACTTTGTCATTCATATCTGGTGTCTCTATAGCGTGCTTTTACAAAGAAAAAATGTTTTTCACTGTAAGCTAATAGCAGTCAGTGTCCTTAAAGCGGGTGTCAGGCCTTCAGCGTGTGCTCTGCCAACCTCTGCAAGTGCACTTTGCAACTCATATCTGGTGTCTCTATAGCGTGCTTTTACAAAGAAAAAATGTTTTTCACTGTAAGCTAATAGCAGTCAGTGTCTTTAAAGCGGGTGTCAGGCCTTCAGCGTGTGCTCTGCCAACCTCAGCAAGTGTACTTTGCCACTCATATCTGGTGTCTCTATAGCGTGCTTTTACAAAGAAAAAAGTTTTTCAGTGTAAGCTAATAGCAGTCGGTGTCCTTAAAGCGGGTGTCAGGCCTTCAGCGTGTACTCTGCCAACCGCTGCCAGTGGACTTTGTCACTCATATCTGGTGTCTCTATAGCGTGCCTTTAAAAATAAAAATAGTTTTTCACTGTAAGCTAATAGCAGTCAGTGTCCTTAAAGCGGGTGTCAGGCCTTCAGCGTGTGCTCTGCCAACCTCTGCAAGTGCACTTTGCAACTCATATCTGGTGTCTCTATAGCGTGCCTTTAAAAATAAAAAAGGTTTTCACTGTAAGCCAATAGCAGTCAGTGTCCTTAAAGCGGGTGTCAGGCCTTCAGCGTGTGCTCTGTCAACCTCAGCAAGTGCACTTTGCCACTCATATCTGGTGTCTCTATAGCGTGACTTTACAAAGAAAAAAAGATTTTCACTGTAAGCTAATAGCAGTCAGTGTCCTTTAAGCGGTTGTCAGGCCTTCATTGGTGCTCTGTCAACCTCAGCAAGTGCACTTTGCCACTCATATCTGGTGTCTCTATAGCTTGCTTTTACAAAGAAAAAAGTTTTTCAGTGTAAGCTAATAGCAGTCGGTGTCCTTAAAGCGGGTGTCAGGCCTTCAGCGTGTACTCTGCCAACCGCTGCCAGTGGAATTTGCCACTCATATCTGGTGTCTCTAAAGCGTGCTTTTACAAAGAAAAAAAGTTTTTCAGTGTAAGCTAATAGCAGTCAGTGTCCTTAAAGCGGGTGTCAGGCCTTCAGCGTGTGCTCTGCCAACCTCAGCAAGTGTACTTTGCCACTCATATCTGGTGTCTCTATAGCGTGCTTTTACAAAGAAAAAAAGTTTTTCAGTGTAAGCTAATAGCAGTCAGTGTCCTTAAAGCGGGTGTCAGGCCTTCAGCGTGTGCTCTGTCAACCTCAGCAAGTGTACTTTGCCATTCATATCTGGTGTCTCTATAGCGTGCTTTTACAAAGAAAAAATGTTTTTCACTGTAAGCTAATAGCAGTCAGTGTCCTTAAAGCGGGTGTCAGGCCTTCAGCGTGTGCTCTGCCAACCTCTGCAAGAGTACTTTGCCACTCATATCTGGTGTCTCTATAGCGTGCCTTTAAAAATAAAAATAGTTTTTCACTGTAAGCTAATAGCAGGCAGTGTCCTTAAAGCGGGTGTCAGGCCTTCAGCGTGTGCTCTGCCAACCTCTGCAAGTGCACTTTGCAACTCATATCTGGTGTCACTATAGCGTGCCTTTAAAAAGAAAAAAAGTTTTTCACTGTAAGCTAATAGCAGTTAGTTGTCTGCAAGCGTCTGGGTGTCAGGCCTTCACCGTGTGCTCTGTCAACCTCAGCAAGTGCACTTTGCCACTCATATCTGGTGTCTCTATAGCGTGCTTTTACAAAGAAAAAAAGTTTTTCACTGTAAGCTAATAGCAGTCAGTGTCCTTAAAGCGGGTGTCAGGCCTTCAGCGTGTGCTCTGCCAACCTCAGCAAGTGTACTTTGCCACTCATATCTGGTGTCTCTATAGCGTGCTTTTACAAAGAAAAAATGATTTCACTGTAAGCTAATAGCAGTCGGTGTCCTAAACGCGGGTGTCAGGCCTTCAGCGTGTACTCTGCCAACCGCTGCCAGTGGACTTTTTACTCATATCTGGTGTCTCTAAAGCGTGCTTTTACAAAGAAAAAATGTTTTTCACTGTAAGCTAATAGCAGTCAGTGTCCTTAAAGCGGGTGTCAGGCCTTCAGCGTGTGCTCTGCCAACCTCTGCAAGTGCACTTTGCAACTCATATCTGGTGTCTCTATAGCGTGCCTTTAAAAATAAAAAAGGTTTTCACTGTAAGCCAATAGCAGTCAGTGTCCTTAAAGCGGGTGTCAGGCCTTCAGCGTGTGCTCTGTCAACCTCAGCAAGTGCACTTTGCCACTCATATCTGGTGTCTCTATAGCGTGACTTTACAAAGAAAAAAAGATTTTCACTGTAAGCTAATAGCAGTCAGTGTCCTTTAAGCGGTTGTCAGGCCTTCATTGGTGCTCTGTCAACCTCAGCAAGTGCACTTTGCCACTCATATCTGGTGTCTCTATAGCTTGCTTTTACAAAGAAAAAAGTTTTTCAGTGTAAGCTAATAGCAGTCAGTGTCCTTAAAGCGGGTGTCAGGCCTTCAGCGTGTGCTCTGCCAACCTCAGCAAGTGTACTTTGCCACTCATATCTGGTGTCTCTATAGCGTGCTTTTACAAAGAAAAAAAGTTTTTCAGTGTAAGCTAATAGCAGTCAGTGTCCTTAAAGCGGGTGTCAGGCCTTCAGCGTGTGCTCTGCCAACCTCAGCAAGTGTACTTTGCCATTCATATCTGGTGTCTCTATAGCGTGCTTTTACAAAGAAAAAATGTTTTTCACTGTAAGCTAATAGCAGTCAGTGTCCTTAAAGCGGGTGTCAGGCCTTCAGCGTGTGCTCTGTCAACCTCAGCAAGTGTACTTTGCCATTCATATCTGGTGTCTCTATAGCGTGCTTTTACAAAGAAAAAATGTTTTTCACTGTAAGCTAATAGCAGTCAGTGTCCTTAAAGCGGGTGTCAGGCCTTCAGCGTGTGCTCTGCCAACCTCTGCAAGAGTACTTTGCCACTCATATCTGGTGTCTCTATAGCGTGCCTTTAAAAATAAAAATAGTTTTTCACTGTAAGCTAATAGCAGGCAGTGTCCTTAAAGCGGGTGTCAGGCCTTCAGCGTGTGCTCTGCCAACCTCTGCAAGTGCACTTTGCAACTCATATCTGGTGTCACTATAGCGTGCCTTTAAAAAGAAAAAAAGTTTTTCACTGTAAGCTAATAGCAGTTAGTTGTCTGCAAGCGTCTGGGTGTCAGGCCTTCACCGTGTGCTCTGTCAACCTCAGCAAGTGCACTTTGCCACTCATATCTGGTGTCTCTATAGCGTGCTTTTACAAAGAAAAAAAGTTTTTCACTGTAAGCTAATAGCAGTCAGTGTCCTTAAAGCGGGTGTCAGGCCTTCAGCGTGTGCTCTGCCAACCTCAGCAAGTGTACTTTGCCACTCATATCTGGTGTCTCTATAGCGTGCTTTTACAAAGAAAAAATGATTTCACTGTAAGCTAATAGCAGTCGGTGTCCTAAACGCGGGTGTCAGGCCTTCAGCGTGTACTCTGCCAACCGCTGCCAGTGGACTTTTTACTCATATCTGGTGTCTCTAAAGCGTGCTTTTACAAAGAAAAAAAGTTTTTCAGTGTAAGCTAATAGCAGTCAGTGTCCTTAAAGCGGGTGTCAGGCCTTCAGCGTGTGCTCTGCCAACCTCAGCAAGTGTACTTTGCCACTCATATCTGGTGTCTCTATAGCGTGCTTTTACAAAGAAAAAAAGTTTTTCAGTGTAAGCTAATAGCAGTCAGTGTCCTTAAAGCGGGTGTCAGGCCTTCAGCGTGTGCTCTGCCAACCTCAGCAAGTGTACTTTGCCATTCATATCTGGTGTCTCTATAGCGTGCTTTTACAAAGAAAAAATGTTTTTCACTGTAAGCTAATAGCAGTCAGTGTCCTTAAAGCGGGTGTCAGGCCTTCAGCGTGTGCTCTGTCAACCTCAGCAAGTGTACTTTGCCATTCATATCTGGTGTCTCTATAGCGTGCTTTTACAAAGAAAAAATGTTTTTCACTGTAAGCTAATAGCAGTCAGTGTCCTTAAAGCGGGTGTCAGGCCTTCAGCGTGTGCTCTGCCAACCTCTGCAAGAGTACTTTGCCACTCATATCTGGTGTCTCTATAGCGTGCCTTTAAAAATAAAAATAGTTTTTCACTGTAAGCTAATAGCAGGCAGTGTCCTTAAAGCAGGTGTCAGGCCTTCAGCGTGTGCTCTGCCAACCTCTGCAAGTGCACTTTGCAACTCATATCTGGTGTCACTATAGCGTGCCTTTAAAAAGAAAAAAAGTTTTTCACTGTAAGCTAATAGCAGTTAGTTGTCTGCAAGCGTCTGGGTGTCAGGCCTTCACCGTGTGCTCTGTCAACCTCAGCAAGTGCACTTTGCCACTCATATCTGGTGTCTCTATAGCGTGCTTTTACAAAGAAAAAAAGTTTTTCACTGTAAGCTAATAGCAGTCAGTGTCCTTAAAGCGGGTGTCAGGCCTTCAGCGTGTGCTCTGCCAACCTCAGCAAGTGTACTTTGCCACTCATATCTGGTGTCTCTATAGCGTGCTTTTACAAAGAAAAAATGATTTCACTGTAAGCTAATAGCAGTCGGTGTCCTAAACGCGGGTGTCAGGCCTTCAGCGTGTACTCTGCCAACCGCTGCCAGTGGACTTTGCCACTCATATCTGGTGTCTCTAAAGCGTGCTTTTACAAAGAAAAAAAGTTTTTCAGTGTAAGCTAATAGCAGTCAGTGTCCTTAAAGCGGGTGTCAGGCCTTCAGCGTGTGCTCTGTAAACCTCAGCAAGTGTACTTTGCCATTCATATCTGGTGTCTCTATAGCGTGCTTTTACAAAGAAAAAAGTTTTTCAGTGTAAGCTAATAGCAGTCGGTGTCCTTAATGCGGGTGTCAGGCCTTCAGCGTGTACTCTGCCAACCGCTGCCAGTGGACTTTGTCACTCATATCTGGTGTCTCTATAGCGTGCTTTTACAAATAAAAAATGTTTTTCACTGTAAGCTAATAGCAGTCAGTGTCCTTAAAGCGGGTGTCAGGCCTTCAGCGTGTGCTCTGCCAACCTCAGCAAGTGTACTTTGCCATTCATATCTGGTGTCTCTATAGCGTGCTTTTACAAAGAAAAAATGTTTTTCACTGTAAGCTAATAGCAGTCGGTGTCCTTAAAGCGGGTGTCAGGCCTTCAGCGTGTACTCTGCCAACCGCTGCCAGTGGACTTTGTCACTCATATCTGGTGTCTCTATAGCGTGCTTTTACAAAGAAAAAATGTTTTTCACTGTAAGCTAATAGCAGTCAGTGTCCTTAAAGCGGGTGTCAGGCCTTCAGCGTGTGCTCTGCCAACCTCAGCAAGTGTACTTTGCCATTCATATCTGGTGTCTCTATAGCGTGCTTTTACAAAGAAAAAATGTTTTTCACTGTAAGCTAATAGCAGTCAGTGTCCTTAAAGCGGTTGTCAGGCCTTCAGCGTGTGCTCTGTCAACCTCTGCAAGTGCACTTTGCCACTCATATCTGGTGTCTCTATAGCGTGCTTTTACAAAGAAAAAAGTTTTTCAGTGTAAGCTAATAGCAGTCGGTGTCCTTAACGCGGGTGTCAGGCCTTCAGCGTGTACTCTGCCAACCGCTGCCAGTGGACTTTGCCACTCATATCTGGTGTCTCTAAAGCGTGATTTTACAAAGAAAAAAAGTTTTTCAGTGTAAGCTAATAGCAGTCAGTGTCCTTAAAGCGGGTGT
The DNA here is from genome assembly GCF_036172605.1 of Pelobates fuscus. Lineage (NCBI taxonomy): Eukaryota > Metazoa > Chordata > Amphibia > Anura > Pelobatidae > Pelobates > Pelobates fuscus. Next base: position 334,800 of record NW_026961866.1, on the reverse strand, counting down.
CAGGCCTTCAGCGTGTGCTCTGCCAACCTCAGCAAGTGTACTTTGCTTTCATATCTGGTGTCTCTATAGTGTGCTTTTACAAAGAAAAAATGTTTTTCACTGTAAGCTAATAGCAGTCAGTGTCCTTAAAGCGGGTGTCAGGCCTTCAGCGTGTGCTCTGTAAACCTCAGCAAGTGTACTTTGCCATTCATATCTGGTGTCTCTATAGCGTGCTTTTACAAAGAAAAAAGTTTTTCAGTGTAAGCTAATAGCAGTCGGTGTCCTTAATGCGGGTGTCAGGCCTTCAGCGTGTACTCTGCCAACCGCTGCCAGTGGACTTTGTCACTCATATCTGGTGTCTCTATAGCGTGCTTTTACAAATAAAAAATGTTTTTCACTGAAAGCTAATAGCAGTCAGTGTCCTTAAAGCGGGTGTCAGGCCTTTAGCGTGTGCTCTGCCAACCTCTGCAAGTGCACTTTGCAACTCATATCTGGTGTCACTATAGCGTGCCTTTAAAAAGAAAAAAAGTTTTTCACTGTGAGCTAATAGCAGTTAGTTGTCTGCAAGCGTCTGGGTGTCAGGCCTTCACCGTGTGCTCTGCCAACCTCAGCAAGTGTACTTTGCCACTCATATCTGGTGTCTCTATAGCGTGCTTTTACAAAGAAAAAATGTTTTTCACTGTAAGCTAATAGCAGTCAGTGTCCTTAAAGCGGGTGTCAGGCCTTCAGCGTGTGCTCTGTCAACCTCAGCAAGTGTACTTTGCCATTCATATCTGGTGTCTCTATAGCGTGCTTTTACAAAGAAAAAATGTTTTTCACTGTAAGCTAATAGCAGTCAGTGTCCTTAAAGCGGGTGTCAGGCCTTCAGCGTGTGCTCTGCCAACCTCAGCAAGTGTACTTTGCCACTCATATCTGGTGTCTCTATAGCGTGCTTTTACAAAGAAAAAAGTTTTTCAGTGTAAGCTAATAGCAGTCGGTGTCCTTAATGCGGGTGTCAGGCCTTCAGCGTGTGCTCTGCCAACCTCAGCAAGTGTACTTTGCCAGTAATATCTGGTGTCTCTATAGCGTGCTTTTACAAAGAAAAAATGTTTTTCACTGTAAGCTAATAGCAGTCAGTGTCCTTAAAGCGGGTGTCAGGCCTTCAGCGTGTGCTCTGCCAACCTCAGCAAGTGTACTTTGCCACTCATATCTGGTGTCTCTATAGCGTGCTTTTACAAAGAAAAAAGTTTTTCAGTGTAAGCTAATAGCAGTCGGTGTCCTTAAAGCGGGTGTCAGGCCTTCAGCGTGTACTCTGCCAACCGCTGCCAGTGGACTTTGTCACTCATATCTGGTGTCTCTATAGCGTGCTTTTACAAAGAAAAAATGTTTTTCACTGTAAGCTAATAGCAGTCAGTGTCCTTAAAGCGGGTGTCAGGCCTTCAGCGTGTGCTCTGCCAACCTCTGCAAGTGCACTTTGCAACTCATATCTGGTGTCTCTATAGCGTGCTTTTACAAAGAAAAAAAGATTTTCACTGTAAGCTAATAGCAGTCAGTGTCCTTTAAGCGGTTGTCAGGCCTTCAGCGTGTGCTCTGTCAACCTCAGCAAGTGCACTTTGCCACTCATATCTGGTGTCTCTATAGCTTGCTTTTACAAAGAAAAAAGTTTTTCAGTGTAAGCTAATAGCAGTCAGTGTCCTTAAAGCGGGTGTCAGGCCTTCAGCGTGTGCTCTGTCAACCTCAGCAAGTGTACTTTGCCATTCATATCTGGTGTCTCTATAGCGTGCTTTTACAAATAAAAAAGTTTTTTAGTGTAAGCTAATAGCAGTCGGTGTCCTTAATGCGGGTGTCAGGCCTTCAGCGTGTGCTCTGCCAACCTCAGCAAGTGTACTTTTCCATTCATATCTGGTGTCTCTATAGCGTGCTTTTACAAAGAAAAAATGTTTTTCACTGTAAGCTAATAGCAGTCGGTGTCCTTAAAGCGGGTGTCAGGCCTTCAGCGTGTACTCTGCCAACCGCTGCCAGTGGACTTTGTCACTCATATCTGGTGTCTCTATAGCGTGCTTTTACAAAGAAAAAATGTTTTTCACTGTAAGCTAATAGCAGTCAGTGTCCTTAAAGCGGGTGTCAGGCCTTCAGCGTGTGCTCTGCCAACCTCAGCAAGTGTACTTTGCCATTCATATCTGGTGTCTCTATAGTGTGCTTTTACAAAGAAAAAATGTTTTTCACTGTAAGCTAATAGCAGTCAGTGTCCTTAAAGCGGGTGTCAGGCCTTCAGCGTGTGCTCTGCCAACCTCTGCAAGTGCACTTTGCAACTCATATCTGGTGTCTCTATAGCGTGCTTTTACAAAGAAAAAAGTTTTTCAGTGTAAGCTAATAGCAGTCGGTGTCCTTAAAGCGGGTGTCAGGCCTTCAGCGTGTACTCTGCCAACCGCTGCCAGTGGACTTTGTCACTCATATCTGGTGTCTCTATAGCGTGCCTTTAAAAATAAAAAAGGTTTTCACTGTAAGCCAATAGCAGTCAGTGTCCTTAAAGTGGGTGTCAGGCCTTCAGCGTGTGCTCTGTCAACCTCAGCAAGTGCACTTTGCAACTCATATCTGGTGTCTCTATAGCTTGCTTTTACAAAGAAAAAAGTTTTTCAGTGTAAGCTAATAGCAGTCAGTGTCCTTAAAGCGGGTGTCAGGCCTTCAGCGTGTGCTCTGTCAACCTCAGCAAGTGTACTTTGCCATTCATATCTGGTGTCTCTATAGCGTGCTTTTACAAAGAAAAAATGTTTTTCACTGTAAGCTAATAGCAGTCGGTGTCCTTAAAGCGGGTGTCAGGCCTTCAGCGTGTACTCTGCCAACCGCTGCCAGTGGACTTTGTCACTCATATCTGGTGTCTCTATAGCGTGCTTTTACAAAGAAAAAATGTTTTTCACTGTAAGCTAATAGCAGTCAGTGTCCTTAAAGCGGGTGTCAGGCCTTCAGCGTGTGCTCTGCCAACCTCAGCAAGTGTACTTTGCCATTCATATCTGGTGTCTCTATAGTGTGCTTTTACAAAGAAAAAATGTTTTTCACTGTAAGCTAATAGCAGTCAGTGTCCTTAAAGCGGGTGTCAGGCCTTCAGCGTGTGCTCTGCCAACCTCTGCAAGTGCACTTTGCAACTCATATCTGGTGTCTCTATAGCGTGCTTTTACAAAGAAAAAAGTTTTTCAGTGTAAGCTAATAGCAGTCGGTGTCCTTAAAGCGGGTGTCAGGCCTTCAGCGTGTACTCTGCCAACCGCTGCCAGTGGACTTTGTCACTCATATCTGGTGTCTCTATAGCGTGCCTTTAAAAATAAAAAAGGTTTTCACTGTAAGCCAATAGCAGTCAGTGTCCTTAAAGCGGGTGTCAGGCCTTCAGCGTGTGCTCTGTCAACCTCAGCAAGTGCACTTTGCAACTCATATCTGGTGTCTCTATAGCGTGCCTTTAAAAATAAAAAAGGTTTTCACTGTAAGCCAATAGCAGTCAGTGTCCTTAAAGCGGGTGTCAGGCCTTCAGCGTGTGCTCTGTCAACCGCTGCCAGTGGACTTTGTCACTCATATCTGGTGTCTCTATAGCGTGCCTTTAAAAATAAAAATAGTTTTTCACTGTAAGCTAATAGCAGTCAGTGTCCTTAAAGCGGGTGTCAGGCCTTCAGCGTGTGCTCTGCCAACCTCTGCAAGTGCACTTTGCAACTCATATCTGGTGTCTCTATAGCGTGCCTTTAAAAATAAAAAAGGTTTTCACTGTAAGCCAATAGCAGTCAGTGTCCTTAAAGCGGGTGTCAGGCCTTCAGCGTGTGCTCTGTCAACCTCAGCAAGTGCACTTTGCCACTCATATCTGGTGTCTCTATAGCGTGACTTTACAAAGAAAAAAAGATTTTCACTGTAAGCTAATAGCAGTCAGTGTCCTTTAAGCGGTTGTCAGGCCTTCAGCGTGTGCTCTGCCAAACCCTGCAAGTGTACTTTGCCACTCATATCTGGTGTCTCGATAGCGTGCCTTTAAAAAGAAAAAAAGTTTTTCACTGTAAGCTAATAGCAGTCAGTGTCCTTAAAGCGGGTGTCAGGCCTTCAGCGTGTGCTCTGCCAACCTCTGCAAGTGTACTTTGCCACTCATATCTGGTGTCTCTATAGCGTGCCTTTAAAAATAAAAATAGTTTTTCACTGTAAGCTAATAGCAGTCAGTGTCCTTAAAGCGGGTGTCAGGCCTTCAGCGTGTGCTCTGCCAACCTCTGCAAGTGCACTTTGCAACTTATATCTGGTGTCTCTATAGCGTGCCTTTAAAAATAAAAAAGGTTTTCACTGTAAGCCAATAGCAGTCAGTTTCCTTAAAGCGGGTGTCAGGCCTTCAGCGTGTGCTCTGCCAACATCTGCAAGTGCACTTTGCAACTCATATCTGGTGTCACTATAGCGTGCCTTTAAAAATAAAAAAAAGTTTTTCACTGTAAGCTAATAGCAGTTAGTTATCTGCAAGCGTCTGGGTGTCAGGCCTTCACCGTGTGCTCTGCCAACCTCAGCAAGTGTACTTTGCAACTCATATCTGGTGTCTCTATAGCGTGCCTTTAAAAATAAAAAAGGTTCTCACTGTAAGCCAATAGCAGTCAGTGTCCTTAAAGCGGGTGTCAGGCCTTCAGCGTGTGCTCTGCCAACCTCTGCAAGTGCACTGTGCATCTAATTTCTGGTGTCTCTATAGCGTGCCTTTACAAAGAAAAAAAGTTTTTCACTGTAAGCTAATAGCAGTCAGTGTCCTTAAAGCGGGTGTCAGGCCTTCAGCGTGTGCTCTGCCAACCTCAGCGAGTGTACTTTGCCACTCATATCTGGTGTCTCTATAGCGTGCTTTTGCAAAGAAAAAATGATTTCACTGTAAGCTAATAGCAGTCAGTGTCCTTAAAGCGGGTGTCAGGCCTTCAGCGTGTGCTCTGTCAACCTCAGCAAGTGCACTTTGCCACTCATATCTGGTGTCTCTATAGCGTGACTTTACAAAGAAAAAAAGATTTTCACTGTAAGCTAATAGCAGTCAGTGGCCTTAAAGCGGGTGTCAGGTCTTCAGCGTGTGCTCTGCCAACCTCAGCAAGTGTACTTTGCCACTCATATCTGGTGTCTCTATAGCGTGCTTTTACAAAGAAAAAAGTTTTTCAGTGTAAGCTAATAGCAGTCGGTGTCCTTAATGCGGGTGTCAGGCCTTCAGCGTGTGCTCTGCCAACCTCAGCAAGTGTACTTTGCCAGTCATATCTGGTGTCTCTATAGCGTGCTTTTACAAAGAAAAAATGTTTTTCACTGTAAGCTAATAGCAGTCAGTGTCCTTAAAGCGGGTGTCAGGCCTTCAGCGTGTGCTCTGCCAACCTCTGCAAGTGCACTGTGCAACTCATTTCTGGTGTCTCTATAGCGTGCCTTTACAAAGAAAAAAAGTTTTTCACTGTAAGCTAATAGCAGTCAGTGTCCTTAAAGCGGGTGTCAGGCCTTCAGCGTGTGCTCTGTCAACCTCAGCAAGTGTACTTTGCCATTCATATCTGGTGTCTCTATAGCTGTCAGGGTACTCACCTGTGAGACAGACGGCCAGACGTGGCCGCTCTTGGAATTCCCAACAGGGGACTTGAACCAGGGTACTTATCTATCCTAGTCCTGCTCTCTGCCTCTGAGCCACAGCAGCTTTACCAGAGACTTCTGATTCCGGTCTTGTTCACCCTGGCTTGGCTACTACACCGGGGGCTGCACCTTGACTTGTCTGCTTCTCACCTGACTCTGATCTTCATCAGCAGGGTATTTAAACCCAGCCTCGCCCTGCACTCATTGTCAAGTCTTTGATCTGTGTTCCTGTGTTGTACCAGTGTTCCTGTTTATTCTGCTTCGTATATTTGACCTCGGCTTGTGACTACGTTTGTTCTAACCTCTGGCATCCTTTGACCTCGGCTATCCCTCGACTATCCTGCTGGTTCTGCCCTTGCCTGTCCTGCGAATTTGGTACTGCATCCTGCACAGCCTCCGTGCACAGACCCACAGGCCAGGTGAATTCTTACCTGACCACCTCGGCCTGTGGCTATCTGCAAGGGTGAGCGACATATCTGCGCTACAGACTCCCAACTCAGGTAAGACCCTGACAATAGCGTGCTTTTACAAAGAAAAAATGTTTTTCACTGTAAGCTAATAGCAGTCAGTGTCCTTAAAGCGGGTGTCAGGCCTTCAGCGTGTGCTCTGCCAACCTCAGCAAGTGTACTTTGCCACTCATATCTGGTGTCTCTATAGCGTGCTTTTACAAAGAAAAAAGTTTTTCAGTGTAAGCTAATAGCAGTCGGTGTCCTTAAAGCGGGTGTCAGGCCTTCAGCGTGTACTCTGCCAACCGCTGCCAGTGGACTTTGTCACTCATATCTGGTGTCTCTATAGCGTGCTTTTACAAAGAAAAAAAGTTTTTCAGTGTAAGCTAATAGCAGTCAGTGTCCTTAAAGCGGGTGTCAGGCCTTCAGCGTGTGCTCTGCCAACCTCAGCAAGTGTACTTTGCCATTCATATCTGGTGTCTCTATAGCGTGCTTTTACAAAGAAAAAATGTTTTTCACTGTAAGCTAATAGCAGTCGGTGTCCTTAATGCGGGTGTCAGGCCTTCAGCGTGTACTCTGCCAACCGCTTCCAGTGGACTTTGCCACTCATATCTGGTGTCTCTAAAGCGTGCTTTTACAAAGAAAAAAGTTTTTCAGTGTAAGCTAATAGCAGTCAGTGTCCTTAAAGCGGGTGTCAGGCCTTCAGCGTGTGCTCTGCCAACCTCAGCAAGTGTACTTTGCCACTCATATCTGGTGTCTCTATAGCGTGCTTTTACAAAGAAAAAAAGTTTTTCAGTGTAAGCTAATAGCAGTCAGTGTCCTTAAAGCGGGTGTCAGGCCTTCAGCGTGTGCTCTGCCAACCTCTGCAAGTGTACTTTGCCACTCATATCTGGTGTCTCTATAGCGTGCTTTTACAAATAAAAAATGTTTTTCACTGTAAGCTAATAGCAGTCAGTGTCCTTAAAGCGGGTGTCAGGCCTTCAGCGTGTGCTCTGCCAACCTCTGCAAGTGCACTTTGCAACTCATATCTGGTGTCACTATAGCGTGCCTTTAAAAAGAAAAAAGTTTTTCACTGTAAGCTAATAGCAGTTAGTTGTCTGCAAGCGTCTGGGTGTCAGGCCTTCAGCGTGTGCTCTGCCAACCACAGCAAGTGTATTTTGCCACTCATATCTGGTGTCTCTATAGCGTGCCTTTAAAAATAAAAAAGGTTTTCACTGTAAGCCAATAGCAGTCAGTGTCCTTAAAGCGGGTGTCAGGCCTTCAGCGTGTGCTCTGCCAACCTCTGCAAGTGCACTTTGCAACTCATATCTGGTGTCACTATAGCGTGCCTTTAAAAATAAAAAAAGGTTTTCACTGTAAGCCAATAGCAGTCAGTGTCCTTAAAGCGGGTGTCAGGCCTTCAGCGTGTGCTCTGCCAACCTCAGCAAGTGTACTTTGCCATTCATATCTGGTGTCTCTATAGCGTGCTTTTACAAAGAAAAAATGTTTTTCACTGTAAGCTAATAGCAGTCAGTGTCCTTAAAGCGGTTGTCAGGCCTTCAGCGTGTGCTCTGTCAACCTCTGCAAGTGCACTTTGCCACTCATATCTGGTGTCTCTATAGCGTGCTTTTACAAAGAAAAAAGTTTTTCAGTGTAAGCTAATAGCAGTCGGTGTCCTTAACGCGGGTGTCAGGCCTTCAGCGTGTACTCTGCCAACCGCTGCCAGTGGACTTTGCCACTCATATCTGGTGTCTCTATAGCGTGCTTTTACAAAGAAAAAATGTTTTTCACTGTAAGCTAATAGCAGTCAGTGTCCTTAAAGCGGGTGTCAGGCCTTCAGCGTGTGCTCTGTCAACCTCAGCAAGTGTACTTTGCCATTCATATCTGGTGTCTCTATAGCGTGCTTTTACAAAGAAAAAATGTTTTTCACTGTAAGCTAATAGCAGTCAGTGTCCTTAAAGCGGGTGTCAGGCCTTCAGCGTGTGCTCTGCCAACCTCAGCAAGTGTACTTTGCCACTCATATCTGGTGTCTCTATAGCGTGCTTTTACAAAGAAAAAAGTTTTTCAGTGTAAGCTAATAGCAGTCGGTGTCCTTAATGCGGGTGTCAGGCCTTCAGCGTGTGCTCTGCCAACCTCAGCAAGTGTACTTTGCCAGTAATATCTGGTGTCTCTATAGCGTGCTTTTACAAAGAAAAAATGTTTTTCACTGTAAGCTAATAGCAGTCAGTGTCCTTAAAGCGGGTGTCAGGCCTTCAGCGTGTGCTCTGCCAACCTCAGCAAGTGTACTTTGCCACTCATATCTGGTGTCTCTATAGCGTGCTTTTACAAAGAAAAAAGTTTTTCAGTGTAAGCTAATAGCAGTCGGTGTCCTTAAAGCGGGTGTCAGGCCTTCAGCGTGTACTCTGCCAACCGCTGCCAGTGGACTTTGTCACTCATATCTGGTGTCTCTATAGCGTGCTTTTACAAAGAAAAAATGTTTTTCACTGTAAGCTAATAGCAGTCAGTGTCCTTAAAGCGGGTGTCAGGCCTTCAGCGTGTGCTCTGCCAACCTCTGCAAGTGCACTTTGCAACTCATATCTGGTGTCTCTATAGCGTGCTTTTACAAAGAAAAAAAGATTTTCACTGTAAGCTAATAGCAGTCAGTGTCCTTTAAGCGGTTGTCAGGCCTTCAGCGTGTGCTCTGTCAACCTCAGCAAGTGCACTTTGCCACTCATATCTGGTGTCTCTATAGCTTGCTTTTACAAAGAAAAAAGTTTTTCAGTGTAAGCTAATAGCAGTCAGTGTCCTTAAAGCGGGTGTCAGGCCTTCAGCGTGTGCTCTGTCAACCTCAGCAAGTGTACTTTGCCATTCATATCTGGTGTCTCTATAGCGTGCTTTTACAAAGAAAAAAGTTTTTTAGTGTAAGCTAATAGCAGTCGGTGTCCTTAATGCGGGTGTCAGGCCTTCAGCGTGTACTCTGCCAACCGCTGCCAGTGGACTTTGTCACTCATATCTGGTGTCTCTATAGCGTGCTTTTACAAATAAAAAATGTTTTTCACTGTAAGCTAATAGCAGTCAGTGTCCTTAAAGCGGGTGTCAGGCCTTCAGCGTGTGCTCTGCCAACCTCAGCAAGTGTACTTTTCCATTCATATCTGGTGTCTCTATAGCGTGCTTTTACAAAGAAAAAATGTTTTTCACTGTAAGCTAATAGCAGTCGGTGTCCTTAAAGCGGGTGTCAGGCCTTCAGCGTGTACTCTGCCAACCGCTGCCAGTGGACTTTGTCACTCATATCTGGTGTCTCTATAGCGTGCTTTTACAAAGAAAAAATGTTTTTCACTGTAAGCTAATAGCAGTCAGTGTCCTTAAAGCGGGTGTCAGGCCTTCAGCGTGTGCTCTGCCAACCTCAGCAAGTGTACTTTGCCATTCATATCTGGTGTCTCTATAGTGTGCTTTTACAAAGAAAAAATGTTTTTCACTGTAAGCTAATAGCAGTCAGTGTCCTTAAAGCGGGTGTCAGGCCTTCAGCGTGTGCTCTGCCAACCTCTGCAAGTGCACTTTGCAACTCATATCTGGTGTCTCTATAGCGTGCTTTTACAAAGAAAAAATGTTTTTCAGTGTAAGCTAATAGCAGTCGGTGTCCTTAAAGCGGGTGTCAGGCCTTCAGCGTGTACTCTGCCAACCGCTGCCAGTGGACTTTGTCACTCATATCTGGTGTCTCTATAGCGTGCCTTTAAAAATAAAAAAGGTTTTCACTGTAAGCCAATAGCAGTCAGTGTCCTTAAAGCGGGTGTCAGGCCTTCAGCGTGTGCTCTGTCAACCTCAGCAAGTGCACTTTGCAACTCATATCTGGTGTCTCTATAGCGTGCCTTTAAAAATAAAAAAGGTTTTCACTGTAAGCCAATAGCAGTCAGTGTCCTTAAAGCGGGTGTCAGGCCTTCAGCGTGTGCTCTGTCAACCGCTGCCAGTGGACTTTGTCACTCATATCTGGTGTCTCTATAGCGTGCCTTTAAAAATAAAAATAGTTTTTCACTGTAAGCTAATAGCAGTCAGTGTCCTTAAAGCGGGTGTCAGGCCTTCAGCGTGTGCTCTGCCAACCTCTGCAAGTGCACTTTGCAACTCATATCTGGTGTCTCTATAGCGTGCCTTTAAAAATAAAAAAGGTTTTCACTGTAAGCCAATAGCAGTCAGTGTCCTTAAAGCGGGTGTCAGGCCTTCAGCGTGTGCTCTGTCAACCTCAGCAAGTGCACTTTGCCACTCATATCTGGTGTCTCTATAGCGTGACTTTACAAAGAAAAAAAGATTTTCACTGTAAGCTAATAGCAGTCAGTGTCCTTTAAGCGGTTGTCAGGCCTTCAGCGTGTGCTCTGCCAAACCCTGCAAGTGTACTTTGCCACTCATATCTGGTGTCTCGATAGCGTGCCTTTAAAAAGAAAAAAAGTTTTTCACTGTAAGCTAATAGCAGTCAGTGTCCTTAAAGCGGGTGTCAGGCCTTCAGCGTGTGCTCTGCCAACCTCTGCAAGTGTACTTTGCCACTCATATCTGGTGTCTCTATAGCGTGCCTTTAAAAATAAAAATAGTTTTTCACTGTAAGCTAATAGCAGTCAGTGTCCTTAAAGCGGGTGTCAGGCCTTCAGCGTGTGCTCTGCCAACCTCTGCAAGTGCACTTTGCAACTTATATCTGGTGTCTCTATAGCGTGCCTTTAAAAATAAAAAAGGTTTTCACTGTAAGCCAATAGCAGTCAGTTTCCTTAAAGCGGGTGTCAGGCCTTCAGCGTGTGCTCTGCCAACATCTGCAAGTGCACTTTGCAACTCATATCTGGTGTCACTATAGCGTGCCTTTAAAAATAAAAAAAGTTTTTCACTGTAAGCTAATAGCAGTCAGTGTCCTTAAAGCGGGTGTCAGGCCTTCAGCGTGTGCTCTGTCAACCTCAGCAAGTGTACTTTGCCATTCATATCTGGTGTCTCTATAGCTGTCAGGGTACTCACCTGTGAGACAGACGGCCAGACGTGGCCGCTCTTGGAATTCCCAACAGGGGACTTGAACCAGGGTACTTATCTATCCTAGTCCTGCTCTCTGCCTCTGAGCCACAGCAGCTTTACCAGAGACTTCTGATTCCGGTCTTGTTCACCCTGGCTTGGCCACTACACCGGGGGCTGCACCTTGACTTGTCTGCTTCTCACCTGACTCTGATCTTCATCAGCAGGGTATTTAAACCCAGCCTCGCCCTGCACTCATTGTCAAGTCTTTGATCTGTGTTCCTGTGTCGTACCAGTGTTCCTGTTTATTCTGCTTCGTATATTTGACCTCGGCTTGTGACTACGTTTGTTCTAACCTCTGGCATCCTTTGACCTCGGCTATCCCTCGACTATCCTGCTGGTTCTGCCCTTGCCTGTCCTGCGAATTTGGTACTGCATCCTGCACAGCCTCCGTGCACAGACCCACAGGCCAGGTGAATTCTTACCTGACCACCTCGGCCTGTGGCTATCTGCAAGGGTGAGCGACATATCTGCGCTACAGACTCCCAACTCAGGTAAGACCCTGACAATAGCGTGCTTTTACAAAGAAAAAATGTTTTTCACTGTAAGCTAATAGCAGTCAGTGTCCTTAAAGCGGGTGTCAGGCCTTCAGCGTGTACTCTGCCAACCGCTGCCAGTGGACTTTGTCACTCATATCTGGTGTCTCTATATCGTGCTTTTACAAAGAAAAAATGTTTTTCACTGTAAGCTAATAGCAGTCAGTGTCCTTAAAGCGGGTGTCAGGCCTTCAGCGTGTGCTCTGCCAACCTCAGCAAGTGTACTTTGCCATTCATATCTGGTGTCTCTATAGCGTGCTTTTACAAAGAAAAAATGTTTTTCACTGTAAGCTAATAGCAGTCGGTGTCCTTAATGCGGGTGTCAGGCCTTCAGCGTGTACTCTGCCAACCGCTTCCAGTGGACTTTGCCACTCATATCTGGTGTCTCTAAAGCGTGCTTTTACAAAGAAAAAAGTTTTTCAGTGTAAGCTAATAGCAGTCAGTGTCCTTAAAGCGGGTGTCAGGCCTTCAGCGTGTGCTCTGCCAACCTCAGCAAGTGTACTTTGCCACTCATATCTGGTGTCTCTATAGCGTGCTTTTACAAAGAAAAAAAGTTTTTCAGTGTAAGCTAATAGCAGTCAGTGTCCTTAAAGCGGGTGTCAGGCCTTCAGCGTGTGCTCTGCCAACCTCTGCAAGTGTACTTTGCCACTCATATCTGGTGTCTCTATAGCGTGCTTTTACAAATAAAAAATGTTTTTCACTGTAAGCTAATAGCAGTCAGTGTCCTTAAAGCGGGTGTCAGGCCTTCAGCGTGTGCTCTGCCAACCTCTGCAAGTGCACTTTGCAACTCATATCTGGTGTCACTATAGCGTGCCTTTAAAAAGAAAAAAGTTTTTCACTGTAAGCTAATAGCAGTTAGTTGTCTGCAAGCGTCTGGGTGTCAGGCCTTCAGCGTGTGCTCTGCCAACCACAGCAAGTGTATTTTGCCACTCATATCTGGTGTCTCGATAGCGTGCCTTTAAAAAGAAAAAAAGTTTTTCACTGTAAGCTAATAGCAGTCAGTGTCCTTAAAGCGGGTCTCAGGCCTTCAGCGTGTGCTCTGCCAACCTCTGCAAGTGTACTTTGCCACTCATATCTGGTGTCTCTATAGCGTGCCTTTAAAAATAAAAAAGGTTTTCACTGTAAGCCAATAGCAGTCAGTGTCCTTAAAGCGGGTGTCAGGCCTTCAGCGTGTGCTCTGCCAACCTCTGCAAGTGCACTTTGCAACTCATATCTGGTGTCACTATAGCGTGCCTTTAAAAATAAAAAAAGGTTTTCACTGTAAGCCATAGCAGTCAGTGTCCTTAAAGCGGGTGTCAGGCCTTCAGCGTGTGCTCTGCCAACCTCTGCAAGTGCACTTTGCAACTCATATCTGGTGTCACTATAGCGTGCCTTTAAAAATAAAAAGTTTTTCGTTTAAGCTAATAGCAGTCAGTGTCCTTAAAGCGGGTGTCAGGCCTTCAGCGTGTGCTCTGTCAACCTCAGCAAGTGCACTTTGCCACTCATATCTGGTGTCTCTATAGCGTGCTTTTACAAAGAAAAAAGTTTTTCAGTGTAAGCTAATAGCAGTCGGTGTCCTTAAAGCGGGTGTCAGGCCTTCAGCGTGTACTCTGCCAACCGCTGGCAGTGGACTTTGCCGCTCATATCTGGTGTCTCTAAAGCATGCTTTTACAAAGAAAACAGTTTTTCAGTGTAAGCTAATAGCAGTCAGTGTCCTTAAAGCGGGTGTCAGGCCTTCAGCGTGTGCTCTGCCAACCTCAGCAAGTGTACTTTGCCACTCATACCTGGTGTCTCTATAGCGTACTTTTACAAAGAAAAAAAGTTTTTCAGTGTAAGCTAATAGCAGTCAGTGTCCTTAAAGCGGGTGTCAGGCCTTCAGCTTGTGCTCTGCCAACCTCAGCAAGTGTACTTTGCCATTCATATCTGGTGTCTCTATAGCGTGCTTTTACAAAGAAAATTTTTTTTTCACTGTAAGCTAATAGCAGTTAGTTGTCTGCAAGCGTCTGGGTGTCAGGCCTTCAGCGTGTGCTCTGCCAACCTCAGCAAGTGTATTTTGCCACTCATATCTGGTGTCTCGATAGCGTGCCTTTAAAAATAAAAAAGGTTTTCACTGTAAGCCAATAGCAGTCAGTGTCCTTAAAGCGTGTGTCAGGCCTTCAGCGTGTGCTCTGCCAACCTCTGCAAGTGCACTTTGCAACTCATATCTGGTGTCACTATAGCGTGCCTTTAAAAAGAAAAAAAGTTTTTAACTGTAAGCTAATAGCAGTTAGTTGTCTGCAAGCGTCTGGGTGTCAGGCCTTCACCGTGTGCTCTGCCAACCTCAGCAAGTGTACTTTGCCACTCATATCTGGTGTCTCTATAGCGTGCCTTTAAAAAGAAAAAAAAGGTTTTCACTGTAAGCTAATAGCAGTCAGTGTCCTTAAAGCTGTCAGGCCTTCAGCGTGTGCTCTGCCAACCTCAGCAAGTGTACTTTGCCACTCATATCTGGTGTCTCTATAGCGTGCCTTTACAAAGAAAAAAAGGTTTTCACTGTAAGCTAATAGCAGTCAGTGTCCTTAAAGCGGGTGGCTGGCCTTCAGCGTGTGCTCTGACAAGCTCAGCAAGTGTACTTTGCCACTCATATCTGCTGTCTCTATAGCGTGCCTTTAAAAAGAAAAAAGTTTTTCACTCTAAGCTGATAGCAGTCAGTGTCCTTAAAGTGGGTGTCAGGCCTTCAGCGTGTGCTCTGCCAACCTCTGCAAGTGCACTTTGCCACTCATATCTGGTGTCTCTATAGCGTGCCTTTAAAAAGAAAAAAAGGTTTTCAGTGTAAGCTAATAGCAGTCAGTGTCCTTAAAGCGGGTGTCAGGCCTTCAGCGTGTGCTCTGCCAACCTCAGCAAGTGTACTTTGCCATTCATATCTGGTGTCTCTATAGCGTGCTTTTACAAAGAAAAAATGTTTTTCACTGTAAGCTAATAGCAGTCAGTGTCCTTAAAGCGGGTGTCAGGCCTTCAGCGTGTGCTCTGTCAACCTCAGCAAGTGTACTTTGCCATTCATATCTGGTGTCTCTATAGCGTGCTTTTACAAAGAAAAAATGTTTTTCACTGTAAGCTAATAGCAGTCAGTGTCCTTAAAGCGGGTGTCAGGCCTTCAGCGTGTGCTCTGCCAACCTCAGCAAGTGTACTTTGCCACTCATATCTGGTGTCTCTATAGCGTGCTTTTACAAAGAAAAAAGTTTTTCAGTGTAAGCTAATAGCAGTCGGTGTCCTTAAAGCGGGTGTCAGGCCTTCAGCGTGTACTCTGCCAACCGCTGCCAGTGGACTTTGTCACTCATATCTGGTGTCTCTATAGCGTGCTTTTACAAAGAAAAATTTTTTTTCACTGTAAGCTAATAGCAGTCAGTGTCCTTAAAGCGGGTGTCAGGCCTTCAGCGTGTGCTCTGCCAACCTCAGCAAGTGTACTTTGCCATTCATATCTGGTGTCTCTATAGCGTGCTTTTACAAAGAAAAAATGTTTTTCACTGTAAGCTAATAGCAGTCGGTGTCCTTAATGCGGGTGTCAGGCCTTCAGCGTGTACTCTGCCAACCGCTGCCAGTGGACTTTGCCACTCATATCTGGTGTCTCTATAGCGTGCTTTTACAAAGAAAAAATGTTTTTCACTGTAAGCTAATAGCAGTCAGTGTCCTTAAAGCGGGTGTCAGGCCTTCAGCGTGTGCTCTGCCAACCTCAGCAAGTGTACTTTGCCACTCATATCTGGTGTCTCTATAGCGTGCTTTTACAAAGAAAAAATGTTTTTCACTGTAAGCTAATAGCAGTCGGTGTCCTTAATGCGGGTGTCAGGCCTTCAGCGTGTACTCTGCCAACCGCTGCCAGTGGACTTTGCCACTCATATCTGGTGTCTCTAAAGCGTGCTTTTACAAAGAAAAAAAGTTTTTCAGTGTAAGCTAATAGCAGTCAGTGTCCTTAAAGCGGGTGTCAGGCCTTCAGCGTGTGCTCTGCCAACCTCTGCAAGTGTACTTTGCCACTCATATCTGGTGTCTCTATAGCGTGCTTTTACAAATAAAAAATGTTTTTCACTGTAAGCTAATAGCAGTCAGTGTCCTTAAAGCGGGTGTCAGGCCTTCAGCGTGTGCTCTGCCAACCTCTGCAAGTGCACTTTGCAACTCATATCTGGTGTCACTATAGCGTGCCTTTAAAAAGAAAAAAGTTTTTCACTGTAAACTAATAGCAGTTAGTTGTCTGCAAGCGTCTGGGTGTCAGGCCTTCAGCGTGTGCTCTGCCAACCTTAGCAAGTGTATTTTGCCACTCATATCTGGTGTCTCGATAGCGTGCCTTTAAAAAGAAAAATAGTTTTTCACTGTAAGCTAATAGCAGTCAGTGTCCTTAAAGCGGGTCTCAGGCCTTCAGCGTGTGCTCTGCCAACCTCTGCAAGTGTAATTTGCCACTCATATCTGGTGTCTCTATAGCGTGCCTTTAAAAATAAAAATAGTTTTTCACTGTAAGCTAATAGCAGTCAGTGTCCTTAAAGCGTGTGTCAGGCCTTCAGCGTGTGCTCTGCCAACCTCTGCAAGTGCACTTTGCAACTCATATCTGGTGTCACTATAGCGTGCCTTTAAAAAGAAAAAAAGTTTTTTCACTGTAAGCTAATAGCAGTTAGTTGTCTGCAAGCGTCTGGGTGTCAGGCCTTCACCGTGTGCTCTGCCAACCTCAGCAAGTGTACTTTGCCACTCATATCTGGTGTCTCTATAGCGTGCCTTTAAAAAGAAAAAAAAGGTTTTCACTCTAAGCTGATAGCAGTCAGTGTCCTTAAAGTGGGTGTCAGGCCTTCAGCGTGTGCTCTGCCAACCTCTGCAAGTGCACTTTGCCACTCATATCTGGTGTCTCTATAGCGTGCCTTTAAAAAGAAAAAAAGGTTTTCACTGTAAGCTAATAGCAGTCAGTGTCCTTAAAGCGGGTGTCAGGCCTTCAGCGTGTGCTCTGCCAACTTCTGCAAGTGCACTGTGCAACTCATATCTGGTGTCACTATAGCATGCCTTTAAAAAGAAAAAAAGTTTTTCACTGTAAGCTAATAGCAGTTAGTTGTCTGCATGCGTCTGGGTGTCAGGCCTTCAGCGTGTGCTCTGCCAACCTCAGCAAGTGTACTTTGCAACTCATATCTGGTGTCTCTATAGCGTGTCTTTAAAAATAAAAAAAGGTTTTCACTGTAAGCCAATAGCAGTCAGTGTCCTTAAAGCGGGTGTCAGGCCTTCAGCGTGTGCTCTGCCAACCTCAGCAAGTGTACTTTGCCACTCATATCTGGTGTCTCTATAGCGTGCCTTTAAAAAGAAAAAAAGGTTTTCATTGTAAGCCATTGTAACCGCTTGCGGTTCCCTTATTTACCTCTATAATGTCTTAAAGCATAGAACTTAGCAGGGCTAACCATACAGATATCTTAGCCATAATGTTATATAGTTAGTAAGAGATCCTCTATTTAACATATGTAAATAATTGAGAATACAATATAAAATAAGGATTGTCTTGGAAGCAATAGTTTTGTCTTTTAGATATTTATTATATAAAAATATAAATATAGACATATAAAATCCATTATAGCAGAGTTTATAAGATGAAATTAAATGCTTGCAAATATCATTAATAGGTTAACATACCCTTCTGAACATGTCATCATGTCAGCCTCTCAGTCATTTTAAGATGGAGAAGCGTCTGTCTCCAAGTCTCTCCTCTGTTTCTTAACATTTTAAAAGTACACCTATTTATACCTTAAGTGTCGTCATTTTAGAGTCACCATAGTTCAAATATGAAAAAGTCCATAACTAAAAGCAAGTGCACACGTCATGGGAAACTCCCGGACCTGGGGAACTTCCATCAAGTTCAAGAGACAAGATGGCTTCCCAAAGTCTGAATAGCTTATCTGTTGTTTATACTAAGACGTAAGTGCACAGTCGTGGGAGATTCCCGGATTTGGGGAAGTTCCATTAACTTGGGGTTACCACAGTATATTGTGTACTGAAAGAGTCGTAGTATAGCCTTGAAGCTTGTTTATGCATTATTGTTATTGTAATTCGTCTGGGACAAAATGGCGCAAACATGTAATGACCTGGGGTTATTGCTTAAAGAAACATCTATGAAAAACAATATGTTCCATTTCTAACACCTTGTCAATTTGCAATATCTCTTAAAGACAAAGTACACAGTTTAAGAAATACAACATTTCATTCTAAAACTTGTAATATTTGCATTTGCCCATAACACCCTCTCCATTAAACTGTGGGCATTGTAGACCATTTCTTCCTTAAATTAGTGAACCAAAGTTCTCCAACAGTCTAGGTTTTTTTTGTGCTCCCAGCATCTTTGATCATTGTTGTAACAGTAAAATATCCGTAGTGTGATCTTTTCCTGTAAAGGTGGTTGATTAAAATGAGCAAAGCTTTTGTCTAGGAAAGTATTGAAAAGAACACCAAGTTCCAGAGTAAGATATTCTTGGATGGATCCAGATACGAATTGTAATCCAAAGTTAAAAGTAGTAATTGTATTTGTAATCCAAAGTCTGTAAAGGCCTGTAGAAGTTTACATTCCTTAGATACATTGCTGGAGGTTGTGTTTGTAGAATACCCGGGTATTTGTTGTAGAGTATAGGTTGTAGAGTCCAGCTTTCCAAATATTTGGCTAGAATTGGTTGCAGATTTTGAATCAGCATTATCTGTTATCACTGTGGTGATGGTGTTGGTATTTGTCTTTGTCTTTTGTTTTTTTATTTTGTTTTTTTCATGAAACATTTTTACACCGTTTATGATGTGTATAGATTGGATACTCTCCAATATTCTTTTACGGAATAAATTAATTGACAGCATTTCCAAGACATTGTCTTAAGTGACATGGATCCCATTATAGTAAATGTTATGTTGATACAGCAATCGAAGTGGATTCTCAAGAACGCCTCTTTTTGCTGTACTGGAATCTTTGTAACATCTCAGTGATAGACATCTCAATGACATCAGGTGCTGTTGTGCTAAAAATGTTAACAGGTAAAATCTGTGGAAAAATCTTTACATTTGTTGTTATACTTTGTATAATAAAGATAGATGAAATAGTAACATAGTTAATCTTTCTAGTGTTTTGTTTTAGAAATAAAACCATTGTATATGATTTAGAGATATAAGGATAATATGAAACAGTATTTACCGCCTTTGTTCACAATGGTATGTAAAATTACATTATCTTTAAATGATAAAAATACTCTTTTATTCAAAATGTCTCAATATATTTAGAATAGTTGATAATTGGAAATATGACATTATTCATCTTTCTTTGTCCTGTTAGGGAGAAGACAACTTATTCCCTAAGTTACGTTTTTTTAATATAATAACTACAGTTATTAGTGGCTTAAAATACCAGAAACACCCAAATATTGAATTTTTTTTTTATTTTTTTTTACCAAGATCTGACAGCCATTGTGGAAAGTCACGTTCGTAAGATTGGATGCTTAACAATGAGAATCTTAATTGTTTAAGTATATTTACCAGCGGCTGTTGGGTGTAACTTAAGATGATTTGGATTTTTTATTATTTCTAAAAGTGAGTTAAGAAAGCACTTAGATGCAATATTGAAGGTATTTATATTTTAACTCTACCTTTGTATAGGTGGCTTTATGTACCTTTAACCATCAAAACCAAATAACATTTCCCTGGTATTTGAAAAAACGATAAAATATTTGATTACGTGTATTTTAATATATATACATAGAGTGGTATGGATGTTGAATTTATATCTTTGACATCTTTTCACCTGTTTGCAATCGGTGACCTAAATAATCAATTTCCAAAATCATCATGTATATCACCTGGACGGGTTAATCCATAATACTCTTTTACTTTCCATTGACTGGTCTTGGCTCTGGAAGACTGAATATGTTGATCATTGTAAGTAAACTTTATGATAGGTGAAGTAAAGTTTCTGCCTGCCTTTCAGTTAAATTTTAACTGTTGAAGTACTTCACTTATATTAATTATACCACTCTGCAAACTTATACGGATATCGAGTAGTTTCTGATTTAATAAGAACAGTTCACATTTTCTTTTAAGGTTAAAACATTATTCATTATTGCAGTTGTTATTGTAATCGTATGATCTTTAACTATCATGATTCAATTATTCATCTGGGTAATTAGCTGTTATGCTCTTATACTTTATGTCTAATATATTTGTTTGTAGGCCATACTGCAGCTGCATATGGCATTTTATAAATAATCTTCAATTGCGTTTCAGATATTCACAAAGTCTATCCACCTTTGTAATTAACACATTATGTGTTTATTTTATACCATTAATTATAGTATCTGTATTATATTACACATTGTCACTGACACATTTCTGATACAGGGAAAAAAATAGCATGATTGCTTTAGTAATTATAATGTTTCTGTCCATGCACCACATTCCTGGAAGTCAAGAATATAGCAAGAATCCTTTGATTCTATGGAGCCATTTAACGTTTTGATCGGTATAGTTATACCAAAAGAGCAAGGAGTACATCGGTAGATCACATCTGCAACAGAACCATTACAGATTCCTTGTTGTATCAATGTCTCTGTGTTTATGTTTACAGGAGTTCTTTGCTTTGCAAGTATGTAAATAATATGTAGAGCTTAAGAAAAGCTGCAAATCGTGCTTTAGTACAAGTGTCCCATGATGTCAGGTTTCTGATAGATTTTGCTGGCCTTTTATATTCCATTCTTTTGGCAGGGCATCTGCTCTTAGTAGGCCTGTGTTGTTATTATTTATTAATTGCATCAAGGTTTCTTTCGTTAATTGATATGTTTCTTCCGACTTCAAATTTATATGCCACCAAATGTCATAATAAAGTTCATTGTTACAGAATATTGTTCCAGGATGGTTTTTTCACTCCAGTAGGAAATCTATATTCCTCTTCTTCTGCTCCTTCCTATTATCCACGTTTCCTGAGTTATAGGCAACAATCTGTGTCTTGTACTGTGAGGCGCTTTGATAGTCAATCAGGTTTTCTCAGTACCATGTTCCATCTTTAGAAACAGCTGGGTGTTGACAATTATCAGCCTTTATTTCTTTTTCCGGTTATCTTCTGTCTGGAAACATAATAGCAATGTCCAGAATTAACATAGCACTTCTTTTCAGCATAAGAAGGCTGTTTGCGGTAGTCATTCAATGATAAACTATATTGCATAGTCTTTTCTTACATCACCTTCATAGGTGCATCCAAAGTCTTTCACAAGCATCTGTCCCATCTTTTTCTGTTTTCAGCATGCTTTGCCATCATCGTTGAGTCCATTATTAGGATTTGAAATAGTCCAATCACATCTCTCTCATGTATAATCGTTTTTTTGGAATGATCTCAATAGGTTCCTTGTGAAATACCAGTGTAGGTCACATTAGCAATCATTGCACTGTGAGCGGTGTCTCTCCTTTTGAGATAGTTCTTGGAGGCAGTCCTCACGATCAAAGAACTTGTATAATGTGCAGTCCAAGTCAGTTCAGGTGCTTCCTGCTTGTTAACATAATCCCAATGCAGTTTTAAAACGACAGCTAGGGTTGATGTTATGATAATGCTGCAGATTGTAAGAAGGAGACACCATAACCAATTTTCTAGCATCCTTTTGCTTCCATCTTTGCATTTCTTTCTTACTGTATAAGATAATTAAGGTTCAGTCACTGTTTTCTCCAGAGTCTTTCTGATAATGATGTTGATTCATTTTTCATACATTCCATGTTAACTGTGAATGTATCATGTCTGTCTGTTCATCCTTCTCCTTCACATTTTCAGGATCAGATGTCAGATCATGATTCAGTCTGTTATGTGGCTATGATTCTGGTGGCTGTGTTCTGGTGGCATTTCTGTCATCCTCTGTTTGTTTTATCTTGTCATCTTTAACAGCATCTTTATCAGTCAGTGGTTCTGTGAACGTCCTGTTAGTAAAATATCAAAACTTACTGTTCTCTGTTGGCTCTGATTGTTCTCTGTAGTAAAAGTTCTCGGAGTCACCCTCTCCTGGACAAACTGGCCAACAGTAAGAAAAAGTTGGTGGTGCAAGGTGAGGTGGGCTGGAAAAAAAATTCCCTAAATTTCTCTTATAGAACCAATGGTTCTAAGCTCTCCCTGGTGCAGAAATATGTTTGTCAGTGAAAAACATGTAACATTTCATATGGTGTCTCACCATTTGTATCATCAGGTATGCTGTGAATGCTTATCTGTACCATAGGAATAAATAGATACCACTGTGTGGGGCAAGCAACTGGTGACTTGGTTAATAATCATTTAACCTCAGCATTTTCCCAGACCACAACCCCACTACTTTGGGGGTGGTTGGGGCACTGAAATCCCAAAGTAACCCAAATGTGGTTGCCCAGTTTTAGGTTTCCTTTGCAGTAACTGCAGGACCACCATCCAAATGGATGGTCCTGGGATTATCAAATGCATACTAAGGAAGTGAGACTAGAAAACGTGGCATCAGAGGTTGCACTTCACACAGGATATATCCAAGTAAACCTGGTACATGCATCAACACATACAAAAGCATATTCATAACCATGAGATGTTGATAACTTCCAATGTATAGTAATTCAAAAAGTACGTTAGATATTAATATTTCAATAAACAGTACATCAGTAATGTGGCAATAAGCAAATGCTTATGATTACTAAACACATGAATTACAGTATTTCCCATATTGGACCACCAATATTCCTTTTCAGGAGTCAGAAGTACATTACCTCTCTCTATAAGAGCTTGTCCTAGCCATGAAAAAGCTTTTGGGCAAGTCTATCTTTCCTCTATAGGAAGAACAACCAACATATTACCTTCAATGGTTATTATGTAATTAACCCCTCTAAACGATAGGAGTATTTATGTGGATACCAGGTGGATAAGGTCTGGATATCCTTGCAAGCATAAACTCTGCATCATGACTGAGAGATAGGGTATGCAATGTGATCCAGTGACCACAGACACATTGCATCAAAGTGCCTGTTGACGGCCAACTATATGAGGAGAGGGCCCATGCTTTGTTATAAGCATGTCCATACACGTATTACAATGCCAGGCTTTCAATTTGTTTCCACAAAGCAACATGCAGTTGTGGATATAAACACACGACGTAGCGTAAGAAAAACTGTTTGAACACCAGACTGAGATTCGAGATCAGTGAATAGTGGACCAAAATAGATAAATGAAATCTTATCAATTAATATACTTTCTTTAAATTACTTTATCCTCTGTATTAACTATGAAATATTAAAGTTAAAACAATAACATTTAAAAGCCAACTTTTAGTGTGCATAGGAATTACAAGGCCGTTCGTAGTGTGAGATAAAGAACAGCTTTTTAAAAATCCGAATAGTCTGTGAACACAAAATGACCTTGCGCTGAAAATTCACTAGCAGGGGAAAAGAAAAACAACTTTTTTTCTTTAGTAAATTAATTAATTAATTAAACGTAGTTAGAACTTCCCTCAAACTCCCGATTACTTTGCAAGAAACATGTCGTCCTTAAATACTGGGTAAGTCTATTAAACAGTGAAATAGCATTTTTACCCTGTATATCATGTTGTCACAGCTATAATGTGCAGTATTACAAATGATTTTATAAGTGTTGTGCCAACTGTTCATTAAAAGCCAGTGGTCTAGCGAGCTATAGAACATTTATTTATTTATTCTTTAAAGCTCTGACCTCAATTGGCAAAGCAATATTGTAATGGTGTCCATTGCAATCTGCTATCTGTACTTGCTGCTCTCAAAAATTCTGAATATGTTCAGAGATTTCTCGGGCAATAATAAATCCCCCACTTCTCATTTATGCTAAACCTGCCTGTTGTAAATGGATTCGGTATATTTCTTGACATAAGTACTTGTACTTAAATCTGTTTAACAAAGCTGTTTATATTGTGGTAAAATATATATATTTTATTATTATTATTTATTTTATTTTTTAACATTGCTTATTTTTTTAAAAAGATACCTGCATATTTCATTAAATATCCTTTATATGTCTTTAAAGCATAAAATATCTGCAAATTAAGATTATATACAAAAATGCATGTTCTGGATGTTCCCACAATACCTCTTCTATTATTATATATATATATATATATATTTTTTTTTTTTTTGTGTGTGAAATCTGATTCCTTTTAGGATGAGCACCCCAGTTTCAGAGGCTTCTTTGGAGGTGACCACAGAAAAGTATAGATTCTATAAAATAGATGTGAGGGGGCTTTGCACAGTAAAGTCACTTTAATTATACTTTTCATATAGCAGATATGTGATATGCAATGTGATTTAATATATCAAAGTATTATCACTTTAATTGGCAATGCATTTTTTATGCATTCTTCTTTATGCATTATGATTTTTCTTTTTTTCTTAATTGTTAATGTCTGTTTAGAATATTGCAGGCTTTGCAATATCAAATTAATTTTGCATTATATATATTCACAATACACTTACAACTTATTATTATTATTATTATTATTATTATTATTATTATTATTATTAAAATTGGCCTCTTTCAGCATTAGCACTATCTACCACTGGAATTAGTGTAAGATACACCAATATGTCGTGGAACTGAATCCCCATATATGAGATTTGAAACTGTATTTTTTCTACGCTGTGCCCTAATCTGTATTTATATACATAATTGCGGCAGCATATAGCTTTTAAAGAAGCAATTATTTCACCCTTCATGTGTGGTTGACTGTGGACTTTTTAAATACCTACTTTTTATTTTAAATTTTTTTATAAATCCGTTTCTGGCTCTGAGAGAGCAGGCTGCTGAATGCATGTAAATGCTCTTATTGCCTAGTCTATATGCATTTATATATAAACAACTTTGATATTTAATCTTATTTTATATTATTTTATGAAAACCTAGTTTATGAAATTCACTGAGATTACATGTGTCTGATCTGATTACAGTCAGTAGTACAATATCATTGTTCTAATTTCCTTACTGCTAGCACTACAGGTACAGTGGGATAGTACCACTTATTTAAGTAAGCTTTCCCTTTTAAAATTGGTGGATTTTAATCCTGCCATTGCAATAGACTAAAGACTGTACCTGAGTAAGCAAAGTCATTATGTGCAGGGATTGTGCACTTTAAATAGTAGAATACTTATGCTATTCTAGTGAATTGGGCTCGCTGCTTAACACATCATTTAGTATCTTTTGGTCACATTTAAAGCTGTAAATGTATTTAACATTTTATTTAAATAAGCCTTTAATAAGTTCAGTTTAAAAGTTATCAGAGATCCTGTGTAGTTACAATTTTATTTTGCCCTGATTTATCTTACATATATATTATTTTTAATCATTTTATAAATATTTATTTTTGCAGAGCATTTAGGGAAGCAAAGGGTGTATAACCACCGGTTGCATTTTTTCTAGGAGGGTAGTATAATTTCAACTCTGTTTAGGAACAAATATGAGCTAGTTAGCATATATTATATAAAATATATGCTGCAGTGTACTGCATTGTACTGCACTGAATGTATTTAAAAGCCATGTCTTTCTCTTTATGGCTGTATGTAATAATGTTGTTCATAATTTGGAATATAAAACGACAACTTCTCAATTCCTTGGAATGTTTACATGTCTCTGTATCTCCGCAACCTTGGCTGGAAACTCCAGACTCCAAAAATAGTTATGCTGTTATAATTCCTGATTTTCAATCAACAGCTAGCGTAACTGACAATATGGAAATTATCACTGTTTTATAAAACTTTTCATATATAGTGGACATTAGAATCCAGAACGCAGTAATTCAATAATTAAAAGTCCTGTCTGTCTGTTGCATGAATGTTTTCATTAAGCCATAATGCAATTTTCTTTGCATTCTTGGAATTAGACCTCAAATTTAATCGCTCTCTGTCTTATCACTTTTCTTTTGACAACATTTTGCATTAATCTTTTTCCTGCGCATGCATACTACGCAGCTACAAAGAGAACATACCCCTCTGCCTGCAATCCACTGTCCTGGAACTAATGGGCCATGCTATGCTGGTGTATTAGGCATATCAGGGAGTTTACCAAATATGTATATTTGTTCTCTTATGATATTAAGATCCACAATTTCAGCATTGTATGCTAATTACAATGTACCTGTCACCAGAACTTAAAGTGCATTGTACAAGTTCACATTAAAATCATCTCTAATGATGAAGATCTCTCTCTGAGTCTGGGCTGCAAATAGCTCAATAGATTCTTGATATTTCAAGACTTGTGCCATGACAAAGTATTGTGTCTTCTCTTACGTATAAGAGGTTACCTAGGTATTTATTATTTTTTATTTAACGCTTCCAAGTACAAGTCCCTTCGTGGTCGCCAACTGTAACCGCTTGCGGTTCCCTTATTTACCTCTATAATGTCTTAAAGCATAGAACTTAGCAGGGCTAACCATACAGATATCTTAGCCATAATGTTATATAGTTAGTAAGAGATCCTCTATTTAACATATGTAAATAATTGAGAATACAATATAAAATAAGGATTGTCTTGGAAGCAATAGTTTTGTCTTTTAGATATTTATTATATAAAAATATAAATATAGACATATAAAATCCATTATAGCAGAGTTTATAAGATGAAATTAAATGCTTGCAAATATCATTAATAGGTTAACATACCCTTCTGAACATGTCATCATGTCAGCCTCTCAGTCATTTTAAGATGGAGAAGCGTCTGTCTCCAAGTCTCTCCTCTGTTTCTTAACATTTTAAAAGTACACCTATTTATACCTTAAGTGTCGTCATTTTAGAGTCACCATAGTTCAAATATGAAAAAGTCCATAACTAAAAGCAAGTGCACACGTCATGGGAAACTCCCGGACCTGGGGAACTTCCATCAAGTTCAAGAGACAAGATGGCTTCCCAAAGTCTGAATAGCTTATCTGTTGTTTATACTAAGACGTAAGTGCACAGTCGTGGGAGATTCCCGGATTTGGGGAAGTTCCATTAACTTGGGGTTACCACAGTATATTGTGTACTGAAAGAGTCGTAGTATAGCCTTGAAGCTTGTTTATGCATTATTGTTATTGTAATTCGTCTGGGACAAAATGGCGCAAACATGTAATGACCTGGGGTTATTGCTTAAAGAAACATCTATGAAAAACAATATGTTCCATTTCTAACACCTTGTCAATTTGCAATATCTCTTAAAGACAAAGTACACAGTTTAAGAAATACAACATTTCATTCTAAAACTTGTAATATTTGCATTTGCCCATAACACCATAGCAGTCAGTGTCCTTAAAGCGGGTGTCAGGCCTTCAGCTTGTGCTCTGCCAACCGCTGGCAGTGGACTTTGCCGCTCATATCTGGTGTCTCTAAAGCATGCTTTTACAAAGAAAACAGTTTTTCAGTGTAAGCTAATAGCAGTCGGTGTCCTTAAAGCGGGTGTCAGGCCTTCAGCGTGTACTCTGCCAACCTCAGCAAGTGTACTTTGCCACTCATAACTGGTGTCTCTAAAGCGTGCTTTTACAAAGAAAAAAGTTTTTCAGTGTAAGCTAATAGCAGTCAGTGTCCTTAAAGCGGGTGTCAGGCCTTCAGCGTGTGCTCTGCCAACCTCTGCAAGTGTACTTTGCCACTCATATCTGGTGTCTCTATAGCGTGCCTTTAAAAATAAAAATGTTTTTCACTGTAAGCTAATAGCAGTCAGTGTCCTTAAAGCGGGTGTCAGGCCTTCAGCGTGTGCTCTGCCAACCTCTGCAAGTGCACTTTGCAACTCATATCTGGTGTCACTATAGCGTGCCTTTAAAAAGAAAAAAGTTTTTCACTGTAAGCTAATAGCAGTTAGTTGTCTGCAAGCGTCTGGGTGTCAGGCCTTCAGCGTGTGCTCTGCCAACCTCAGCAAGTGTATTTTGCCACTCATATCTGGTGTCTCGATAGCGTGCCTTTAAAAAGAAAAAAAGTTTTTCACTGTAAGCTAATAGCAGTCAGTGTCCTTAAAGCGGGTCTCAGGCCTTCAGCGTGTGCTCTGCCAACCTCTGCAAGTGTACTTTGCCACTCATATCTGGTGTCTCTTTAGCGTGCCTTTAAAAATAAAAAAGGTTTTCACTGTAAGCCAATAGCAGTCAGTGTCCTTAAAGCGTGTGTCAGGCCTTCAGCGTGTGCTCTGCCAACCTCTGCAAGTGCACTTTGCAACTCATATCTGGTGTCACTATAGCGTGCCTTTAAAAAGAAAAAAGTTTTTCACTGTAAGCTAATAGCAGTTAGTTGTCTGCAAGCGTCTGGGTGTCAGGCCTTCACCGTGTGCTCTGTCAACCTCAGCAAGTGTACTTTGCCACTCATATCTGGTGTCTCTATAGCGTGCCTTTACAAAGAAAAAAAGGTTTTCACTGTAAGCTAATAGCAGTCAGTGTCCTTAAAGCGGGTGGCTGGCCTTCAGCGTGTGCTCTGACAAGCTCAGCAAGTGTACTTTGCCACTCATATCTGCTGTCTCTATAGCGTGCCTTTAAAAAGAAAAAAAGTTTTTCACTCTAAGCTGATAGCAGTCAGTGTCCTTAAAGTGGGTGTCAGGCCTTCAGCGTGTGCTCTGCCAACCTCTGCAAGTGTACTTTGCCACTCATATCTGGTGTCTCTATAGCGTGCCTTTAAAAAGAAAAAAAGGTTTTCACTGTAAGCTAATAGCAGTTAGTTGTCTGCATGCGTCTGGGTGTCAGGCCTTCAGCGTGTGCTCTGCCAACCTCAGCAAGTGTACTTTGCCACTCATATCTGGTGTCTCTATAGCGTGCCTTTAAAAAGAAAAAAAGGTTTTCACTGTAAGCTAATAGCAGTCAGTGTCCTTAAAGCGGATGTCAGGCCTTCAGCGTGTGCTCTGCCAACCTCTGCAAGTGCACTTTGCCACTCATATCTGGTGTCTCTATAGCGTGCCTTTAAAAATAAAAATAGTTTTTCACTGTAAGCTAATAGCAGTCAGTGTCCTTAATGCGGGTGTCAGGCCTTCAGCGTGTGCTCTGCCAACCTCTGCAAGTGTACTTTGCCACTCATATCTGGTGTCTCTATAGCGTGCCTTTAAAAATAAAAATAATTTTTCACTGTAAGCTAATAGCAGTCAGTGTCCTTAAAGCGGGTGTCAGGCCTTCAGCGTGTGCTCTGCCAACCTCTGCAAGTGCACTTTGCAACTCATATCTGGTGTCACTATAGCGTGCCTTTAAAAAGAAAAAAAGTTTTTCACTGTAAGCTAATAGCAGTTAGTTGTCTGCAAGCGTCTGGGTGTCAGGCCTTCACCGTGTGCTCTGCCAACCTCAGCAAGTGTACTTCGCCACTCATATCTGGTGTCTCTATAGCGTGCCTTTAAAAAAAAAAAAGGTTTTCACTGTAAGCTAATAGCAGTCAGTGTCCTTAAAGCGGGTGTCAGGCCTTCAGCGTGTGTTCTGCCAACCTCAGCAAGTGTACTTTGCCACTCATATCTGGTTTCTCTATAGCGTGCCTTTACAAAGAAAAAAAGGTTTTCACTGTAAGCTAATAGCAGTCAGTGTCCTTAAAGCGGGTGTCAGGCCTTCAGCGTGTGTTCTGCCAACCTCAGCAAGTGCACTTTTCCACTCATATCTGGTGTCTCTATAGCGTGCCTTTAAAAAGAAAAAAAGGTTTTCACTGTAAGCTAATAGCAGTTAGTTGTCTGCAAGCGTCTGGGTGTCAGGCCTTCAGCGTGTGCTCTGCAAACCTCAGCAAGTGTACTTTGCAACTTATATCTGGTGTCTCTATAGCGTGCCTTTAAAAAGAAAAAAAAGGTTTTCACTGTAAGCTAATAGCAGTCAGTGTCCTTAAAGCGGGTGTCAGGCCTTCAGCGTGTGCTCTGCCAACCTCTGCAAGTGCACTTTGCAACTCATATCTGGTGTCACTATAGCGTGCCTTTAAAAAGAAAAAAGTTTTTCACTGTAAGCTAATAGCAGTTAGTTGTCTGCAAGCGTCTGGGTGTCAGGCCTTCAGCGTGTGCTCTGCCAACCTCAGCAAGTGTATTTTGCCACTCATATCTGGTGTCTCGATAGCGTGCCTTTAAAAATAAAAAAAGGTTTTCACTGTAAGCCATAGCAGTCAGTGTCCTTAAAGCGGGTGTCAGGCCTTCAGCGTGTGCTCTGCCAACCTCTGCAAGTGCACTTTGCAACTCATATCTGGTGTCACTATAGCGTGCCTTTAAAAATAAAAAGTTTTTCGTTTAAGCTAATAGCAGTTAGTTGTCTGCAAGCGTCTGGGTGTCAGGCCTTCACCGTGTGCTCTGCCAACCTCAGCAAGTGTACTTTGCCACTCATATCTGGTGTCTCTATAGCATGCCTTTAAAAAGAAAAAAAAGGTTTTCACTGTAAGCTAATAGCAGTCAGTGTCCTTAAAGCGGGTGTCAGGCCTTCAGCGTGTGCTCTGCCAACCTCAGCAAGTGTACTTTGCCACTCATATCTGGTGTCTCTATAGCGTGCCTTTACAAAGAAAAAAAGGTTTTCACTGTAAGCTAATAGCAGTCAGTGTCCTTAAAGCGGGTGGCTGGCCTTCAGCGTGTGCTCTGACAAGCTCAGCAAGTGTACTTTGCCACTCATATCTGCTGTCTCTATAGCGTGCCTTTAAAAAGAAAAAAAGTTTTTCACTCTAAGCTGATAGCAGTCAGTGTCCTTAAAGTGGGTGTCAGGCCTTCAGCGTGTGCTCTGCCAACCTCTGCAAGTGCACTTTGCCACTCATATCTGGTGTCTCTATAGCGTGCCTTTAAAAAGAAAAAAAGTTTTTCACTGTAAGCTAATAGCAGTTAGTTGTCTGCAAGCGTCTGGGTGTCAGGCCTTCACCGTGTGCTCTGCCAACCTCAGCAAGTGTACTTTGCCACTCATATCTGGTTTCTCTATAGCGTGCCTTTACAAAGAAAAAAAGGTTTTCACTGTAAGCTGAAAGCAGTCAGTGTCCTTAAAGTGGGTGTCAGGCCTTCAGCGTGTGCTCTGCCAAACTCTGCAAGTGCACTTTTCCACTCATATCTGGTGTCTCTATAGCGTGCCTTTAAAAAGAAAAAAAGGTTTTCACTGTAAGCTAATAGCAGTCAGTGTCCTTAAAGCGGGTGTCAGGCCTTCAGCGTGTGCTCTGCCAACCTCTGCAAGTGCACTTTGGAACTCATATCTGGTGTCACTATAGCGTGCCTTTAAAAAGAAAAAAGTTTTTCACTGTAAGCTAATAGCAGTTAGTTGTCTGCAAGCGTCTGGGTGTCAGGCCTTCAGCGTGTGCTCTGCCAACCTCAGCAAGTGTATTTTGCCACTCATATCTGGTGTCTCGATAGCGTGCCTTTAAAAATAAAAAAAGGTTTTCACTGTAAGCCATAGCAGTCAGTGTCCTTAAAGCGGGTGTCAGGCCTTCAGCGTGTGCTCTGCCAACCTCTGCAAGTGCACTTTGCAACTCATATCTGGTGTCACTATAGCGTGCCTTTAAAAAGAAAAAAAAGGTTTTCACTGTAAGCTAATAGCAGTCAGTGTCCTTAAAGCGGGTGTCAGGCCTTCAGCGTGTGCTCTGCCAACCTCAGCAAGTGTACTTTGCCACTCATATCTGGTGTCTCTATAGCGTGCCTTTAAAAAGAAAAAAAAGGTTTTCACTGTAAGCTAATAGCAGTCAGTGTCCTTAAAGCGGGTGTCAGGCCTTCAACGTGTGCTCTGCCAACCTCAGCAAGTGTACTTTGCCACTCATATCTGGTGTCTCTATAGCGTGCTTTTACAAAGAAAAAAGTTTTTCAGTGTAAGCTAATAGCAGTCGGTGTCCTTAAAGCGGGTGTCAGGCCTCAGCGTGTACTCTGCCAACCGCTGCCAGTGGACTTTGTCACTCATATCTGGTGTCTCTATAGCGTGCTTTTACAAAGAAATTTTTTTTTTCACTGTAAGCTAATAGCAGTCAGTGTCCTTAAAGCGGGTGTCAGGCCTTCAGCGTGTGCTCTGCCAACCTCAGCAAGTGTACTTTGCCATTCATATCTGGTGTCTCTATAGCGTGCCTTTACAAAGAAAAAAAGGTTTTCACTGTAAGCTAATAGCAGTCAGTGTCCTTAAAGCGGGTGGCTGGCCTTCAGCGTGTGCTCTGACAAGCTCAGCAAGTGTACTTTGCCACTCATATCTGCTGTCTCTATAGCGTGCCTTTAAAAAGAAAAAAAGTTTTTCACTCTAAGCTGATAGCAGTCAGTGTCCTTAAAGTGGGTGTCAGGCCTTCAGCGTGTGCTCTGCCAACCTCTGCAAGTGCACTTTGCCACTCATATCTGGTGTCTCTATAGCGTGCCTTTAAAAAGAAAAAAAGGTTTTCACTGTAAGCTAATAGCAGTCAGTGTCCTTAAAGCGGGTGTCAGGCCTTCAGCGTGTGCTCTGCCAACCTCTGCAAGTGCACTGTGCAACTCATATCTGGTGTCACTATAGCATGCCTTTAAAAAGAAAAAAAGTTTTTCACTGTAAGCTAATAGCAGTTAGTTGTCTGCATGCGTCTGGGTGTCAGGCCTTCAGCGTGTGTTCTGCCAAACCATACAAGTGTACTTTGCCACTCATATCTAGTGTCTCTATAGCGTGCCTTTAAAAATAAAAATAGTTTTTCACTGTAAGCTAATAGCAGTCAGTGTCCTTAAAGCGGGTGTCAGGCCTTCAGCGTGTGCTCTGCCAACCTCTGCAAGTGTACTTTGCCACTCATATCTGGTGTCTCTATAGCGTGCCTTTAAAAATAAAAATAATTTTTCACTGTAAGCTAATAGCAGTCAGTGTCCTTAAAGCGGGTGTCAGGCCTTCAGCGTGTGCTCTGCCAACCTCTGCAAGTGCACTTTGCAACTCATATCTGGTGTCACTATAGCGTGCCTTTAAAAAGAAAAAAAGTTTTTCACTGTAAGCTAATAGCAGTTAGTTGTCTGCAAGCGTCTGGGTGTCAGGCCTTCACCGTGTGCTCTGCCAACCTCAGCAAGTGTACTTTGCCACTCATATCTGGTGTCTCTATAGCGTGCCTTTAAAAAGAAAAAAAGGTTTTCACTGTAAGCTAATAGCAGTCAGTGTCCTTAAAGCGGGTGTCAGGCCTTCAGCGTGTGTTCTGCCAACCTCAGCAAGTGTACTTTGCCACTCATATCTGGTTTCTCTATAGCGTGCCTTTACAAAGAAAAAAAGGTTTTCACTGTAAGCTGATAGCAGTCAGTGTCCTTAAAGTGGGTGTCAGGCCTTCAGCGTGTGCTCTGCCAAACTCTGCAAGTGCACTTTTCCACTCATATCTGGTGTCTCTATAGCGTGCCTTTAAAAAGAAAAAAAGGTTTTCACTGTAAGCTAATAGCAGTCAGTGTCCTTAAAGCGGGTGTCAGGCCTTCAGCGTGTGCTCTGCCAAACCCTGCAAGTGTACTTTGCCACTCATATCTGGTGTCTCTATAGCGTGCCTTTAAAAAGAAAAAAAGTTTTTCACTGTAAGCTAATAGCAGTTAGTTGTCTGCAAGCGTCTGGGTGTCAGGCCTTCAGCTTGTGCTCTGCAAACCTCAGCAAGTGTACTTTGCCACTCATATCTGGTGTCTCTATAGCGTGCCTTTAAAAATAAAAAAAGGTTTTCACTGTAAGCCATAGCAGTCAGTGTCCTTAAAGCGGGTGTCAGGCCTTCAGCGTGTGCTCTGCCAACCTCTGCAAGTGCACTTTGCAACTCATATCTGGTGTCTCTATAGCGTGCTTTTACAAAGAAAAAAGTTTTTCAGTGTAAGCTAATAGCAGTCGGTGTCCTTAAAGCGGGTGTCAGGCCTTCAGCGTGTACTCTGCCAACCGCTGCCAGTGGACTTTGCCACTCATATCTGGTGTCTCTAAAGCGTGCTTTTACAAAGAAAAAAGTTTTTCAGTGTAAGCTAATAGCAGTCAGTGTCCTTAAAGCGGGTGTCAGGCCTTCAGCGTGTGCTCTGCCAACCTCAGCAAGTGTACTTTGCCATTCATATCTGGTGTCTCTATAGCGTGATTTTACAAAGAAAAAATGTTTTTCACTGTAAGCTAATAGCAGTCAGTGTCCTTAAAGCGGGTGTCAGGCCTTCAGCGTGTGCTCTGTCAACCTCAGCAAGTGTACTTTGCCATTCATATCTGGTGTCTCTATAGCGTGCTTTTACAAAGAAAAAATGTTTTTCACTGTAAGCTAATAGCAGTCAGTGTCCTTAAAGCGGGTGTCAGGCCTTCAGCGTGTGCTCTGCCAACCTCAGCAAGTGTACTTTGCCACTCATATCTGGTGTCTCTATAGCGTGCTTTTACAAAGAAAAAAGTTTTTCAGTGTAAGCTAATAGCAGTCGGTGTCCTTAAAGCGGGTGTCAGGCCTCAGCGTGTACTCTGCCAACCGCTGCCAGTGGACTTTGTCACTCATATCTGGTGTCTCTATAGCGTGCTTTTACAAAGAAAATTTTTTTTTCACTGTAAGCTAATAGCAGTCAGTGTCCTTAAAGCGGGTGTCAGGCCTTCAGCGTGTGCTCTGCCAACCTCAGCAAGTGTACTTTGCCATTCATATCTGGTGTCTCTATAGCGTGCTTTTACAAAGAAAAAATGTTTTTCACTGTAAGCTAATTGCAGTCGGTGTCCTTAATGCGGGTGTCAGGCCTTCAGCGTGTACTCTGCCAACCGCTGCCAGTGGACTTTGCCACTCATATCTGGTGTCTCTAAAGCGTGCTTTTACAAAGAAAAAAAGTTTTTCAGTGTAAGCTAATAGCAGTCAGTGTCCTTAAAGCGGGTTTCAGGCCTTCAGCGTGTGCTCTGCCAACCTCTGCAAGTGTACTTTGCCACTCATATCTGGTGTCTCTATAGCGTGCTTTTACAAATAAAAAATGTTTTTCACTGTAAGCTAATAGCAGTCAGTGTCCTTAAAGCGGGTGTCAGGCCTTCAGCGTGTGCTCTGCCAACCTCTGCAAGTGCACTTTGCAACTCATATCTGGTGTCACTATAGCGTGCCTTTAAAAAGAAAAAAGTTTTTTACTGTAAGCTAATAGCAGTTAGTTGTCTGCAAGCGTCTGGGTGTCAGGCCTTCAGCGTGTGCTCTGCCAACCTCAGCAAGTGTATTTTGCCACTCATATCTGGTGTCTCGATAGCGTGCCTTTAAATAGAAA
The DNA here is from genome assembly GCF_036172605.1 of Pelobates fuscus. Lineage (NCBI taxonomy): Eukaryota > Metazoa > Chordata > Amphibia > Anura > Pelobatidae > Pelobates > Pelobates fuscus. Next base: position 300,271 of record NW_026961866.1, on the reverse strand, counting down.
AAAGGTTTTTCACTGTAAGCTAATAGCAGTCAGTGTCCATAAAGCGGGTCTCAGGCCTTCAGCGTGTGCTCTGCCAACCTCTGCAAGTGTACTTTGCCACTCATATCTGGTGTCTCTATAGCGTGCCTTTAAAAATAAAAATAGTTTTTCACTGTAAGCTAATAGCAGTCAGTGTCCTTAAAGCGGGTGTCAGGCCTTCAGCGTGTGCTCTGTCAACCTCAGCAAGTGTACTTTGCCATTCATATCTGGTGTCTCTATAGCGTGCTTTTACAAATAAAAAATGTTTTTCACTGTAAGCTAATAGCAGTCAGTGTCCTTAAAGCGGGTGTCAGGCCTTCAGCGTGTGCTCTGCCAACCTCAGCAAGTGTACTTTGCCACTCATATCTGGTGTCTCTATAGCGTGCTTTTACAAAGAAAAAAAGTTTTTCACTGTAAGCTAATAGCAGTCAGTGTCCTTAAAGCGGGTGTCAGGCCTTCAGCGTGTGCTCTGCCAACCTCTGCAAGTGTACTTTGCTACTCATATCTGGTGTCTCTATAGCGTGCTTTTACAAATAAAAAATGTTTTTCACTGTAAGCTAATAGCAGTCAGTGTCCTTAAAGCGGGTGTCAGGCCTTCAGCGTGTGCTCTGCCAACCTCTGCAAGTGCACTTTGCAACTCATATCTGGTGTCACTATAGCGTGCCTTTAAAAAGAAAAAAGTTTTTCACTGTAAGCTAATAGCAGTTAGTTGTCTGCAAGCGTCTGGGTGTCAGGCCTTCAGCGTGTGCTCTGCCAACCACAGCAAGTGTATTTTGCCACTCATATCTGGTGTCTCGATAGCGTGCCTTTAAAAAGAAAAAAAGTTTTTCACTGTAAGCTAATAGCAGTCAGTGTCCTTAAAGCGGGTCTCAGGCCTTCAGCGTGTACTCTGCCAACCTCTGCAAGTGTACTTTGCCACTCATATCTGGTGTCTCTATAGCGTGCCTTTAAAAATAAAAAAGGTTTTCACTGTAAGCCAATAGCAGTCAGTGTCCTTAAAGCGGGTGTCAGGCCTTCAGCGTGTGCTCTGCCAACCTCTGCAAGTGCACTTTGCAACTCATATCTGGTGTCACTATAGCGTGCCTTTAAAAATAAAAAAAGGTTTTCACTGTAAGCCATAGCAGTCAGTGTCCTTAAAGCGGGTGTCAGGCCTTCAGCGTGTGCTCTGCCAACATCTGCAAGTGCACTTTGCAACTCATATCTGGTGTCACTATAGCGTGCCTTTAAAAATAAAAAGTTTTTCGTTTAAGCTAATAGCAGTCAGTGTCCTTAAAGCGGGTGTCAGGCCTTCAGTGTGTGCTCTGTCAACCTCAGCAAGTGCACTTTGCCACTCATATCTGGTGTCTCTATAGCGTGCTTTTACAAAGAAAAAAGTTTTTCAGTGTAAGCTAATAGCAGTCGGTGTCCTTAAAGCGGGTGTCAGGCCTTCAGCGTGTACTCTGCCAACCGCTGGCAGTGGACTTTGCCGCTCATATCTGGTGTCTCTAAAGCATGCTTTTACAAAGAAAACAGTTTTTCAGTGTAAGCTAATAGCAGTCAGTGTCCTTAAAGCGGGTGTCAGGCCTTCAGCGTATGCTCTGCCAACCTCAGCAAGTGTACTTTGCCACTCATATCTGGTGTCTCTATAGCGTGCTTTTACAAAGAAAAAAAGTTTTTCAGTGTCAGCTAATAGCAGTCAGTGTCCTTAAAGCGGGTGTCAGGCCTTCAGCTTGTGCTCTGCCAACCTCAGCAAGTGTACTTTGCCATTCATATCTGGTGTCTCTATAGCGTGCTTTTACAAAGAAAAAATGTTTTTCACTGTAAGCTAATAGCAGTCGGTGTCCTTAAAGCGGGTGTCAGGCCTCAGCGTGTACTCTGCCAACCGCTGCCAGTGGACTTTGTCACTCATATCTGGTGTCTCTATAGCGTGCTTTTACAAAGAAAATTTTTTTTTCACTGTAAGCTAATAGCAGTCAGTGTCCTTAAAGCGGGTGTCAGGCCTTCAGCGTGTGCTCTGCCAACCTCAGCAAGTGTACTTTGCCATTCATATCTGGTGTCTCTATAGCGTGCTTTTACAAAGAAAAAATGTTTTTCACTGTAAGCTAATTGCAGTCGGTGTCCTTAATGCGGGTGTCAGGCCTTCAGCGTGTACTCTGCCAACCGCTGCCAGTGGACTTTGCCACTCATATCTGGTGTCTCTAAAGCGTGCTTTTACAAAGAAAAAAAGTTTTTCACTGTAAGCTAATAGCAGTCAGTGTCCATAAAGCGGGTCTCAGGCCTTCAGCGTGTGCTCTGCCAACCTCTGCAAGTGTACTTTGCCACTCATATCTGGTGTCTCTATAGCGTGCCTTTAAAAATAAAAATAGTTTTTCACTGTAAGCTAATAGCAGTCAGTGTCCTTAAAGCGGGTGTCAGGCCTTCAGCGTGTGCTCTGTCAACCTCAGCAAGTGTACTTTGCCATTCATATCTGGTGTCTCTATAGCGTGCTTTTACAAAGAAAAAAGTTTTTCAGTGTAAGCTAATAGCAGTCAGTGTCCTTAAAGCGGGTGTCAGGCCTTCAGCGTGTGCTCTGCCAACCTCTGCAAGTGTACTTTGCCACTCATATCTGGTGTCTCTATAGCGTGCTTTTACAAATAAAAAATGTTTTTCACTGTAAGCTAATAGCAGTCAGTGTCCTTAAAGCGGGTGTCAGGCCTTCAGCGTGTGCTCTGCCAAACCCTGCAAGTGTACTTTGCCACTCATATCTGGTGTCACTATAGCGTGCCTTTAAAAAGAAAAAAGTTTTTCACTGTAAGCTAATAGCAGTTAGTTGTCTGCAAGCGTCTGGGTGTCAGGCCTTCAGCGTGTGCTCTGCCAACCTCAGCAAGTGTATTTTGCCACTCATATCTGGTGTCTCGATAGCGTGCCTTTAAAAATAAAAAAAGGTTTTCACTGTAAGCCATAGCAGTCAGTGTCCTTAAAGCGGGTGTCAGGCCTTCAGCGTGTGCTCTGCCAACCTCTGCAAGTGCACTTTGCAACTCATATCTGGTGTCACTATAGCGTGCCTTTAAAAATAAAAAGTTTTTCGTTTAAGCTAATAGCAGTTAGTTGTCTGCAAGCGTCTGGGTGTCAGGCCTTCACCGTGTGCTCTGCCAACCTCAGCAAGTGTACTTTGCCACTCATATCTGGTGTCTCTATAGCGTGCCTTTAAAAAGAAAAAAAAGGTTTTCACTGTAAGCTAATAGCAGTCAGTGTCCTTAAAGCGGGTGTCAGGCCTTCAGCGTGTGCTCTGCCAACCTCTGCAAGTGCACTTTGCCACTCATATCTGGTGTCTCTATAGCGTGCCTTTAAAAAGAAAAAAAGGTTTTCACTGTAAGCTAATAGCAGTCAGTGTCCTTAAAGCGGGTGGCTGGCCTTCAGCTTGTGCTCTGCCAACCTCAGCAAGTGTACTTTGCCATTCATATCTGGTGTCTCTATAGCGTGCTTTTACAAAGAAAAAATGTTTTTCACTGTAAGCTAATAGCAGTCGGTGTCCTTAAAGCGGGTGTCAGGCCTCAGCGTGTACTCTGCCAACCGCTGCCAGTGGACTTTGTCACTCATATCTGGTGTCTCTATAGCGTGCTTTTACAAAGAGAATTTTTTTTTCACTGTAAGCTAATAGCAGTCAGTGTCCTTAAAGCGGGTGTCAGGCCTTCAGCGTGTGCTCTGCCAACCTCAGCAAGTGTACTTTGCCATTCATATCTGGTGTCTCTATAGCGTGCTTTTACAAAGAAAAAATGTTTTTCACTGTAAGCTAATTGCAGTCGGTGTCCTTAATGCTGGTGTCAGGCCTTCAGCGTGTACTCTGCCAACCGCTGCCAGTGGACTTTGCCACTCATATCTGGTGTCTCTAAAGCGTGCTTTTACAAAGAAAAAAAGTTTTTCAGTGTAAGCTAATAGCAGTCAGTGTCCTTAAAGCGGGTTTCAGGCCTTCAGCGTGTGCTCTGCCAACCTCTGCAAGTGTACTTTGCCACTCATATCTGGTGTCTCTATAGCGTGCTTTTACAAATAAAAAATGTTTTTCACTGTAAGCTAATAGCAGTCAGTTGTCTGCAAGCGTCTGGGTGTCAGGCCTTCAGCGTGTGCTCTGCCAACCTCAGCAAGTGTATTTTGCCACTCATATCTGGTGTCTCGATAGCGTGCCTTTAAATAGAAAAAAAGTTTTTCACTGTAAGCTAATAGCAGTCAGTGTCCATAAAGCGGGTCTCAGGCCTTCAGCGTGTGCTCTGCCAACCTCTGCAAGTGTACTTTGCAACTCATATCTGGTGTCACTATAGCGTGCCTTTAAAAAGAAAAAAAGGTTTTCACTGTAAGCCATAGCAGTCAGTGTCCTTAAAGCGGGTGTCAGGCCTTCAGCGTGTGCTCTGCCAACCTCTGCAAGTGCACTTTGCAACTCATATCTGGTGTCACTATAGCGTGCCTTTAAAAAGAAAAAAAGGTTTTCACTGTAAGCCATAGCAGTCAGTGTCCTTAAAGCGGGTGTCAGGCCTTCAGCGTGTGCTCTGCCAACCTCTGCCAGTGGACTTTGCCACTCATATCTGGTGTCTCTAAAGCGTGCTTTTACAAAGAAAAAAGTTTTTCAGTGTAAGCTAATAGCAGTCAGTGTCCTTAAAGCGGGTGTCAGGCCTTCAGCATGTGCTCTGCCAACCTCAGCAAGTGTACTTTGCCATTCATATCTGGTGTCTCTATAGCGTGATTTTACAAAGAAAAAATGTTTTTCACTGTAAGCTAATTGCAGTCGGTGTCCTTAATGCGGGTGTCAGGCCTTCAGCGTGTACTCTGCCAACCGCTGCCAGTGGACTTTGCCACTCATATCTGGTGTCTCTAAAGCGTGCTTTTACAAAGAAAAAAAGTTTTTCAGTGTAAGCTAATAGCAGTCAGTGTCCTTAAAGCGGGTTTCAGGCCTTCAGCGTGTGCTCTGCCAACCTCTGCAAGTGTACTTTGCCACTCATATCTGGTGTCTCTATAGCGTGCTTTTACAAATAAAAAATGTTTTTCACTGTAAGCTAATAGCAGTCAGTGTCCTTAAAGCGGGTGTCAGGCCTTCAGCGTGTGCTCTGCCAACCTCTGCAAGTGCACTTTACAACTCATATCTGGTGTCACTATAGCGTGCCTTTAAAAAGAAAAAAGTTTTTTACTGTAAGCTAATAGCAGTTAGTTGTCTGCAAGCGTCTGGGTGTCAGGCCTTCAGCGTGTGCTCTGCCAACCTCAGCAAGTGTATTTTGCCACTCATATCTGGTGTCTCGATAGCGTGCCTTTAAATAGAAAAAAGGTTTTTCACTGTAAGCTAATAGCAGTCAGTGTCCATAAAGCGGGTCTCAGGCCTTCAGCGTGTGCTCTGCCAACCTCTGCAAGTGTACTTTGCCACTCATATCTGGTGTCTCTATAGCGTGCCTTTAAAAATAAAAATAGTTTTTCACTGTAAGCTAATAGCAGTCAGTGTCCTTAAAGCGGGTGTCAGGCCTTCAGCGTTTGCTCTGTCAACCTCAGCAAGTGTACTTTGCCATTCATATCTGGTGTCTCTATAGCGTGCTTTTACAAAGAAAAAAGTTTTTCAGTGTAAGCTAATAGCAGTCAGTGTCCTTAAAGCGGGTGTCAGGCCTTCAGCGTGTGCTCTGCCAACCTCTGCAAGTGTACTTTGCCACTCATATCTGGTGTCTCTATAGCGTGCTTTTACAAATAAAAAATGTTTTTCACTGTAAGCTAATAGCAGTCAGTGTCCTTAAAGCGGGTGTCAGGCCTTCAGCGTGTGCTCTGCCAACCTCTGCAAGTGTACTTTGCCACTCATATCTGGTGTCTCTATAGCGTGCCTTTAAAAATAAAAAAGGTTTTCACTGTAAGCCAATAGCAGTCAGTGTCCTTAAAGCGGGTGTCAGGCCTTCAGCGTGTGCTCTGCCAACCTCTGCAAGTGCACTTTGCAACTCATATCTGGTGTCACTATAGCGTGCCTTTAAAAATAAAAAAAGGTTTTCACTGTAAGCCATAGCAGTCAGTGTCCTTAAAGCGGGTGTCAGGCCTTCAGCGTGTGCTCTGCCAACCTCTGCAAGTGCACTTTGCAACTCATATCTGGTGTCACTATAGCGTGCATTTAAAAATAAAAAGTTTTTCGTTTAAGCTAATAGCAGTCAGTGTCCTTAAAGCGGGTGTCAGGCCTTCAGCGTGTGCTCTGTCAACCTCAGCAAGTGCACTTTGCCACTCATATCTGGTGTCTCTATAGCGTGCTTTTACAAAGAAAAAAGTTTTTCAGTGTAAGCTAATAGCAGTCGGTGTCCTTAAAGCGGGTGTCAGGCCTTCAGCGTGTACTCTGCCAACCGCTGGCAGTGGACTTTGCCGCTCATATCTGGTGTCTCTAAAGCATGCTTTTACAAAGAAAACAGTTTTTCAGTGTAAGCTAATAGCAGTCAGTGTCCTTAAAGCGGGTGTCAGGCCTTCAGCGTATGCTCTGCCAACCTCAGCAAGTGTACTTTGCCACTCATATCTGGTGTCTCTATAGCGTGCTTTTACAAAGAAAAAAAGTTTTTCAGTGTCAGCTAATAGCAGTCAGTGTCCTTAAAGCGGGTGTCAGGCCTTCAGCTTGTGCTCTGCCAACCTCAGCAAGTGTACTTTGCCATTCATATCTGGTGTCTCTATAGCGTGCTTTTACAAAGAAAAAATGTTTTTCACTGTAAGCTAATAGCAGTCAGTGTCCTTAAAGCGGGTGTCAGGCCTTCAGCGTGTGCTCTGCCAACCTCTGCAAGTGTACTTTGCCACTCATATCTGGTGTCTCTATAGCGTGCCTTTAAAAATAAAAATAGTTTTTCACTGTAAGCTAATAGCAGTCAGTGTCCTTAAAGCGGGTGTCAGGCCTTCAGCGTGTGCTCTGTCAACCTCAGCAAGTGTACTTTGCCATTCATATCTGTTGTCTCTATAGCGTGCTTTTACAAAGAAAAAAGTTTTTCAGTGTAAGCTAATAGCAGTCAGTGTCCTTAAAGCGGGTGTCAGGCCTTCAGCGTGTGCTCTGCCAACCTCTGCAAGTGTACTTTGCCACTCATATCTGGTGTCTCTATAGCGTGCTTTTACAAAGAAAAAATGTTTTTCACTGTAAGCTAATAGCAGTCAGTGTCCTTAAAGCGGGTGTCAGGCCTTCAGCGTGTGCTCTGCCAACCTCAGCAAGTGTATTTTGCCACTCATATCTGGTGTCTCGATAGCGTGCCTTTAAAAAGAAAAAAAGTTTTTCACTGTAAGCTAATAGCAGTCAGTGTCCTTAAAGCGGGTCTCAGGCCTTCAGCGTGTGCTCTGCCAACCTCTGCAAGTGTACTTTGCCACTCATATCTGGTGTCTCTATAGCGTGCCTTTAAAAATAAAAAAGGTTTTCACTGTAAGCCAATAGCAGTCAGTGTCCTTAAAGCGTGTGTCAGGCCTTCAGCGTGTGCTCTGCCAACCTCTGCAAGTGCACTTTGCAACTCATATCTGGTGTCACTATAGCGTGCCTTTAAAAAGAAAAAAAGTTTTTCACTGTAAGCTAATAGCAGTTAGTTGTCTGCAAGCGTCTGGGTGTCAGGCCTTCACCGTGTGCTCTGCCAACCTCAGCAAGTGTACTTTGCCACTCATATCTGGTGTCTCTATAGCGTGCCTTTAAAAAGAAAAAAAAGGTTTTCACTGTAAGCTAATAGCAGTCAGTGTCCTTAAAGCGGGTGTCAGGCCTTCAGCGTGTGCTCTGCCAACCTCAGCAAGTGTACTTTGCCACTCATATCTGGTGTCTCTATAGCGTGCCTTTAAAAAGAAAAACGTTTTTCACTGTAAGCTAATAGCAGTTAGTTGTCTGCAAGCATCTGGGTGTCAGGCCTTCAGCGTGTGCTCTGCCAACCTCAGCAAGTGTACTTTGCCACTCATATCTGGTGTCTCTATAGCGTGCCTTTACAAAGAAAAAAAGGTTTTCACTAGCAGTCAGTGTCCTTAAAGCGGATGTCAGGCCTTCAGCGTGTGCTCTGCCAACCTCTGCAAGTGCACTTTGCCACTCATATCTGGTGTCTCTATAGCGTGCCTTTAAAAATAAAAATAGTTTTTCACTGTAAGCTAATAGCAGTCAGTGTCCTTAAAGCGGGTGTCAGGCCTTCAGCGTGTGCTCTGCCAACCTCTGCAAGTGTACTTTGCCACTCATATCTGGTGTCTCTATAGCGTGCCTTTAAAAATAAAAATAATTTTTCACTGTAAGCTAATAGCAGTCAGTGTCCTTAAAGCGGGTGTCAGGCCTTCAGCGTGTGCTCTGCCAACCTCTGCAAGTGCACTTTGCAACTCATATCTGGTGTCTCTATAGCGTGCCTTTAAAAATAAAAAAGGTTTTCACTGTAAGCCAATAGCAGTCAGTGTCCTTAAAGCGTGTGTCAGGCCTTCAGCGTGTGCTCTGCCAACCTCTGCAAGTGCACTTTGCAACTCATATCTGGTGTCTCTATAGCGTGCCTTTAAAAAGAAAAAAAGGTTTTCACTGTAAGCTAATAGCAGTCAGTGTCCTTAAAGCGGGTGTCAGGCCTTCAGCGTGTGTTCTGCCAACCTCAGCAAGTGTACTTTGCCACTCATATCTGGTGTGTCTATAGCGTGCCTTTAAAAAGAAAAAAAGTTTTTCATTGTAAGCTAATAGCAGTTAGTTGTCTGCAAGCGTCTGGGTGTCAGGCCTTCAGCGTGTGCTCTGCAAACCTCAGCAAGTGTACTTTGCAACTTATATCTGGTGTCTCTATATCGTGCCTTTAAAAATAAAAAAAGGTTTTCACTGTAAGCCAATAGCAGTCAGTGTCCTTAAAGCGGGTGTCAGGCCTTCAGCGTGTGCTCTGCCAACCTCTGCAAGTGAACTGTGCAACTCATATCTGGTGTCACTATAGCATGCCTTTAAAAAGAAAAAAAGTTTTTCACTGTAAGCTAATAGCAGTTAGTTGTCTGCATGCGTCTGGGTGTCAGGCCTTCAGCGTGTGCTCTGCCAACCTCAGCAAGTGTACTTTGCAACTCATATCTGGTGTCTCTATAGCGTGTCTTTAAAAATAAAAAAAGGTTTTCACTGTAAGCCAATAGCAGTCAGTGTCCTTAAAGCGGGTGTCAGGCCTTCAGCGTGTGCTCTGCCAACCTCAGCAAGTGTACTTTGCCACTCATATCTGGTGTCTCTATAGCGTGCCTTTACAAAGAAAAAAAGGTTTTCACTAGCAGTCAGTGTCCTTAAAGCGGATGTCAGGCCTTCAGCGTGTGCTCTGCCAACTTCTGCAAGTGCACTTTCCCACTCATATCTGGTGTCTCTATAGCGTGCCTTTAAAAATAAAAAATAGTTTTTCACTGTAAGCTAATAGCAGTCAGTGTCCTTAAAGCGGGTGTCAGGCCTTCAGCGTGTGCTCTGCCAACCTCTGCAAGTGTACTTTACCACTCATATCTGGTGTCTCTATAGCGTGCCTTTAAAAATAAAAATAATTTTTCACTGTAAGCTAATAGCAGTCAGTGTCCTTAAAGCGGGTGTCAGGCCTTCAGCGTGTGCTCTGCCAACCTCTGCAAGTGCACTTTGCAACTCATATCTGGTGTCTCTATAGCGTGCCTTTAAAAATAAAAAAGGTTTTCACTGTAAGCCAATAGCAGTCAGTGTCCTTAAAGCGGGTGTCAGGCCTTCAGCGTGTGCTCTGCCAACCTCTGCAAGTGCACTTTGCAACTCATATCTGGTGTCACTATAGCGTGCCTTTAAAAAGAAAAAAGTTTTTCACTGTAAGCTAATAGCAGTTAGTTGTCTGCAAGCGTCTGGGTGTCAGGCCTTCACCGTGTGCTCTGCCAACCTCAGCAAGTGTACTTTGCCACTCATATCTGGTGTCTCTATAGCGTGCCTTTAAAAAGAAAAAAAGGTTTTCACTCTAAGCTAATAGCAGTCAGTGTCCTTAAAGCGGGTGTGAGGCCTTCAGCGTGTGTTCTGCCAACATCAGCAAGTGTACTTTGCAACTCATATCTGGTTTCTCTATAGCGTGCCTTTACAAAGAAAAAAAGGTTTTCACTGTAAGCTGATAGCAGTCAGTGTCCTTAAAGTGGGTGTCAGGCCTTCAGCGTGTGCTCTGCCAAACTCTGCAAGTGCACTTTTCCACTCATATCTGGTGTCTCTATAGCGTGCCTTTAAAAAGAAAAAAAGGTTTTCACTGTAAGCTAATAGCAGTCAGTGTCCTTAAAGCGGGTGTCAGGCCTTCAGCGTGTGCTCTGTCAACCTCAGCAAGTGTACTTTGCAATTCATATCTGTTGTCTCTATAGCGTGCTTTTACAAAGAAAAAAGTTTTTCAGTGTAAGCTAATAGCAGTCAGTGTCCTTAAAGCGGGTGTCAGGCCTTCAGCGTGTGCTCTGCCAACCTCAGCAAGTGTACTTTGCCACTCATATCTGGTGTCTCTATAGCGTGCTTTTACAAAGAAAAACGTTTTTCAGTGTAAGCTAATAGCAGTCGGTGTCCTTAAAGCGGGTGTCAGGCCTTCAGCGTGTACTCTGCCAACCGCTTCCAGTGGACTTTGCCACTCATATCTGGTGTCTCTAAAGCGTGCTTTTACAAAGAAAAAAAGTTTTTCAGTGTAAGCTAATAGCAGTCAGTGTCCTTAAAGCGGGTGTCAGGCCTTCAGCGTGTGCTCTGTCAACCTCAGCAAGTGTACTATGCCACTCATATCTGGTGTCTCTATAGCGTGCCTTTAAAAAGAAAAAAAGTTTTTCACTGTAAGCTAATAGCAGTTAGTTGTCTGCAAGCGTCTGGGTGTCAGGCCTTCAGCGTGTGCTCTGCAAACATCAGCAAGTGTACTTTGCAACTTATATCTGGTGTCTCTATATCGTGCCTTTAAAAATAAAAAAAGGTTTTCACTGTAAGCCAATAGCAGTCAGTGTCCTTAAAGCGGGTGTCAGGCCTTCAGCGTGTGCTCTGCCAACCTCTGCAAGTGAACTGTGCAACTCATATCTGGTGTCTCTATAGCGTGCCTTTAAAAATAAAAAAAGGTTTTCACTGTAAGCCAATAGCAGTCAGTGTCCTTAAAGCGGGTGTCAGGCCTTCAGCGTGTGCTCTGCCAACCTCTGCAAGTGCACTATGCAACTCATATCTGGTGTCTCTATAGCGTGCCTTTACAATGAAAAAAAGTTTTTCACTGTGAGCTATTAGCAGTTAGTTGTCTGCAAGCGTCTGGGTGTCAGGCCTTCACCGTGTGCTCTGCCAACCTCAGCAAGTGTACTTTGCCACTCATATCTGGTGTCTCTATAGCGTGCTTTTACAAAGAAAAAATGATTTCACTGTAAGCTAATTGCAGTCAGTGTCCTTAAAGCGGGTGTCAGGCCTTCAGCGTGTGCTCTGTCAACCTCAGCAAGTGCACTTTGCCACTCATATCTGGTGTCTCTATAGCGTGCTTTTACAAAGAAAAAAGTTTTTCAGTGTAAGCTAATAGCAGTCGGTGTCCTTAAAGCGGGTGTCAGCCCTTCAGCGTGTACTCTGCCAACCGCTGCCAGTGGACTTTGCCACTCATATCTGGTGTCTCTATATCGTGCTTTTACAAAGAAAAAAAGTTTTTCAGTGTAAGCTAATAGCAGTCAGTGTCCTTAAAGCGGGTGTCAGGCCTTCAGCGTGTGCTCTGCCAACCTCAGCAAGTGTACTTTGCCACTCATATCTGGTGTCTCTATATCGTGCTTTTACAAAGAAAAAAAGTTTTTCAGTGTAAGCTAATAGCAGTCAGTGTCCTTAAAGCGGGTGTCAGGCCTTCAGCGTGTGCTCTGCCAACCTCAGCAAGTGTACTTTGCCATTCATATCTGGTGTCTCTATAGCGTGCTTTTACAAAGAAAAAATGTTTTTCACTGTAAGCTAATAGCAGTCAGTGTCCTTAAAGCGGGTGTCAGGCCTTCAGCGTGTGCTCTGTCAACCTCAGCAAGTGTACTTTGCCATTCTTATCTGGTGTCTCTATAGCGTGCTTTTACAAAGAAAAAAGTTTTTTAGTGTAAGCTAATAGCAGTCGGTGTCCTTAATGCGGGTGTCAGGCCTTCAGCGTGTACTCTGCCAACCGCTGCCAGTGGACTTTGTCACTCATATCTGGTGTCTCTATAGCGTGCTTTTACAAATAAAAAATGTTTTTCACTGTAAGCTAATAGCAGTAAATGTCCTTAAAGCGGGTGTCAGGCCTTCAGCGTGTGCTCTGCCAACTTCAGCAAGTGTACTTTGCCATTCATATCTGGTGTCTCTATAGCGTGCTTTTACAAATAAAAAATGTTTTTCACTGTAAGCTAATAGCAGTCAGTGTCCTTAAAGCGGGTGTCAGGCCTTCAGCGTGTGCTCTGTCAACCTCAGCAAGTGTACTTTGCCATTCATATCTGGTGTCTCTATAGCGTGCTTTTACAAAGAAAAAATGTTTTTCACTGTAAGCTAATAGCAGTCATTGTCCTTAAAGCGGGTGTCAGGCCTTCAGCGTGTACTCTGCCAACCGCTGCCAGTGGACTTTGTCACTCATATCTGGTGTCTCTATAGCGTGCTTTTACAAAGAAAAAATGTTTTTCACTGTAAGCTAATAGCAGTCAGTGTCCTTAAAGCGGGTGTCAGGCCTTCAGCGTGTGCTCTGCCAACCTCTGCAAGTGTACTTTGCCACTCATATCTGGTGTCTCTATAGCGTGCCTTTAAAAATAAAAATAGTTTTTCACTGTAAGCTAATAGCAGTGTGTCCTTAAAGCGGGTGTCAGGCCTTCAGCGTGTGCTCTGCCAACCTCTGCAAGTGCACTTTGCAACTCATATCTGGTGTCACTATAGCGTGCCTTTAAAAAGAAAAAAGTTTTTCACTGTAAGCTAATAGCAGTTAGTTGTCTGCAAGCGTCTGGGTGTCAGGCCTTCACCGTGTGCTCTGCCAACCTCAGCAAGTGTACTTTGCCACTCATATCTGGTGTCTCTATAGCGTGCCTTTAAAAAGAAAAAAAGGTTTTCACTCTAAGCTAATAGCAGTCAGTGTCCTTAAAGCGGGTGTGAGGCCTTCAGCGTGTGTTCTGCCAACATCAGCAAGTGTACTTTGCAACTCATATCTGGTTTCTCTATAGCATGCCTTTACAAAGAAAAAAAGGTTTTCACTGTAAGCTGATAGCAGTCAGTGTCCTTAAAGTGGGTGTCAGGCCTTCAGCGTGTGCTCTGCCAAACTCTGCAAGTGCACTTTTCCACTCATATCTGGTGTCTCTATAGCGTGCCTTTAAAAAGAAAAAAAGGTTTTCACTGTAAGCTAATAGCAGTCAGTGTCCTTAAAGCGGGTGTCAGGCCTTCAGCGTGTGCTCTGTCAACCTCAGCAAGTGTACTTTGCAATTCATATCTGTTGTCTCTATAGCGTGCTTTTACAAAGAAAAAAGTTTTTCAGTGTAAGCTAATAGCAGTCAGTGTCCTTAAAGCGGGTGTCAGGCCTTCAGCGTGTGCTCTGCCAACCTCAGCAAGTGTACTTTGCCACTCATATCTGGTGTCTCTATAGCGTGCTTTTACAAAGAAAAAATGATTTCACTGTAAGCTAATAGCAGTCAGTGTCCTTAAAGCGGGTGTCAGGCCTTCAGCGTGTGCTCTGTCAACCTCAGCAAGTGCACTTTGCCACTCATATCTGGTGTCTCTATAGCGTGACTTTACAAAGAAAAAAAGATTTTCACTGTAAGCTAATAGCAGTCAGTGTCCTTTAAGCGGTTGTCAGGCCTTCAGCGTGTGCTCTGTCAACCTCAGCAAGTGCACTTTGCCACTCATATCTGGTGTCTCTATAGCGTGCTTTTACAAAGAAAAACGTTTTTCAGTGTAAGCTAATAGCAGTCGGTGTCCTTAAAGCGGGTGTCAGGCCTTCAGCGTGTACTCTGCCAACCGCTTCCAGTGGACTTTGCCACTCATATCTGGTGTCTCTAAAGCGTGCTTTTACAAAGAAAAAAAGTTTTTCAGTGTAAGCTAATAGCAGTCAGTGTCCTTAAAGCGGGTGTCAGGCCTTCAGCGTGTGCTCTGTCAACCTCAGCAAGTGTACTATGCCACTCATATCTGGTGTCTCTATAGCGTGCCTTTAAAAAGAAAAAAAGTTTTTCACTGTAAGCTAATAGCAGTTAGTTGTCTGCAAGCGTCTGGGTGTCAGGCCTTCAGCGTGTGCTCTGCAAACCTCAGCAAGTGTACTTTGCAACTTATATCTGGTGTCTCTATATCGTGCCTTTAAAAATAAAAAAAGGTTTTCACTGTAAGCCAATAGCAGTCAGTGTCCTTAAAGCGGGTGTCAGGCCTTCAGCGTGTGCTCTGCCAACCTCTGCAAGTGAACTGTGCAACTCATATCTGGTGTCTCTATAGCGTGCCTTTAAAAATAAAAAAAGGTTTTCACTGTAAGCCAATAGCAGTCAGTGTCCTTAAAGCGGGTGTCAGGCCTTCAGCGTGTGCTCTGCCAACCTCTGCAAGTGCACTATGCAACTCATATCTGGTGTCTCTATAGCGTGCCTTTACAATGAAAAAAAGTTTTTCACTGTGAGCTATTAGCAGTTAGTTGTCTGCAAGCGTCTGGGTGTCAGGCCTTCACCGTGTGCTCTGCCAACCTCAGCAAGTGTACTTTGCCACTCATATCTGGTGTCTCTATAGCGTGCCTTTAAAAATGAAAAAGGTTCTCACTGTAAGCCAATAGCAGTCAGTGTCCTTAAAGCGGGTGTCAGGCCTTCAGCGTGTGCTCTGCCAACCTCTGCAAGTGCACTGTGCAACTCATATCTGGTGTCTCTATAGCGTGCCTTTACAAAGAAAAATAGTTTTTCACTGTAAGCTAATAGCAGTCAGTGTCCTTAAAGCGGGTGTCAGGCCTTCAGCGTGTGCTCTGCCAACCTCTGCAAGTGTACTTTGCCACTCATATCTGGTGTCTCTATAGCGTGCTTTTACAAAGAAAAAATGATTTCACTGTAAGCTAATAGCAGTCAGTGTCCTTAAAGCGGGTGTCAGGCCTTCAGCGTGTGCTCTGTCAACCACAGCAAGTGCACTTTGCCACTCATATCTGGTGTCTCTATAGCGTGACTTTACAAAGAAAAAAAGATTTTCACTGTAAGCTAATAGCAGTCAGTGTCCTTAAAGCGGGTGTCAGGCCTTCAGCGTGTGCTCTGTCAACCTCAGCAAGTGCACTTTGCCACTCATATCTGGTGTCTCTATAGCGTGACTTTACAAAGAAAAAAAGATTTTCACTGTAAGCTAATAGCAGTCAGTGTCCTTAAAGCGGGTGTCAGGCCTTCAGCGTGTACTCTGCCAACCGCTGCCAGTGGACTTTGCCACTCATATCTGGTGTCTCTATAGCGTGCTTTTACAAAGAAAAAATGATTTCACTGTAAGCTAATAGCAGTCAGTGTCCTTAAAGCGGGTGTCAGGCCTTCAGCGTGTGCTCTGTCAACCTCAGCAAGTGCACTTTGCCACTCATATCTGGTTTCTCTATAGCGTGACTTTACAAAGAAAAAAAGATTTTCACTGTAAGCTAATAGCAGTCGGTGTCCTTAAAGCGGGTGTCAGGCCTTCAGCGTGTACTCTGCCAACCGCTGCCAGTGGACTTTGCCACTCATATCTGGTGTCTCTATAGCGTGCTTTTACAAAGAAAAAAGTTTTTCAGTGTAAGCTAATAGCAGTCGGTGTCCTTAAAGCGGGTGTCAGGCCTTCAGCGTGTACTCTGCCAACCGCTTCCAGTGGACTTTGCCACTCATATCTGGTGTCTCTATAGCGTGCTTTTACAAAGAAAAAAGATTTTCACTGTAAGCTAATAGCAGTCGGTGTCCTTAAAGCGGGTGTCAGGCCTTCAGCGTGTGCTCTGCCAACCTCAGCAAGTGTACTTTGCCACTCATATCTGGTGTCTCTATATCGTGCTTTTACAAAGAAAAAAAGTTTTTCAGTGTAAGCTAATAGCAGTCAGTGTCCTTAAAGCGGGTGTCAGGCCTTCAGCGTGTGCTCTGCCAACCTCAGCAAGTGTACTTTGCCATTCATATCTGGTGTCTCTATAGCGTGCTTTTACAAAGAAAAAATGTTTTTCACTGTAAGCTAATAGCAGTCAGTGTCCTTAAAGCGGGTGTCAGGCCTTCAGCGTGTGCTCTGTCAACCTCAGCAAGTGTACTTTGCCATTCTTATCTGGTGTCTCTATAGCGTGCTTTTACAAAGAAAAAAGTTTTTTAGTGTAAGCTAATAGCAGTCGGTGTCCTTAATGCGGGTGTCAGGCCTTCAGCGTGTACTCTGCCAACCGCTGCCAGTGGACTTTGTCACTCATATCTGGTGTCTCTATAGCGTGCTTTTACAAATAAAAAATGTTTTTCACTGTAAGCTAATAGCAGTAAATGTCCTTAAAGCGGGTGTCAGGCCTTCAGCGTGTGCTCTGCCAACTTCAGCAAGTGTACTTTGCCATTCATATCTGGTGTCTCTATAGCGTGCTTTTACAAATAAAAAATGTTTTTCACTGTAAGCTAATAGCAGTCAGTGTCCTTAAAGCGGGTGTCAGGCCTTCAGCGTGTGCTCTGTCAACCTCAGCAAGTGTACTTTGCCATTCATATCTGGTGTCCCAATAGCGTGCTTTTACAAAGAAAAAATGTTTTTCACTGTAAGCTAATAGCAGTCATTGTCCTTAAAGCGGGTGTCAGGCCTTCAGCGTGTACTCTGCCAACCGCTGCCAGTGGACTTTGTCACTCATATCTGGTGTCTCTATAGCGTGCTTTTACAAAGAAAAAATGTTTTTCACTGTAAGCTAATAGCAGTCAGTGTCCTTAAAGCGGGTGTCAGGCCTTCAGCGTGTGCTCTGCCAACCTCTGCAAGTGCACTTTGCAACTCATATCTGGTGTCTCTATAGCGTGCCTTTAAAAATAAAAAAGGTTTTCACTGTAAGCCAATAGCAGTCAGTGTCCTTAAAGCGGGTGTCAGGCCTTCAGCGTGTGCTCTGCCAACCTCTGCAAGTGCACTTTGCAACTCATATCTGGTGTCACTATAGCGTGCCTTTAAAAAGAAAAAAAGTTTTTCACTGTAAGCTAATAGCAGTTAGTTGTCTGCAAGCGTCTGGGTGTCAGGCCTGCACCGTGTGCTCTGCCAACCTCAGCAAGTGTACTTTGCCACTCATATCTGGTGTCTCTATAGCGTGCCTTTAAAAATGAAAAAGGTTCTCACTGTAAGCCAATAGCAGTCAGTGTCCTTAAAGCGGGTGTCAGGCCTTCAGCGTGTGCTCTGCCAACCTCTGCAAGTGCACTGTGCAACTCATATCTGGTGTCTCTATAGCGTGCCTTTACAAAGAAAAATAGTTTTTCACTGTAAGCTAATAGCAGTCAGTGTCCTTAAAGCGGGTGTCAGGCCTTCAGCGTGTGCTCTGCCAACCTCTGCAAGTGTACTTTGCCACTCATATCTGGTGTCTCTATAGCGTGCTTTTACAAAGAAAAAATGATTTCACTGTAAGCTAATAGCAGTCAGTGTCCTTAAAGCGGGTGTCAGGCCTTCAGCGTGTGCTCTGTCAACCACAGCAAGTGCACTTTGCCACTCATATCTGGTGTCTCTATAGCGTGACTTTACAAAGAAAAAAAGATTTTCACTGTAAGCTAATAGCAGTCAGTGTCCTTAAAGCGGGTGTCAGGCCTTCAGCGTGTGCTCTGTCAACCTCAGCAAGTGCACTTTGCCACTCATATCTGGTGTCTCTATAGCGTGACTTTACAAAGAAAAAAAGATTTTCACTGTAAGCTAATAGCAGTCAGTGTCCTTAAAGCGGGTGTCAGGCCTTCAGCGTGTACTCTGCCAACCGCTGCCAGTGGACTTTGTCACTCATATCTGGTGTCTCTATAGCGTGCTTTTACAAAGAAAAAATGTTTTTCACTGTAAGCTAATAGCAGTCAGTGTCCTTAAAGCGGGTGTCAGGCCTTCAGCGTGTGCTCTGCCAACCTCTGCAAGTGTACTTTGCCACTCATATCTGGTGTCTCTATAGCGTGCCTTTAAAAATAAAAATAGTTTTTCACTGTAAGCTAATAGCAGTCAGTGTCCTTAAAGCGGGTGTCAGGCCTTCAGCGTGTGCTCTGCCAACCTCTGCAAGTGCACTTTGCAACTCATATCTGGTGTCACTATAGCGTGCCTTTAAAAAGAAAAAAAGTTTTTCACTGTAAGCTAATAGCAGTTAGTTGTCTGCAAGCGTCTGGGTGTCAGGCCTTCACCGTGTGCTTTGCCAACCTCAGCAAGTGTACTTTGCAACTCATATCTGGTGTCTCTATAGCGTGCCTTTAAAAATGAAAAAGGTTCTCACTGTAAGCCAATAGCAGTCAGTGTCCTTAAAGCGGGTGTCAGGCCTTCAGCGTGTACTCTGCCAACCGCTGCCAGTGGACTTTGTCACTCATATCTGGTGTCTCTATAGCGTGCTTTTACAAAGAAAAAATGTTTTTCACTGTAAGCTAATAGCAGTCAGTGTCCTTAAAGCGGGTGTAAAACCTCAGCAAGTGTACTTTGCCACTCATATCTGGTGTCTCTATAGCGTGCCTTTAAAAAGAAAAAAAGTTTTTCACTGTGAGCTATTAGCAGTTAGTTGTCTGCAAGCGTCTGGGTGTCAGGCCTTCACCGTGTGCTCTGCCAACCTCAGCAAGTGTACTTTGCCACTCATATCTGGTGTCTCTATAGCGTGCTTTTACAAAGAAAAAACGTTTTTCACTGTAAGCTAATAGCAGTCAGTGTCCTTAAAGCGGGTGTCAGGCCTTCAGCGTGTGCTCTGCCAACCTCAGCAAGTGTACTTTGCCATTCATATCTGGTGTCTCTATAGCGTGCTTTTACAAAGAAAAAATGTTTTTCACTGTAAGCTAATAGCAGTCAGTGTCCTTAAAGCGGGTGTCAGTCCTTCAGCGTGTGCTCTGCCAACCTCAGCAAGTGTACTTTGCCACTCATATCTGGTGTCTCTATAGCGTGCTTTTACAAAGAAAAAAGTTTTTCAGTGTAAGCTAATAGCAGTCGGTGTCCTTAAAGCGGGTGTCAGGCCTTCAGCGTGTACTCTGTCAACCGCTGCCAGTGGACTTTGTCACTCATATCTGGTGTCTCTATAGCGTGCTTTTACAAAGAAAAAATGTTTTTCACTGTAAGCTAATAGCAGTCAGTGTCCTTAAAGCGGGTGTCAGGCCTTCAGCGTGTGCTCTGCCAACCTCAGCAAGTGTACTTTGCCATTCATATCTGGTGTCTCTATAGCGTGCTTTTAAAAATAAAAAAGGTTTTCACTGTAAGCCAATAGCAGTCAGTGTCCTTAAAGCGGGTGTCAGGCCTTCAGCGTGTGCTCTGCCAACCTCTGCAAGTGCACTTTGCAACTCATGTCTGGTGTCACTATAGCGTGCCTTTAAAAAGAAAAAAAGTTTTTCACTGTTAGCTAATAGCAGTTAGTTGTCTGCAAGCGTCTGGGTGTCAGGCCTTCACCGTGTGCTCTGCCAACCTCAGCAAGTGTACTTTGCCACTCATATCTGGTGTCTCTATAGCGTGCCTTTAAAAAGAAAAAAAGGTTTTCACTGTAAGCTAATAGCAGTCAGTGTCCTTAAAGCGGGTGTCAGGCCTTCAGCGTGTGCTCTGTCAACCTCAGCAAGTGCACTTTGCCACTCATATCTGGTGTCTCTATAGCGTGACTTTACAAAGAAAAAAAGATTTTCACTGTAAGCTAATAGCAGTCAGTGTCCTTAAAGCGGGTGTCAGGCCTTCAGCGTGTGCTCTTTCAACCTCAGCAAGTGCACTTTGCCACTCATATCTGGTGTCTCTATAGCGTGACTTTAAAAAGAAAAAAAGGTTTTCACTGTAAGCTAATAGCAGTCAGTGTCCTTAAAGCGGGTGTCAGGCCTTCAGCGTGTGCTCTGCCAAACCCTGCAAGTGTACTTTGCCACTCATATCTGGTGTCTCTATAGCGTGCCTTTAAAAAGAAAAAAAGTTTTTCACTGTAAGCTAATAGCAGTTAGTTGTCTGCAAGCGTCTGGGTGTCAGGCCTTCAGCGTGTGCTCTGCAAACCTCAGCAAGTGTACTTTGCAACTTATATCTGGTGTCTCTATATCGTGCCTTTAAAAATAAAAAAAGGTTTTCACTGTAAGCCAATAGCAGTCAGTGTCCTTAAAGCGGGTGTCAGGCCTTCAGCGTGTGCTCTGCCAACCTCTGCAAGTGAACTGTGCAACTCATATCTGGTGTCTCTATAGCGTGCCTTTAAAAATAAAAAAAGGTTTTCCCTGTAAGCTAATAGCAGTCAGTGTCCTTAAAGCGGGTGTCAGGCCTTCAGCGTGTGCTCTGCCAACCTCAGCAAGTGTACTTTGCCACTCATATCTGGTGTCTCTATAGCGTGCTTTTACAAAGAAAAAAAGTTTTTCAGTGTAAGCTAATAGCAGTCAGTGTCCTTAAAGCGGGTGTCAGGCCTTCAGCGTGTACTCTGCCAACCGCTGCCAGTGGACTTTGCCACTCATATCTGGTGTCTCTAAAGCGTGCTTTTACAAAGAAAAAAAGTTTTTCAGTGTAAGCTAATAGCAGTCAGTGTCCTTAAAGCGGGTGTCAGGCCTTCAGCGTGTGCTCTGCCAACCTCAGCAAGTGTACTTTGCCATTCATATCTGGTGTCTCTATAGCGTGCTTTTACAAACAAAAAATGTTTTTCACTGTAAGCTAATAGCAGTCAGTGTCCTTAAAGCGGGTGTCAGGCCTTCAGCGTGTGCTCTGTCAACCTCAGCAAGTGTACTTTGCCATTCATATCTGGTGTCTCTATAGCGTGCTTTTACAAAGAAAAAAGTTTTTTAGTGTAGGCTAATAGCAGTCGGTGTCCTTAATGCGGGTGTCAGGCCTTCAGCGTGTACTCTGCCAACCGCTGCCAGTGGACTTTGTCACTCATATCTGGTGTCTCTATAGCGTGCTTTTACAAATAAAAAATGTTTTTCACTGTAAGCTAATAGCAGTCAGTGTCCTTAAAGCGGGTGTCAGGCCTTCAGCGTGTGCTCTGTCAACCTCAGCAAGTGTACTTTGCCATTCATATCTGGTGTCTCTATAGCGTGCTTTTACAAAGAAAAAATGTTTTTCACTGTAAGCTAATAGCAGTCGGTGTCCTTAAAGCGGGTGTCAGGCCTTCAGCGTGTACTCTGCCAACCGCTGCCAGTGGACTTTGTCACTCATATCTGGTGTCTCTATAGCGTGCTTTTACAAAGAAAAAATGTTTTTCACTGTAAGCTAATAGCAGTCAGTGTCCTTAAAGCGGGTGTCAGGCCTTCAGCGTGTGCTCTGCAAACCTCAGCTAGTGTACTTTGCCATTCATATCTGGTGTCTCTATAGCGTGCTTTTACAAAGAAAAAATGTTTTTCACTGTAAGCTAATAGCAGTCAGTGTCATTAAAGCGGGTGTCAGGCCTTCAGCGTGTGCTCTGCCAACCTCTGCAAGTGTACTTTGCCACTCATATCTGGTGTCTCTATAGCGTGCCTTTAAAAATAAAAATAGTTTTTCACTGTAAGCTAATAGCAGTCAGTGTCCTTAAAGCGGGTGTCAGGCCTTCAGCGTGTGCTCTGCCAACCTCTGCAAGTGCACTTTGCAACTCATATCTGGTGTCTCTATAGCGTGCCTTTAAAAATAAAAAGGTTTTCACTGTAAGCCAATAGCAGTCAGTGTCCTTAAAGCGGGTGTCAGGCCTTCAGCGTGTGCTCTGCTAACCTCTGCAAGTGCACTTTGCAACTCATATCTGGTGTCACTATAGCGTGCCTTTAAAAAGAAAAAAAGTTTTTCACTGTAAGCTAATAGCAGTTAGTTGTCTGCAAGCGTCTGGGTGTCAGGCCTTCACCGTGTGCTCTGCCAACCTCAGCAAGTGTACTTTGCAACTCATATCTGGTGACTCTATAGCGTGCCTTTAAAAATGAAAAAGGTTCTCACTGTAAGCCAATAGCAGTCAGTGTCCTTAAAGCGGGTGCCAGGCCTTCAGCGTGTGCTCTGCCAACCTCTGCAAGTGCACTGTGCAACTCATATCTGGTGTCTCTATAGCGTGCCTTTACAAAGAAAAAAAGTTTTTCACTGTAAGCTAATAGCAGTCAGTGTCCTTAAAGCGGGTGTCAGGCCTTCAGCGTGTGCTCTGCCAACCTCAGCAAGTGTACTTTGCCACTCATATCTGGTGTCTCTATAGCGTGCTTTTACAAAGAAAAAATTATTTCACTGTAAGCTAATAGCAGTCAGTGTCCTTAAAGTGGGTGTCAGGCCTTCAGCGTGTGCTCTGTCAACCTCAGCAAGTGCACTTTGCCACTCATATCTGGTGTCTCTATAGCGTGACTTTACAAAGAAAAAAAGATTTTCACTGTAAGCTAATAGCAGTCAGTGTCCTTAAAGCGGGTGTCAGGCCTTCAGCGTGTGCTCTGTCAACCTCAGCAAGTGCACTTTGCCACTCATATCTGGTGTCTCTATAGCGTGACTTTACAAAGAAAAAAAGATTTTCACTGTAAGCTAATAGCAGTCAGTGTCCTTAAAGCGGGTGTCAGGCCTTCAGCGTGTGCTCTTTCAACCTCAGCAAGTGCACTTTGCCACTCATATCTGGTGTCTCTATAGCGTGACTTTTCAAAGAAAAAAAGATTTTCACTGTAAGCTAATAGCAGTCAGTGTCCTTTAAGCGGTTGTCAGGCCTTCAGCGTGTGCTCTGTCAACCTCAGCAAGTGCACTTTGCCACTCATATCTGGTGTCTCTATAGCGTGCTTTTACAAAGAAAAAAGTTTTTCAGTGTAAGCTAATAGCAGTCGGTGTCCTTAAAGCGGGTGTCAGGCCTTCAGCGTGTACTCTGCCAACCGCTGCCAGTGGACTTTGCCACTCATATCTGGTGTCTCTAAAGCGTGCTTTTACAAAGAAAAAAAGTTTTTCAGTGTAAGCTAATAGCAGTCGGTGTCCTTAAAGCGGGTGTCAGGCCTTCAGCGTGTACTCTGCCAACCGCTGCCAGTGGACTTTGCCACTCATATCTGGTGTCTCTAAAGCGTGCTTTTACAAAGAAAAAAAGTTTTTCAGTGTAAGCTAATAGCAGTCAGTGTCCTTAAAGCGGGTGTCAGGCCTTCAGCGTGTGCTCTGCCAACCTCAGCAAGTGTACTTTGCCACTCATATCTGGTGTCTCTATAGCGTGCTTTTACAAAGAAAAAAGTTTTTCAGTGTAAGCTAATAGCAGTCAGTGTCCTTAAAGCGGGTGTCAGGCCTTCAGCGTGTGCTCTGCCAACCTCAGCAAGTGTACTTTGCCATTCATATCTGGTGTCTCTATAGCGTGCTTTTACAAACAAAAAATGTTTTTCACTGTAAGCTAATAGCAGTCAGTGTCCTTAAAGCGGGTGTCAGGCCTTCAGCGTGTGCTCTGTCAACCTCAGCAAGTGTACTTTGCCATTCATATCTGGTGTCTCTATAGCGTGCTTTTACAAAGAAAAAAGTTTTTTAGTGTAAGCTAATAGCAGTCGGTGTCCTTAATGCGGGTGTCAGGCCTTCAGCGTGTACTCTGCCAACCGCTGCCAGTGGACTTTGTCACTCATATCTGGTGTCTCTATAGCGTGCTTTTACAAATAAAAAATGTTTTTCACTGTAAGCTAATAGCAGTCAGTGTCCTTAAAGCGGGTGTCAGGCCTTCAGCGTGTGCTCTGCCAACCTCAGCAAGTGTACTTTGCCATTCATATCTGGTGTCTCTATAGCGTGCTTTTACAAAGAAAAAATGTTTTTCACTGTAAGCTAATAGCAGTCAGTGTCCTTAAAGCGGGTGTCAGGCCTTCAGCGTGTGCTCTGCCAACCTCAGCAAGTGTACTTTGCCATTCATATCTGGTGTCTCTATAGCGTGCTTTTACAAAGAAAAAATGTTTTTCACTGTAAGCTAATAGCAGTCAGTGTCCTTAAAGCGGGTGTCAGGCCTTCAGCGTGTGCTCTGTCAACCTCAGCAAGTGTACTTTGCCATTCATATCTGGTGTCTCTATAGCGTGCTTTTACAAAGAAAAAATGTTTTTCACTGTAAGCTAATAGCAGTCAGTGTCCTTAAAGCGGGTGTCAGGCCTTCAGCGTGTGCTCTGCCAACCTCAGCAAGTGTACTTTGCCACTCATATCTGGTGTCTCTATAGCGTGCTTTTACAAAGAAAAAAGTTTTTCAGTGTAAGCTAATAGCAGTCGGTGTCCTTAAAGCGGGTGTCAGGCCTTCAGCGTGTACTCTGCCAACCGCTGCCAGTGGACTTTGTCACTCATATCTGGTGTCTCTATAGCGTGCTTTTACAAAGAAAAAATGTTTTTCACTGTAAGCTAATAGCAGTCAGTGTCCTTAAAGCGGGTGTCAGGCCTTCAGCGTGTGCTCTGCCAACCTCAGCTAGTGTACTTTGCCATTCATATCTGGTGTCTCTATAGCGTGCCTTTAAAAATAAAAATAGTTTTTCACTGTAAGCTAATAGCAGTCAGTGTCCTTAAAGCGGGTGTCAGGCCTTCAGCGTGTGCTCTGCCAATCTCTGCAAGTGTACTTTGCAACTCATATCTGGTGTCTCTATAGCGTGCCTTTAAAAATAAAAAAGGTTTTCACTGTAAGCCAATAGCAGTCAGTGTCCTTAAAGCGGGTGTCAGGCCTTCAGCGTGTGCTCTGCCAACCTCTGCAAGTGCACTTTGCAACTCATATCTGTTGTCACTATAGCGTGCTTTTAAAAAGAAAAAAAGTTTTTCACTGTAAGCTAATAGCAGTTAGTTGTCTGCAAGCGTCTGGGTGTCAGGCCTTCACCGTGTGCTCTGCCAACCTCAGCAAGTGTACTTTGCAACTCATATCTGGTGTCTCTATAGCGTGCCTTTAAAAATGAAAAAGGTTCTCACTGTAAGCCAATAGCAGTCAGTGTCCTTAAAGCGGGTGCCAGGCCTTCAGCGTGTGCTCTGCCAACCTCTGCAAGTGCACTGTGCAACTCATATCTGGTGTCTCTATAGCGTGCCTTTACAAAGAAAAAAAGTTTTTCACTGTAAGCTAATAGCAGTCAGTGTCCTTAAAGCGGGTGTCAGGCCTTCAGTGTGTGCTCTGCCAACCTCAGCAAGTGTACTTTGCCACTCATATCTGGTGTCTCTATAGCGTGCTTTTACAAAGAAAAAATGATTTCACTGTAAGCTAATAGCAGTCAGTGTCCTTAAAGCGGGTGTCAGGCCTTCAGCGTGTGCTCTGTCAACCTCAGCAAGTGCACTTTGCCACTCATATCTGGTGTCTCTATAGCGTGACTTTACAAAGAAAAAAAGATTTTCACTGTAAGCTAATAGCAGTCAGTGTCCTTAAAGCGGGTGTCAGGCCTTCAGCGTGTGCTCTGTCAACCTCAGCAAGTACACTTTGCCACTCATATCTGGTGTCTCTATAGCGTGACTTTACAAAGAAAAAAAGATTTTCACTGTAAGCTAATAGCAGTCAGTGTCCTTAAAGCGGGTGTCAGGCCTTCAGCGTGTACTCTGCCAACTGCTGCCAGTGGACTTTTTCACTCATATCTGGTGTCTCTATAGCGTGCTTTTACAAAGAAAAAATGTTTTTCACTGTAAGCTAATAGCAGTCAGTGTCCTTAAAGCGGGTGTCAGGCCTTCAGCATGTGCTCTGCCAACCTCAGCTAGTGTACTTTGCCATTCATATCTGGTGTCTCTATAGCGTGCTTTTACAAAGAAAAAATGTTTTTCACTGTAAGCTAATAGCAGTCAGTGTCCTTAAAGCGGGTGTCAGGCCTTCAGCGTGTGCTCTGCCAACCTCTGCAAGTGTACTTTGCCACTCATATCTGGTGTCTCTATAGCGTGCCTTTAAAAATAAAAATAGTTTTTCACTGTAAGCTAATAGCAGTCAGTGTCCTTAAAGCGGGTGTCAGGCCTTCAGCGTGTGCTCTGCCAACCTCTGCAAGTGCACTTTGCAACTCATATCTGGTGTCTCTATAGCGTGCCTTTAAAAATAAAAAAGGTTTTCACTGTAAGCCAATAGCAGTCAGTGTCCTTAAAGCGGGTGTCAGGCCTTCAGCGTGTGCTCTGCCAACCTCTGCAAGTGCACTTTGCAACTCATATCTGGTGTCTCTATAGCGTGCTTTTACAAAGAAAAAATGATTTCACTGTAAGCTAATAGCAGTCAGTGTCCTTAAAGCGGGTGTCAGGCCTTCAGCGTGTGCTCTGTCAACCTCAGCAAGTGCACTTTGCCACTCATATCTGGTGTCTCTATAGCGTGACTTTACAAAGAAAAAAAGATTTTCACTGTAAGCTAATAGCAGTCATTGTCCTTAAAGCGGGTGTCAGGCCTTCAGCGTGTACTCTGCCAACCGCTGCCAGTGGACTTTGTCACTCATATCTGGTGTCTCTATAGCGTGCTTTTACAAAGAAAAAATGTTTTTCACTGTAAGCTAATAGCAGTCAGTGTCCTTAAAGCGGGTGTCAGGCCTTCAGCGTGTGCTCTGCCAACCTCAGCTAGTGTACTTTGCCATTCATATCTGGTGTCTCTATAGCGTGCTTTTACAAAGAAAAAATGTTTTTCACTGTAAGCTAATAGCAGACAGTGTCCTTAAAGCGGGTGTCAGGCCTTCAGCGTGTGCTCTGCCAACCTCTGCAAGTGTACTTTGCCACTCATATCTGGTGTCTCTATAGCGTGCCTTTAAAAATAAAAATAGTTTTTCACTGTAAGCTAATAGCAGTCAGTGTCCTTAAAGCGGATGTCAGGCCTTCAGCGTGTGCTCTGCCAACCTCTGCAAGTGCAATTTGCAACTCATATCTGGTGTCTCTATAGCGTGCCTTTAAAAATAAAAAAGGTTTTCACTGTAAGCCAATAGCAGTCAGTGTCCTTAAAGCGGGTGTCAGGCCTTCAGCGTGTGCTCTGCCAACCTCTGCAAGTGCACTTTGCAACTCATATCTGGTGTCACTATAGCGTGCCTTTAAAAAGAAAAAAAGTTTTTCACTGTAAGCTAATAGCAGTTAGTTGTCTGCAAGCGTCTGGGTGTCAGGCCTTCACCGTGTGCTCTGCCAACCTCAGCAAGTGTACTTTGCAACTCATATCTGGTGTCTCTATAGCGTGCCTTTAAAAATGAAAAAGGTTCTCACTGTAAGCCAATAGCAGTCAGTGTCCTTAAAGCGGGTGTCAGGCCTTCAGCGTGTGCTCTGCCAACCTCTGCAAGTGCACTGTGCAACTCATATCTGGTGTCTCTATAGCGTGACTTTACAAAGAAAAAAAGATTTTCACTGTAAGCTAATAGCAGTCAGTGTCCTTAAAGCGGGTGTCAGTCCTTCAGCGTGTACTCTGCCAACTGCTGCCAGTGGACTTTTTCACTCATATCTGGTGTCTCTATAGCGTGCTTTTACAAAGAAAAAATGTTTTTCACTGTAAGCTAATAGCAGTCAGTGTCCTTAAAGCGGGTGTCAGGCCTTCAGCGTGTGCTCTGTCAACCTCAGCAAGTGCACTTTGCCACTCATATCTGGTGTCTCTATAGCGTGACTTTACAAAGAAAAAAAGCTTTTCACTGTAAGCTAATAGCAGTCAGTGTCCTTAAAGCGGGTGTCAGGCCTTCAGCGTGTACTCTGCCAACTGCTGCCAGTGGACTTTTTCACTCATATCTGGTGTCTCTATAGCGTGCTTTTACAAAGAAAAAATGTTTTTCACTGTAAGCTAATAGCAGTCAGTGTCCTTAAAGCGGGTGTCAGGCCTTCAGCATGTGCTCTGCCAACCTCAGCTAGTGTACTTTGCCATTCATATCTGGTGTCTCTATAGCGTGCTTTTACAAAGAAAAAATGTTTTTCACTGTAAGCTAATAGCAGTCAGTGTCCTTAAAGCGGGTGTCAGGCCTTCAGCGTGTGCTCTGCCAACCTCTGCAAGTGTACTTTGCCACTCATATCTGGTGTCTCTATAGCGTGCCTTTAAAAATAAAAATAGTTTTTCACTGTAAGCTAATAGCAGTCAGTGTCCTTAAAGCGGGTGTCAGGCCTTCAGCGTGTGCTCTGTCAACCTCAGCAAGTGCACTTTGCCACTCATATCTGGTGTCTCTATAGCGTGACTTTACAAAGAAAAAAAGATTTTCACTGTAAGCTAATAGCAGTCAGTGTCCTTAAAGCGGGTGTCAGGCCTTCAGCGTGTGCTCTGTCAACCTCAGCAAGTGCACTTTGCCACTCATATCTGGTGTCTCTATAGCGTGACTTTACAAAGAAAAAAAGATTTTCACTGTAAGCTAATAGCAGTCATTGTCCTTAAAGCGGGTGTCAGGCCTTCAGCGTGTACTCTGCCAACCGCTGCCAGTGGACTTTGTCACTCATATCTGGTGTCTCTATAGCGTGCCTTTAAAAATGAAAAAGGTTCTCACTGTAAGCCAATAGCAGTCAGTGTCCTTAAAGCGGGTGTCAGGCCTTCAGCGTGTGCTCTGCCAACCTCTGCAAGTGCACTGTGCAACTCATATCTGGTGTCTCTATAGCGTGCCTTTACAAAGAAAAAAAGTTTTTCACTGTAAGCTAATAGCAGTCAGTGTCCTTAAAGCGGGTGTCAGGCCTTCAGCGTGTGCTCTTTCAACCTCAGCAAGTGTACTTTGCCATTCATATCTGGTGTCTCTATAGCGTGCTTTTACAAAGAAAAAAGTTTTTTAGTGTAAGCTAATAGCAGTCGGTGTCCTTAATGCGGGTGTCAGGCCTTCAGCGTGTACTCTGCCAACCGCTGCCAGTGGACTTTGTCACTCATATCTGGTGTCTCTATAGCGTGCTTTTACAAATAAAAAATGTTTTTCACTGTAAGCTAATAGCAGTCAGTGTCCTTAAAGCGGGTGTCAGGCCTTCAGCGTGTGCTCTGCCAACCTCAGCAAGTGTACTTTGCCATTCATATCTGGTGTCTCTATAGCGTGCTTTTACAAAGAAAAAATGTTTTTCACTGTAAGCTAATAGCAGTCAGTGTCCTTAAAGCGGGTGTCAGGCCTTCAGCGTGTGCTCTGTCAACCTCAGCAAGTGTACTTTGCCATTCATATCTGGTGTCTCTATAGCGTGCTTTTACAAAGAAAAAATGTTTTTCACTGTAAGCTAATAGCAGTCAGTGTCCTTAAAGCGGGTGTCAGGCCTTCAGCGTGTGCTCTGTCAACCTCAGCAAGTGTACTTTGCCATTCATATCTGGTGTCTCTATAGCGTGCTTTTACAAAGAAAAAAAGTTTTTCACTGTAAGCTAATAGCAGTTAGTTGTCTGCAAGCGTCTGGGTGTCAGGCCTTCACCGTGTGCTCTGCCAACCTCAGCAAGTGTACTTTGCAACTCATATCTGGTGTCTCTATAGCGTGCCTTTAAAAATGAAAAAGGTTCTCACTGTAAGCTAATAGCAGTCAGTGTCCTTAAAGCGGGTGTCAGGCCTTCAGCGTGTGCTCTGCCAACCTCAGCAAGTGTACTTTGCCATTCATATCTGGTGTCTCTATAGCGTGCTTTTACAAACAAAAAATGTTTTTCACTGTAAGCTAATAGCAGTCAGTGTCCTTAAAGCGGGTGTCAGGACGGCTCAATTAAAACTAGCCCTCGAGACATCGCTGAGGTCTTTACTGATTACTATGCGTCCCTTTATAACCACTCTCCAGGTACTGAGGGGAGGACGGGGGAGGAAGAGGCCATGACAAGACGATTTCTAGCAAACTTGGGGTTGCCCAGACTGGCACAGGACGGGGTGGACGCGTTAGCGGCGGAAATCACGACTGAAGAAGTGGCTCAGGCCATCGCGGCCCTGCATGGGAATAAAGCCCCGGGACCGGATGGGTTCGACGGGAGTTACTACAAGGAATTCCGAGACGTGCTAGCCCCTCATTTGGCCGCCCTTTTTAACGACTTTCGAGAGGGGAGCGCTCCAGACTCAGACATGTCGTTAGCGACCATTGTTTTATTGCCCAAACCCGACAGAGACCTGACACTCCCGAGTAGCTATCAACCAATCTCGCTGATTAATCACGATATGAAAATCCTGGCAAAAATCCAGGCAACGAGGCTGAACCCCTTTCTGGCCACATTGGTTGACCCGGACCAAGTGGGTTTTGTGCAGGGTCGACAGCTGTTTGAGAATACCCGCAGGAATATTGATATTATTTGGAAACAGACAGTTACGCACACAAAAACCTTGTTAGTCTCCCTAGACGCTGAAAAAGCGTTCGACAGAGTCACGTGGACGTACCTGTTCACACTCTTGTCCCACCTGGGGTTCCCCGACCAGGCTATAACTCTGATTAAAGCAATGTATACAAATGTACGGGCACAGGTGAAGATCTCGGGTGCCCCTATGCGGCCCTTCAGGCTGTTCAACGGCACCAGACAGGGGTGCCCGCTGTCCCCTCTCCTGTTTGTTCTTTCCTTGGAACCACTTCTTCAAGCCCTTAGAAGTCACCCAGACGTGCAGGGGACCCGGGTGGGAGGCAGGGAGTTCTTGGTGTCGGCGTACGCGGATGATGTGCTCTTGACGCTCACTAGCCCCGCCACCTCAATGCGGGCCTTGCAGGTGGTACTAGACTCCTATGGCGCCGTTTCTGGCTACAAAGTTAACATGACTAAATCCAGCGCCCTCCCCATCGAGATCCCCACCGACGAATTGGCAGCTCTGCGGAGGGCCCACCACATAAGAATAGATCACCAATCGATCAAATATCTAGGCATCAAACTGACTGCCGCTCCCGATCAACTCTATTCACAAAACTATACCCCCCTGGTGAAACAACTCATTAGGGATTTAGAAACTTGGCACGATCGACCCATATCCTGGATAGGGAGGATCCACGCAGTCAAAATGAATGTCCTGCCCAGGATTCTATTTTATTTCCAGTCACTGCCCATCCATGTATCTAAGACACAACTCGCGCCGCTGCAGCAGGCGATAGGGAACTTCGTTTGGCAACACAGACGCCATAGGGTAGCGAGACACACATTACATAGGCCAAAGGACAGGGGGGGTCTTGGACTGCCCGACCTATATGGGTACTACTTGGCGACACAATTGTCGCAAATAGCTCTATGGCACTCGCCACCTGGTGAGAGGAAGTGGGTGGAGCTGGAATCCTTGATGGTGGGGGCGGACATCCCCCAGCTACTCATATGGGTTCCCAGAACACATAGACCCATCATTAGATCAACATGTCCAGCGATATTGAACTCTATTCATCTGTGGGACAGAGCTCAACAGAGATACGGATTGGCATCTTCCCCATCCCCACTAATGCCGTACCTACGAAATAGAGCATTCCCACCAGGCATGGCAGCGCGTAGTTTCAGGAATCTTGAAAGTATAGGCTTGCAACGCATACAACAGCTGGTGCAGGGCTCGGAGATAGTGTCGTTTGATGCCTTACAACAAAGAGGCCATCTCACTCCCGCCGATTTTTTTAGATACATCCAAATAAAAGATTTTGTACAAAAGCCCTGGGTCAGGGAGGCGGCTCGAAAACCCATGACATTCTACGAACAAATATGCACCCAAGACCAAATGCCTACGGGCCTGATTACCCGGCTCCACGCTCACATCTGCTCGACAACTAGGGAGGGGAGCGTGCTAGCCTACACGGAACAATGGGAAAGGGACCTAGGGGAGCAGCTGGAAGGGATAGAATGGCAGGAAATATGGGAGGCAAACCATAAATCCTCTGTTTGTGTAACCCTGCAGGAGCAAGCAATTAAGACGATGTTCCGCTGGTACACAACTCCTGTCCAACTATACCGCATGAACAGGACCCCTACAGATGTATGTTGGAGAGGGTGCGGGGTAAAAGGGACATACATACACATGTGGTGGGAATGCCCCTTGATCGCAAGTTTCTGGCAACAAATCAAAAACCTCCTAGCCCAGGTATTTAACAGAGCTCCCCCCCTAGACCCTTGGGTATACCTACTTAGCAGATCAATAGACGGGTGGACTAGGCATGAACAAGCCCTTATTCATAAGATAACGTTGGCAGCCAGGAGGGCAGTTGCGGCGGACTGGCTGAAACAATCCACACCGCCAATTAACGGAGTCATTAACAGAATTAGGGAAGTTTACTTGATGGATGATCTGACAGCAAGAGTTCGAGGAACACAAACACGCTTCCAGAAAGTATGGGCTCCTTGGGAGGCCTGCCCCCTGGGCTGACTTGCTTAGCGGACATAGAGTCTGTGTGATAGGGAAGCAGTGAGACATCGCTCCTCGCCTCCCCCCCCCCCAGCCCCCTCCCCTCTCTACTCTCTCACCTCTCTCTCCCTTCCCTATCTCTATTTCTCTCTGTAACACCTCTACTCTCGTACTGTGAGCAAGTAGAGATACAAATAGGACGGCACTCCTGACATAGGGGGGCTTAGAGGCATATACGCCACAACCCTTGAGGATCCCACCGGTCACCGGTATTAGATGAGAACATACACTGCTGTCTGCGGCAGGGGACCCTATGGCCCCTCCGGCGGACAGGGTGTGGTAAACATATAGCATCCTGCCGTAGGTACCTCACCGTTGCTAATACGCACCTTCTTAACGTGATAGCAGCACGCCCCCTGGGAACAGATACAATCCTGCGGCATGGGTGTCACTGTCCATTGGCAGAGGTACAGGTGTTAATTCTTTCCTTAGGGTTTCTCGTTCATACCCACATAAAATCTAAAAGTTGACGGCCAGTAGCTGGACATACCGAGGACTTCAGACGGACATGCGGCATTAGTAAAAGTCGTAAGTGGTGGTTCCTAGGCAATCACTACACACTTTTTCTCGTTCATAACCTTTTACAACTAAAGTTGGCAGTTAGTAGTTGAACGTACCGAGGAATACTGACAGGCATACTTTTTTACTGTACTGCACCCAAAATGCTGTATATATGTCAATGGCTGTGCATAATGCGATATTCCCGATGTGAGTGCATTATTTCCTGTCAACATGTATTGAATTACTGAACCACATATGCTGTATGTATGACAATGGATATGCATTATGTGATGTTCTCGATGTGTGTACGTTATTTCCTGTCAACAAAAATAAAGAATTAAAAAAAAAAAAAAAAAGCGGGTGTCAGGCCTTCAGCGTGTACTCTGCCAACCGCTGCCAGTGGACTTTGTCACTCATATCTGGTGTCTCTATAGCGTGCTTTTACAAATAAAAAATGTTTTTCACTGTAAGCTAATAGCAGTCAGTGTCCTTAAAGCGGGTGTCAGGCCTTCAGCGTGTGCTCTGCCAACCTCAGCAAGTGTACTTTGCCATTCATATCTGGTGTCTCTATAGCGTGCTTTTACAAAGAAAAAATGTTTTTCACTGTAAGCTAATAGCAGTCAGTGTCCTTAAAGCGGGTGTCAGGCCTTCAGCGTGTGCTCTGCCAACCTCAGCAAGTGTACTTTGCCACTCATATCTGGTGTCTCTATAGCGTGCTTTTACAAAGAAAAAAGTTTTTCAGTGTAAGCTAATAGCAGTCGGTGTCCTTAAAGCGGGTGTCAGGCCTTCAGCGTGTACTCTGCCAACCGCTGCCAGTGGACTTTGTCACTCATATCTGGTGTCTCTATAGCGTGCTTTTACAAAGAAAAAATGTTTTTCACTGTAAGCTAATAGCAGTCAGTGTCCTTAAAGCGGGTGTCAGGCCTTCAGCGTGTGCTCTGCAAACCTCAGCTAGTGTACTTTGCCATTCATATCTGGTGTCTCTATAGCGTGCTTTTACAAAGAAAAAATGTTTTTCACTGTAAGCTAATAGCAGTCAGTGTCCTTAAAGCGGGTGTCAGGCCTTCAGCGTGTGCTCTGCCAACCTCTGCAAGTGTACTTTGCCACTCATATCTGGTGTCTCTATAGCGTGCCTTTAAAAATAAAAAAGGTTTTCACTGTAAGCCAATAGCAGTCAGTGTCCTTAAAGCGGGTGTCAGGCCTTCAGCGTGTGCTCTGCCAACCTCTGCAAGTGCACTTTGCAACTCATATCTGGTGTCACTATAGCGTGCCTTTAAAAAGAAAAAAAGTTTTTCACTGTAAGCTAATAGCAGTTAGTTGTCTGCAAGCGTCTGGGTGTCAGGCCTTCACCGTGTGCTCTGCCAACCTCAGCAAGTGTACTTTGCAACTCATATCTGGTGTCTCTATAGCGTGCCTTTAAAAATGAAAAAGGTTCTTACTGTAAGCCAATAGCAGTCAGTGTCCTTAAAGCGGGTGCCAGGCCTTCAGCGTGTGCTCTGCCAACCTCTGCAAGTGCACTGTGCAACTCATATCTGGTGTCTCTATAGCGTGCCTTTACAAAGAAAAAAAGTTTTTCACTGTAAGCTAATAGCAGTCAGTGTCCTTAAAGCGGGTGTCAGGCCTTCAGCGTGTGCTCTGCCAACCTCAGCAAGTGTACTTTGCCACTCATATCTGGTGTCTCTATAGCGTGCTTTTACAAAGAAAAAATTATTTCACTGTAAGCTAATAGCAGTCAGTGTCCTTAAAGCGGGTGTCAGGCCTTCAGCGTGTGCTCTGTCAACCTCAGCAAGTGCACTTTGCCACTCATATCTGGTGTCTCTATAGCGTGACTTTACAAAGAAAAAAAGATTTTCACTGTAAGCTAATAGCAGTCAGTGTCCTTAAAGCGGGTGTCAGGCCTTCAGCGTGTGCTCTGTCAACCTCAGCAAGTGCACTTTGCCACTCATATCTGGTGTCTCTATAGCGTGACTTTACAAAGAAAAAAAGATTTTCACTGTAAGCTAATAGCAGTCAGTGTCCTTAAAGCGGGTGTCAGGCCTTCAGCGTGTGCTCTGTCAACCTCAGCAAGTGCACTTTGCCACTCATATCTGGTGTCTCTATAGCGTGACTTTACAAAGAAAAAAAGATTTTCACTGTAAGCTAATAGCAGTCAGTGTCCTTTAAGCGGTTGTCAGGCCTTCAGCGTGTGCTCTGTCAACCTCAGCAAGTGCACTTTGCCACTCATATCTGGTGTCTCTATAGCGTGCTTTTACAAAGAAAAAAGTTTTTCAGTGTAAGCTAATAGCAGTCGGTGTCCTTAAAGCGGGTGTCAGGCCTTCAGCGTGTACTCTGCTAACCGCTGCCAGTGGACTTTGCCACTCATATCTGGTGTCTCTAAAGCGTGCTTTTACAAAGAAAAAAAGTTTTTCAGTGTAAGCTAATAGCAGTCGGTGTCCTTAAAGCGGGTGTCAGGCCTTCAGCGTGTACTCTGCCAACCGCTGCCAGTGGACTTTGCCACTCATATCTGGTGTCTCTAAAGCGTGCTTTTACAAAGAAAAAAAGTTTTTCAGTGTAAGCTAATAGCGGTCAGTGTCCTTAAAGCGGGTGTCAGGCCTTCAGCGTGTGCTCTGCCAACCTCAGCAAGTGTACTTTGCCACTCATATCTGGTGTCTCTATAGCGTGCTTTTACAAAGAAAAAAAGTTTTTCAGTGTAAGCTAATAGCAGTCAGTGTCCTTAAAGCGGGTGTCAGGCCTTCAGCGTGTGCTCTGCCAACCTCAGCAAGTGTACTTTGCCATTCATATCTGGTGTCTCTATAGCGTGCTTTTACAAACAAAAAATGTTTTTCACTGTAAGCTAATAGCAGTCAGTGTCCTTAAAGCGGGTGTCAGGCCTTCAGCGTGTGCTCTGTCAACCTCAGCAAGTGTACTTTGCCATTCATATCTGGTGTCTCTATAGCGTGCTTTTACAAAGAAAAAAGTTTTTTAGTGTAAGCTAATAGCAGTCGGTGTCCTTAATGCGGGTGTCAGGCCTTCAGCGTGTACTCTGCCAACCGCTGCCAGTGGACTTTGTCACTCATATCTGGTGTCTCTATAGCGTGCTTTTACAAAGAAAAAATGTTTTTCACTGTAAGCTAATAGCAGTCAGTGTCCTTAAAGCGGGTGTCAGGCCTTCAGCGTGTGCTCTGCCAACCTCAGCAAGTGTACTTTGCCATTCATATCTGGTGTCTCTATAGCGTGCTTTTACAAAGAAAAAATGTTTTTCACTGTAAGCTAATAGCAGTCAGTGTCCTTAAAGCGGGTGTCAGGCCTTCAGCGTGTGCTCTGTCAACCTCAGCAAGTGTACTTTGCCATTCATATCTGGTGTCTCTATAGCGTGCTTTTACAAAGAAAAAATGTTTTTCACTGTAAGCTAATAGCAGTCAGTGTCCTTAAAGCGGGTGTCAGGCCTTCAGCGTGTGCTCTGCCAACCTCAGCAAGTGTACTTTGCCACTCATATCTGGTGTCTCTATAGCGTGCTTTTACAAAGAAAAAAGTTTTTCAGTGTAAGCTAATAGCAGTCGGTGTCCTTAAAGCGGGTGTCAGGCCTTCAGCGTGTACTCTGCCAACCGCTGCCAGTGGACTTTGTCACTCATATCTGGTGTCTCTATAGCGTGCTTTTACAAAGAAAAAATGTTTTTCACTGTAAGCTAATAGCAGTCAGTGTCCTTAAAGCGGGTGTCAGGCCTTCAGCGTGTGCTCTGCCAACCTCAGCTAGTGTACTTTGCCATTCATATCTGGTGTCTCTATAGCGTGCTTTTACAAAGAAAAAATGTTTTTCACTGTAAGCTAATAGCAGTCAGTGTCCTTAAAGCGGGTGTCAGGCCTTCAGCGTGTGCTCTGCCAACCTCTGCAAGTGTACTTTGCCACTCATATCTGGTGTCTCTATAGCGTGCCTTTAAAAATAAAAATAGTTTTTCACTGTAAGCTAATAGCAGTCAGTGTCCTTAAAGCGGGTGTCAGGCCTTCAGCGTGTGCTCTGCCAATCTCTGCAAGTGCACTTTGCAACTCATATCTGGTGTCTCTATAGCGTGCCTTTAAAAATAAAAAAGGTTTTCACTGTAAGCCAATAGCAGTCAGTGTCCTTAAAGCGGGTGTCAGGCCTTCAGCGTGTGCTCTGCCAACCTCTGCAAGTGCACTTTGCAACTCATATCTGTTGTCACTATAGCGTGCTTTTAAAAAGAAAAAAAGTTTTTCACTGTAAGCTAATAGCAGTTAGTTGTCTGCAAGCGTCTGGGTGTCAGGCCTTCACCGTGTGCTCTGCCAACCTCAGCAAGTGTACTTTGCAACTCATATCTGGTGTCTCTATAGCGTGCCTTTAAAAATGAAAAAGGTTCTCACTGTAAGCCAATAGCAGTCAGTGTCCTTAAAGCGGGTGCCAGGCCTTCAGCGTGTGCTCTGCCAACCTCTGCAAGTGCACTGTGCAACTCATATCTGGTGTCTCTATAGCGTGCCTTTACAAAGAAAAAAAGTTTTTCACTGTAAGCTAATAGCAGTCAGTGTCCTTAAAGCGGGTGTCAGGCCTTCAGCGTGTGCTCTGCCAACCTCAGCAAGTGTACTTTGCCACTCATATCTGGTGTCTCTATAGCGTGCTTTTACAAAGAAAAAATGATTTCACTGTAAGCTAATAGCAGTCAGTGTCCTTAAAGCGGGTGTCAGGCCTTCAGCGTGTGCTCTGTCAACCTCAGC
The DNA here is from genome assembly GCF_036172605.1 of Pelobates fuscus. Lineage (NCBI taxonomy): Eukaryota > Metazoa > Chordata > Amphibia > Anura > Pelobatidae > Pelobates > Pelobates fuscus. The sequence continues at coordinate 263,056 of NW_026961866.1, read as the reverse complement.
AAGTGCACTTTGCCACTCATATCTGGTGTCTCTATAGCGTGACTTTACAAAGAAAAAAAGATTTTCACTGTAAGCTAATAGCAGTCAGTGTCCTTAAAGCGGGTGTCAGGCCTTCAGCGTGTGCTCTGTCAACCTCAGCAAGTGCACTTTGCCACTCATATCTGGTGTCTCTATAGCGTGACTTTACAAAGAAAAAAAGATTTTCACTGTAAGCTAATAGCAGTCAGTGTCCTTAAAGCGGGTGTCAGGCCTTCAGCGTGTACTCTGCCAACTGCTGCCAGTGGACTTTTTCACTCATATCTGGTGTCTCTATAGCGTGCTTTTACAAAGAAAAAATGTTTTTCACTGTAAGCTAATAGCAGTCAGTGTCCTTAAAGCGGGTGTCAGGCCTTCAGCGTGTGCTCTGCCAACCTCTGCAAGTGTACTTTGCCACTCATATCTGGTGTCTCTATAGCGTGCCTTTAAAAATAAAAATAGTTTTTCACTGTAAGCTAATAGCAGTCAGTGTCCTTAAAGCGGGTGTCAGGCCTTCAGCGTGTGCTCTGCCAACCTCTGCAAGTGCACTTTGCAACTCATATCTGGTGTCTCTATAGCGTGCCTTTAAAAATAAAAAAGGTTTTCACTGTAAGCCAATAGCAGTCAGTGTCCTTAAAGCGGGTGTCAGGCCTTCAGCGTGTGCTCTGCCAACCTCTGCAAGTGCACTTTGCAACTCATATCTGGTGTCTCTATAGCGTGCTTTTACAAAGAAAAAATGATTTCACTGTAAGCTAACAGCAGTCAGTGTCCTTAAAGCGGGTGTCAGGCCTTCAGCGTGTACTCTGCCAACCGCTGCCAGTGGACTTTGTCACTCATATCTGGTGTCTCTATAGCGTGCTTTTACAAAGAAAAAATGTTTTTCACTGTAAGCTAATAGCAGTCAGTGTCCTTAAAGCGGGTGTCAGGCCTTCAGCGTGTGCTCTGCCAACCTCAGCTAGTGTACTTTGCCATTCATATCTGGTGTCTCTATAGCGTGCTTTTACAAAGAAAAAATGTTTTTCACTGTAAGCTAATAGCAGTCAGTGTCCTTAAAGCGGGTGTCAGGCCTTCAGCGTGTGCTCTGCCAACCTCTGCAAGTGTACTTTGCCACTCATATCTGGTGTCTCTATAGCGTGCCTTTAAAAATAAAAATAGTTTTTCACTGTAAGCTAATAGCAGTCAGTGTCCTTAAAGCGGATGTCAGGCCTTCAGCGTGTGCTCTGCCAACCTCTGCAAGTGCACTTTGCAACTCATATCTGGTGTCTCTATAGCGTGCCTTTAAAAATAAAAAAGGTTTTCACTGTAAGCCAATAGCAGTCAGTGTCCTTAAAGCGGGTGTCAGGCCTTCAGCGTGTGCTCTGCCAACCTCTGCAAGTGCACTTTGCAACTCATATCTGGTGTCACTATAGCGTGCCTTTAAAAAGAAAAAAAGTTTTTCACTGTAAGCTAATAGCAGTTAGTTGTCTGCAAGCGTCTGGGTGTCAGGCCTTCACCGTGTGCTCTGCCAACCTCAGCAAGTGTACTTTGCAACTCATATCTGGTGTCTCTATAGCGTGCCTTTAAAAATGAAAAAGGTTCTCACTGTAAGCCAATAGCAGTCAGTGTCCTTAAAGCGGGTGTCAGGCCTTCAGCGTGTGCTCTGCCAACCTCTGCAAGTGCACTGTGCAACTCATATCTGGTGTCTCTATAGCGTGCCTTTACAAAGAAAAAAAGTTTTTCACTGTAAGCTAATAGCAGTCAGTGTCCTTAAAGCGGGTGTCAGGCCTTCAGCGTGTGCTCTGCCAACCTCAGCAAGTGTACTTTGCCACTCATATCTGGTGTCTCTATAGCGTGCTTTTACAAAGAAAAAATGATTTCACTGTAAGCTAATAGCAGTCAGTGTCCTTAAAGCGGGTGTCAGGCCTTCAGCGTGTGCTCTGTCAACCTCAGCAAGTGCACTTTGCCACTCATATCTGGTGTCTCTATAGCGTGACTTTACAAAGAAAAAAAGATTTTCACTGTAAGCTAATAGCAGTCAGTGTCCTTAAAGCGGGTGTCAGGCCTTCAGCGTCTGCTCTGTCAACCTCAGCAAGTGCACTTTGCCACTCATATCTGGTGTCTCTATAGCGTGACTTTACAAAGAAAAAAAGATTTTCACTGTAAGCTAATAGCAGTCAGTGTCCTTAAAGCGGGTGTCAGGCCTTCAGCGTGTACTCTGCCAACCGCTGCCAGTGGACTTTGTCACTCATATCTGGTGTCTCTATAGCGTGCTTTTACAAAGAAAAAATGTTTTTCACTGTAAGCTAATAGCAGTCAGTGTCCTTAAAGCGGGTGTCAGGCCTTCAGCGTGTGCTCTGTCAACCTCAGCAAGTGCACTTTGCCACTCATATCTGGTGTCTCTATAGCGTGCTTTTACAAAGAAAAAAGTTTTTCAGTGTAAGCTAATAGCAGTCGGTGTCCTTAAAGCGGGTGTCAGGCCTTCAGCGTGTACTCTGCCAACCGCTGCCAGTGGACTTTGCCACTCATATCTGGTGTCTCTAAAGTGTGCTTTTACAAAGAAAAAAAGTTTTTCAGTGTAAGCTAATAGCAGTCAGTGTCCTTAAAGCGGGTGTCAGGCCTTCAGCGTGTGCTCTGCCAACCTCAGCAAGTGTACTTTGCCACTCATATCTGGTGTCTCTATAGCGTGCTTTTACAAAGAAAAAAGTTTTTCAGTGTAAGCTAATAGCAGTCAGTGTCCTTAAAGCGGGTGTCAGGCCTTCAGCGTGTGCTCTGCCAACCTCAGCAAGTGTACTTTGCCATTCATATCTGGTGTCTCTATAGCGTGCTTTTACAAACAAAAAATGTTTTTCACTGTAAGCTAATAGCAGTCAGTGTCCTTAAAGCGGGTGTCAGGCCTTCAGCGTTTGCTCTGTCAACCTCAGCAAGTGTACTTTGCCATTCATATCTGGTGTCTCTATAGCGTGCTTTTACAAAGAAAAAAGTTTTTTAGTGTAAGCTAATAGCAGTCGGTGTCCTTAATGCGGGTGTCAGGCCTTCAGCGTGTACTCTGCCAACCGCTGCCAGTGGACTTTGTCACTCATATCTGGTGTCTCTATAGCGTGCTTTTACAAATAAAAAATGTTTTTCACTGTAAGCTAATAGCAGTCAGTGTCCTTAAAGCGGGTGTCAGGCCTTCAGCGTGTGCTCTGCCAACCTCAGCAAGTGTACTTTGCCATTCATATCTGGTGTCTCTATAGCGTGCTTTTACAAAGAAAAAATGTTTTTCACTGTAAGCTAATAGCAGTCAGTGTCCTTAAAGCGGGTGTCAGGCCTTCAGCGTGTGCTCTGTCAACCTCAGCATGTGTACTTTGCCATTCATATCTGGTGTCTCTATAGCGTGCTTTTACAAAGAAAAAATGTTTTTCACTGTAAGCTAATAGCAGTCAGTGTCCTTAAAGCGGGTGTCAGGCCTTCAGCGTGTGCTCTGCCAACCTCAGCAAGTGTACTTTGCCACTCATATCTGGTGTCTCTATAGCGTGCTTTTACAAAGAAAAAAGTTTTTTAGTGTAAGCTAATAGCAGTCGGTGTCCTTAATGCGGGTGTCAGGCCTTCAGCGTGTACTCTGCCAACCGCTGCCAGTGGACTTTGTCACTCATATCTGGTGTCTCTATAGCGTGCTTTTACAAATAAAAAATGTTTTTCACTGTAAGCTAATAGCAGTCAGTGTCCTTAAAGCGGGTGTCAGGCCTTCAGCGTGTGCTCTGCCAACCTCAGCAAGTGTACTTTGCCATTCATATCTGGTGTCTCTATAGCGTGCTTTTACAAAGAAAAAATGTTTTTCACTGTAAGCTAATAGCAGTCAGTGTCCTTAAAGCGGGTGTCAGGCCTTCAGCGTGTGCTCTGTCAACCTCAGCATGTGTACTTTGCCATTCATATCTGGTGTCTCTATAGCGTGCTTTTACAAAGAAAAAATGTTTTTCACTGTAAGCTAATAGCAGTCAGTGTCCTTAAAGCGGGTGTCAGGCCTTCAGCGTGTGCTCTGCCAACCTCAGCAAGTGTACTTTGCCACTCATATCTGGTGTCTCTATAGCGTGCTTTTACAAAGAAAAAAGTTTTTCAGTGTAAGCTAATAGCAGTCAGTGTCCTTAAAGCGGGTGTCAGGCCTTCAGCGTGTGCTCTGCAAACCTCAGCTAGTGTACTTTGCCATTCATATCTGGTGTCTCTATAGCGTGCTTTTACAAAGAAAAAAGTTTTTTAGTGTAAGCTAATAGCAGTTAGTTGTCTGCAAGCGTCTGGGTGTCAGGCCTTCACCGTGTGCTCTGCCAACCTCAGCAAGTGTACTTTGCAACTCATATCTGGTGTCTCTATAGCGTGCCTTTAAAAATGAAAAAGGTTCTCACTGTAAGCCAATAGCAGTCAGTGTCCTTAAAGCGGGTGCCAGGCCTTCAGGGTGTGCTCTGCCAACCTCTGCAAGTGCACTGTGCAACTCATATCTGGTGTCTCTATAGCGTGCCTTTACAAAGAAAAAAAGTTTTTCACTGTAAGCTAATAGCAGTCAGTGTCCTTAAAGCGGGTGTCAGGCCTTCAGCGTGTGCTCTGCCAACCTCAGCAAGTGTACTTTGCCACTCATATCTGGTGTCTCTATAGCGTGCTTTTACAAAGAAAAAATGATTTCACTGTAAGCTAATAGCAGTCAGTGTCCTTAAAGCGGGTGTCAGGCCTTCAGCGTGTGCTCTGTCAACCTCAGCAAGTGCACTTTGCCACTCATATCTGGTGTCTCTATAGCGTGACTTTACAAAGAAAAAAAGATTTTCACTGTAAGCTAATAGCAGTCAGTGTCCTTAAAGCGGGTGTCAGGCCTTCAGCGTGTGCTCTGTCAACCTCAGCAAGTGCACTTTGCCACTCATATCTGGTGTCTCTATAGCGTGACTTTACAAAGAAAAAAAGATTTTCACTGTAAGCTAATAGCAGTCAGTGTCCTTAAAGCGGGTGTCAGGCCTTCAGCGTGTGCTCTGTCAACCTCAGCAAGTGCACTTTGCCACTCATATCTGGTGTCTCTATAGCGTGACTTTTCAAAGAAAAAAAGATTTTCACTGTAAGCTAATAGCAGTCAGTGTCCTTTAAGCGGTTGTCAGGCCTTCAGCGTGTGCTCTGTCAACCTCAGCAAGTGCACTTTGCCACTCATATCTGGTGTCTCTATAGCGTGCTTTTACAAAGAAAAAAGTTTTTCAGTGTAAGCTAATAGCAGTCGGTGTCCTTAAAGCGGGTGTCAGGCCTTCAGCGTGTACTCTGCCAACCGCTGCCAGTGGACTTTGCCACTCATATCTGGTGTCTCTAAAGCGTGCTTTTACAAAGAAAAAAAGTTTTTCAGTGTAAGCTAATAGCAGTCGGTGTCCTTAAAGCGGGTGTCAGGCCTTCAGCGTGTACTCTTCCAACCGCTGCCAGTGGACTTTGCCACTCATATCTGGTGTCTCTAAAGCGTGCTTTTACAAAGAAAAAAAGTTTTTCAGTGTAAGCTAATAGCAGTCAGTGTCCTTAAAGCGGGTGTCAGGCCTTCAGCGTGTGCTCTGCCAACCTCAGCAATTGTACTTTGCCACTCATATCTGGTGTCTCTATAGCGTGCTTTTACAAAGAAAAAAAGTTTTTCAGTGTAAGCTAATAGCAGTCAGTGTCCTTAAAGCGGGTGTCAGGCCTTCAGCGTGTGCTCTGCCAACCTCAGCAAGTGTACTTTGCCATTCATATCTGGTGTCTCTATAGCGTGCTTTTACAAACAAAAAATGTTTTTCACTGTAAGCTAATAGCAGTCAGTGTCCTTAAAGCGGGTGTCAGGCCTTCAGCGTGTGCTCTGTCAACCTCAGCAAGTGTACTTTGCCATTCATATCTGGTGTCTCTATAGCGTGCTTTTACAAAGAAAAAAGTTTTTTAGTGTAAGCTAATAGCAGTTGGTGTCCTTAATGCGGGTGTCAGGCCTTCAGCGTGTACTCTGCCAACCGCTGCCAGTGGACTTTGTCACTCATATCTGGTGTCTCTATAGCGTGCTTTTACAAATAAAAAATGTTTTTCACTGTAAGCTAATAGCAGTCAGTGTCCTTAAAGCGGGTGTCAGGCCTTCAGCGTGTACTCTGCCAACCTCAGCAAGTGTACTTTGCCATTCATATCTGGTGTCTCTATAGCGTGCTTTTACAAAGAAAAAATGTTTTTCACTGTAAGCTAATAGCAGTCAGTGTCCTTAAAGCGGGTGTCAGGCCTTCAGCGTGTGCTCTGCCAACCTCAGCTAGTGTACTTTGCCATTCATATCTGGTGTCTCTATAGCGTGCTTTTACAAAGAAAAAATGTTTTTCACTGTAAGCTAATAGCAGTCAGTGTCCTTAAAGCGGGTGTCAGGCCTTCAGCGTGTGCTCTGCCAACCTCTGCAAGTGTACTTTGCCACTCATATCTGGTGTCTCTATAGCGTGCCTTTAAAAATAAAAATAGTTTTTCACTGTAAGCTAATAGCAGTCAGTGTCCTTAAAGCGGGTGTCAGGCCATCAGCGTGTGCTCTGCCAATCTCTGCAAGTGCACTTTGCAACTCATATCTGGTGTCTCTATAGCGTGCCTTTAAAAATAAAAAAGGTTTTCACTGTAAGCCAATAGCAGTCAGTGTCCTTAAAGCGGGTGTCAGGCCTTCAGCGTGTGCTCTGCCAACCTCTGCAAGTGCACTTTGCAACTCATATCTGTTGTCACTATAGCGTGCTTTTAAAAAGAAAAAAAGTTTTTCACTGTAAGCTAATAGCAGTTAGTTTTCTGCAAGCGTCTGGGTGTCAGGCCTTCACCGTGTGCTCTGCCAACCTCAGCAAGTGTACTTTGCAACTCATATCTGGTGTCTCTATAGCGTGCCTTTAAAAATGAAAAAGGTTCTCACTGTAAGCCAATAGCAGTCAGTGTCCTTAAAGCGGGTGCCAGGCCTTCAGCGTGTGCTCTGCCAACCTCTGCAAGTGCACTGTGCAACTCATATCTGGTGTCTCTATAGCGTGCTTTTACAAAGAAAAAAAGTTTTTCACTGTAAGCTAATAGCAGTCAGTGTCCTTAAAGCGGGTGTCAGGCCTTCAGCGTGTGCTCTGCCAACCTCAGCAAGTGTACTTTGCCACTCATATCTGGTGTCTCTATAGCGTGCTTTTACAAAGAAAAAATGATTTCACTGTAAGCTAATAGCAGTCAGTGTCCTTAAAGCGGGTGTCAGGCCTTCAGCGTGTGCTCTGTCAACCTCAGCAAGTGCACTTTGCCACTCATATCTGGTGTCTCTATAGCGTGACTTTACAAAGAAAAAAAGATTTTCACTGTAAGCTAATAGCAGTCAGTGTCCTTAAAGCGGGTGTCAGGCCTTCAGCGTGTGCTCTGTCAACCTCAGCAAGTGCACTTTGCCACTCATATCTGGTGTCTCTATAGCGTGACTTTACAAAGAAAAAAAGATTTTCACTGTAAGCTAATAGCAGTCAGTGTCCTTAAAGCGGGTGTCAGGCCTTCAGCGTGTACTCTGCCAACCGCTGCCAGTGGACTTTTTCACTCATATCTGGTGTCTCTATAGCGTGCTTTTACAAAGAAAAAATGTTTTTCACTGTAAGCTAATAGCAGTCAGTGTCCTTAAAGCGGGTGTCAGGCCTTCAGCATGTGCTCTGCCAACCTCAGCTAGTGTACTTTGCCATTCATATCTGGTGTCTCTATAGCGTGCTTTTACAAAGAAAAAATGTTTTTCACTGTAAGCTAATAGCAGTCAGTGTCCTTAAAGCGGGTGTCAGGCCTTCAGCGTGTGCTCTGCCAACCTCTGCAAGTGTACTTTGCCACTCATATCTGGTGTCTCTATAGCGTGCCTTTAAAAATAAAAATAGTTTTTCACTGTAAGCTAATAGCAGTCAGTGTCCTTAAAGCGGGTGTCAGGCCTTCAGCGTGTGCTCTGCCAACCTCAGCAAGTGTACTTTGCCATTCATATCTGGTGTCTCTATAGCGTGCTTTTACAAAGAAAAAATGTTTTTCACTGTAAGCTAATAGCAGTCAGTGTCCTTAAAGCGGGTGTCAGGCCTTCAGCGTGTGCTCTGCCAACCTCAGCTAGTGTACTTTGCCATTCATATCTGGTGTCTCTATAGCGTGCTTTTACAAAGAAAAAATGTTTTTCACTGTAAGCTAATAGCAGTCAGTGTCCTTAAAGCGGGTGTCAGGCCTTCAGCGTGTGCTCTGCCAACCTCTGCAAGTGTACTTTGCCACTCATATCTGGTGTCTCTATAGCGTGCCTTTAAAAATAAAAATAGTTTTTCACTGTAAGCTAATAGCAGTCAGTGTCCTTAAAGCGGGTGTCAGGCCTTCAGCGTGTGCTCTGCCAATCTCTGCAAGTGCACTTTGCAACTCATATCTGGTGTCTCTATAGCGTGCCTTTAAAAATAAAAAAGGTTTTCACTGTAAGCCAATAGCAGTCAGTGTCCTTAAAGCGGGTGTCAGGCCTTCAGCGTGTGCTCTGCCAACCTCTGCAAGTGCACTTTGCAACTCATATCTGTTGTCACTATAGCGTGCTTTTAAAAAGAAAAAAAGTTTTTCACTGTAAGCTAATAGCAGTTAGTTGTCTGCAAGCGTCTGGGTGTCAGGCCTTCACCGTGTGCTCTGCCAACCTCAGCAAGTGTACTTTGCAACTCATATCTGGTGTCTCTATAGCGTGCCTTTAAAAATGAAAAAGGTTCTCACTGTAAGCCAATAGCAGTCAGTGTCCTTAAAGCGGGTGCCAGGCCTTCAGCGTGTGCTCTGCCAACCTCTGCAAGTGCACTGTGCAACTCATATCTGGTGTCTCTATAGCGTGCCTTTACAAAGAAAAAAAGTTTTTCACTGTAAGCTAATAGCAGTCAGTGTCCTTAAAGCGGGTGTCAGGCCTTCAGCGTGTGCTCTGCCAACCTCAGCAAGTGTACTTTGCCACTCATATCTGGTGTCTCTATAGCGTGCTTTTACAAAGAAAAAATGATTTCACTGTAAGCTAATAGCAGTCAGTGTCCTTAAAGCGGGTGTCAGGCCTTCAGCGTGTGCTCTGTCAACCTCAGCAAGTGCACTTTGCCACTCATATCTGGTGTCTCTATAGCGTGACTTTACAAAGAAAAAAAGATTTTCACTGTAAGCTAATAGCAGTCAGTGTCCTTAAAGCGGGTGTCAGGCCTTCAGCGTGTGCTCTGTCAACCTCAGCAAGTGCACTTTGCCACTCATATCTGGTGTCTCTATAGCGTGACTTTACAAAGAAAAAAAGATTTTCACTGTAAGCTAATAGCAGTCAGTGTCCTTAAAGCGGGTGTCAGGCCTTCAGCGTGTACTCTGCCAACCGCTGCCAGTGGACTTTTTCACTCATATCTGGTGTCTCTATAGCGTGCTTTTACAAAGAAAAAATGTTTTTCACTGTAAGCTAATAGCAGTCAGTGTCCTTAAAGCGGGTGTCAGGCCTTCAGCATGTGCTCTGCCAACCTCAGCTAGTGTACTTTGCCATTCATATCTGGTGTCTCTATAGCGTGCTTTTACAAAGAAAAAATGTTTTTCACTGTAAGCTAATAGCAGTCAGTGTCCTTAAAGCGGGTGTCAGGCCTTCAGCGTGTGCTCTGCCAACCTCTGCAAGTGTACTTTGCCACTCATATCTGGTGTCTCTATAGCGTGCCTTTAAAAATAAAAATAGTTTTTCACTGTAAGCTAATAGCAGTCAGTGTCCTTAAAGCGGGTGTCAGGCCTTCAGCGTGTGCTCTGCCAACCTCTGCAAGTGCACTTTGCAACTCATATCTGGTGTCTCTATAGCGTGCCTTTAAAAATAAAAAAGGTTTTCACTGTAAGCCAATAGCAGTCAGTGTCCTTAAAGCGGGTGTCAGGCCTTCAGCGTGTGCTCTGCCAACCTCTGCAAGTGCACTTTGCAACTCATATCTGGTGTCTCTATAGCGTGCTTTTACAAAGAAAAAATGATTTCACTGTAAGCTAATAGCAGTCAGTGTCCTTAAAGCGGGTGTCAGGCCTTCAGCGTGTGCTCTGCCAACCTCTGCAAGTGCACTTTGCAACTCATATCTGGTGTCTCTATAGCGTGCTTTTACAAAGAAAAAATGATTTCACTGTAAGCTAATAGCAGTCAGTGTCCTTAAAGCGGGTGTCAGGCCTTCAGCGTGTGCTCTGTCAACCTCAGCAAGTGCACTTTGCCACTCATATCTGGTGTCTCTATAGCGTGACTTTACAAAGAAAAAAAGATTTTCACTGTAAGCTAATAGCAGTCAGTGTCCTTAAAGCGGGTGTCAGGCCTTCAGCGTGTGCTCTGTCAACCTCAGCAAGTGCACTTTGCCACTCATATCTGGTGTCTCTATAGCGTGACTTTACAAAGAAAAAAAGACTTTCACTGTAAGCTAATAGCAGTCATTGTCCTTAAAGCGGGTGTCAGGCCTTCAGCGTGTACTCTGCCAACCGCTGCCAGTGGACTTTGTCACTCATATCTGGTGTCTCTATAGCGTGCTTTTACAAAGAAAAAATGTTTTTCACTGTAAGCTAATAGCAGTCAGTGTCCTTAAAGCGGGTGTCAGGCCTTCAGCGTGTGCTCTGCCAACCTCAGCTAGTGTACTTTGCCATTCATATCTGGTGTCTCTATAGCGTGCTTTTACAAAGAAAAAATGTTTTTCACTGTAAGCTAATAGCAGTCAGTGTCCTTAAAGCGGGTGTCAGGCCTTCAGCGTGTGCTCTGCCAACCTCTGCAAGTGTACTTTGCCACTCATATCTGGTGTCTCTATAGCGTGCCTTTAAAAATAAAAATAGTTTTTCACTGTAAGCTAATAGCAGTCAGTGTCCTTAAAGCGGATGTCAGGCCTTCAGCGTGTGCTCTGCCAACCTCTGCAAGTGCACTTTGCAACTCATATCTGGTGTCTCTATAGCGTGCCTTTAAAAATAAAAAAGGTTTTCACTGTAAGCCAATAGCAGTCAGTGTCCTTAAAGCGGGTGTCAGGCCTTCAGCGTGTGCTCTGCCAACCTCTGCAAGTGCACTTTGCAACTCATATCTGGTGTCACTATAGCGTGCCTTTAAAAAGAAAAAAAGTTTTTCACTGTAAGCTAATAGCAGTTAGTTGTCTGCAAGCGTCTGGGTGTCAGGCCTTCACCGTGTGCTCTGCCAACCTCAGCAAGTGTACTTTGCAACTCATATCTGGTGTCTCTATAGCGTGCCTTTAAAAATGAAAAAGGTTCTCACTGTAAGCCAATAGCAGTCAGTGTCCTTAAAGCGGGTGTCAGGCCTTCAGCGTGTGCTCTGCCAACCTCTGCAAGTGCACTGTGCAACTCATATCTGGTGTCTCTATAGCGTGCCTTTACAAAGAAAAAAAGTTTTTCACTGTAAGCTAATAGCAGTCAGTGTCCTTAAAGCGGGTGTCAGGCCTTCAGCGTGTGCTCTGCCAACCTCAGCAAGTGTACTTTGCCACTCATATCTGGTGTCTCTATAGCGTGCTTTTACAAAGAAAAAATGATTTCACTGTAAGCTAATAGCAGTCAGTGTCCTTAAAGCGGGTGTCAGGCCTTCAGCGTGTGCTCTGTCAACCTCAGCAAGTGCACTTTGCCACTCATATCTGGTGTCTCTATAGCGTGACTTTACAAAGAAAAAAAGATTTTCACTGTAAGCTAATAGCAGTCAGTGTCCTTAAAGCGGGTGTCAGGCCTTCAGCGTGTGCTCTGTCAACCTCAGCAAGTGCACTTTGCCACTCATATCTGGTGTCTCTATAGCGTGACTTTACAAAGAAAAAAAGATTTTCACTGTAAGCTAATAGCAGTCAGTGTCCTTAAAGCGGGTGTCAGGCCTTCAGCGTGTGCTCTGTCAACCTCAGCAAGTGTACTTTGCCATTCATATCTGGTGTCTCTATAGCGTGCTTTTACAAAGAAAAAAGTTTTTTAGTGTAAGCTAATAGCAGTCGGTGTCCTTAAAGCGGGTGTCAGGCCTTCAGCGTGTACTCTGCCAACCGCTGCCAGTGGAATTTGTCACTCATATCTGGTGTCTCTATAGCGTGCTTTTACAAAGAAAAAATGTTTTTCACTGTAAGCTAATAGCAGTCAGTGTCCTTAAAGCGGGTGTCAGGCCTACAGCGTGTGCACTGTCAACCTCAGCAGGTGTACTTTGCCATTCATATCTGGTGTCTCTATAGCGTGCTTTAACAAAGAAAAAAGTTTTTTAGTGTAAGCTAATAGCAGTCGGTGTCCTTAAAGCGGGTGTCAGGCCTTCAGCATGTGCTCTGTCAACCTCAGCAAGTGCACTTTGCCACTCATATCTGGTGTCTCTATAGCGTGACTTTACAAAGAAAAAAAGATTTTCACTGTAAGCTAATAGCAGTCAGTGTCCTTAAAGCGGTTGTCAGGCCTTCAGCGTGTGCTCTGTCAACCTCAGCAAGTGCACTTTGCCACTCATATCTGGTGTCTCTATAGCGTGACTTTACAAAGAAAAAAAGATTTTCACTGTAAGCTAATAGCAGTCAGTGTCCTTAAAGCGGGTGTCAGGCCTTCAGCGTGTGCTCTGTCAACCTCAGCAAGTGCACTTTGCCACTCATATCTGGTGTCTCTATAGCGTGACTTTACAAAGAAAAAAAGATTTTCACTGTAAGCTAATAGCAGTCAGTGTCCTTAAAGCGGGTGTCAGGCCTTCAGCGTGTACTCTGCCAACCGCTGCCAGTGGACTTTGCCACTCATATCTGGTGTCTCTATAGCGTGCTTTTACAAAGAAAAAAGTTTTTTAGTTTAAGCTAATAGCAGTCGGTGTCCTTAATGCGGGTGTCAGGCCTTCAGCGTGTACTCTGCCAACCGCTGCCAGTGGACTTTGTCACTCATATCTGGTGTCTCTATAGCGTGCTTTTACAAATAAAAAATGTTTTTCACTGTAAGCTAATAGCAGTCAGTGTCCTTAAAGCGGGTGTCAGGCCTTCAGCGTGTGCTCTGCCAACCTCAGCAAGTGTACTTTGCCATTCATATCTGGTGTCTCTATAGCGTGCTTTTACAAAGAAAAAATGTTTTTCACTGTAAGCTAATAGCAGTCAGTGTCCTTAAAGCGGGTGTCAGGCCTTCAGCGTGTGCTCTGTCAACCTCAGCAAGTGTACTTTGCCATTCATATCTGGTGTCTCTATAGCGTGCTTTTACAAAGAAAAAATGTTTTTCACTGTAAGCTAATAGCAGTCAGTTTCCTTAAAGCGGGTGTCAGGCCTTCAGCGTGTGCTCTGCCAACCTCAGCAAGTGTACTTTGCCACTCATATCTGGTGTCTCTATAGCGTGCTTTTACAAAGAAAAAAGTTTTTCAGTGTAAGCTAATAGCAGTCGGTGTCCTTAAAGCGGGTGTCAGGCCTTCAGCGTGTACTCTGCCAACCGCTGCCAGTGGACTTTGTCACTCATATCTGGTGTCTCTATAGCGTGCTTTTACAAAGAAAAAATGTTTTTCACTGTAAGCTAATAGCAGTCAGTGTCCTTAAAGCGGGTGTCAGGCCTTCAGCGTGTGCTCTGCCAACCTCAGCTAGTGTACTTTGCCATTCATATCTGGTGTCTCTATAGCGTGCTTTTACAAAGAAAAAATGTTTTTCACTGTAAGCTAATAGCAGTCAGTGTCCTTAAAGCGGGTGTCAGGCCTTCAGCGTGTGCTCTGCCAACCTCTGCAAGTGTACTTTGCCACTCATATCTGGTGTCTCTATAGCGTGCCTTTAAAAATAAAAATAGTTTTTCACTGTAAGCTAATAGCAGTCAGTGTCCTTAAAGCGGGTGTCAGGCCTTCAGCGTGTGCTCTGCCAATCTCTGCAAGTGCACTTTGCAACTCATATCTGGTGTCTCTATAGCGTGCCTTTAAAAATAAAAAAGGTTTTCACTGTAAGCCAATAGCAGTCAGTGTCCTTAAAGCGGGTGTCAGGCCTTCAGCGTGTGCTCTGCCAACCTCTGCAAGTGCACTTTGCAACTCATATCTGTTGTCACTATAGCGTGCTTTTAAAAAGAAAAAAAGTTTTTCACTGTAAGCTAATAGCAGTTAGTTGTCTGCAAGCGTCTGGGTGTCAGGCCTTCACCGTGTGCTCTGCCAACCTCAGCAAGTGTACTTTGCAACTCATATCTGGTGTCTCTATAGCGTGCCTTTAAAAATGAAAAAGGTTCTCACTGTAAGCCAATAGCAGTCAGTGTCCTTAAAGCGGGTGCCAGGCCTTCAGCGTGTGCTCTGCCAACCTCTGCAAGTGCACTGTGCAACTCATATCTGGTGTCTCTATAGAGTGCCTTTACAAAGAAAAAAAGTTTTTCACTGTAAGCTAATAGCAGTCAGTGTCCTTAAAGCGGGTGTCAGGCCTTCAGCGTGTGCTCTGCCAACCTCTGCAAGTGCACTGTGCAACTCATATCTGGTGTCTCTATAGTGTGCCTTTACAAAGAAAAAAAGTTTTTCACTGTAAGCTAATAGCAGTCAGTGTCCTTAAAGCGGGTGTCAGGCCTTCAGCGTGTGCTCTGCCAACCTCAGCAAGTGTACTTTGCCACTCATATCTGGTGTCTCTATAGCGTGCTTTTACAAAGAAAAAATGATTTCACTGTAAGCTAATAGCAGTCAGTGTCCTTAAAGCGGGTGTCAGGCCTTCAGCGTGTGCTCTGTCAACCTCAGCAAGTGCACTTTGCCACTCATATCTGGTGTCTCTATAGCGTGACTTTACAAAGAAAAAAAGATTTTCACTGTAAGCTAATAGCAGTCAGTGTCCTTAAAGCGGGTGTCAGGCCTTCAGCGTGTGCTCTGTCAACCTCAGCAAGTGCACTTTGCCACTCATATCTGGTGTCTCTATAGCGTGACTTTACAAAGAAAAAAAGATTTTCACTGTAAGCTAATAGCAGTCAGTGTCCTTAAAGCGGGTGTCAGGCCTTCAGCGTGTACTCTGCCAACCGCTGCCAGTGGACTTTTTCACTCATATCTGGTGTCTCTATAGCGTGCTTTTACAAAGAAAAAATGTTTTTCACTGTAAGCTAATAGCAGTCAGTGTCCTTAAAGCGGGTGTCAGGCCTTCAGCATGTGCTCTGCCAACCTCAGCTAGTGTACTTTGCCATTCATATCTGGTGTCTCTATAGCGTGCTTTTACAAAGAAAAAATGTTTTTCACTGTAAGCTAATAGCAGTCAGTGTCCTTAAAGCGGGTGTCAGGCCTTCAGCGTGTGCTCTGCCAACCTCTGCAAGTGTACTTTGCCACTCATATCTGGTGTCTCTATAGCGTGCCTTTAAAAATAAAAATAGTTTTTCACTGTAAGCTAATAGCAGTCAGTGTCCTTAAAGCGGGTGTCAGGCCTTCAGCGTGTGCTCTGCCAACCTCTGCAAGTGCACTTTGCAACTCATATCTGGTGTCTCTATAGCGTGCCTTTAAAAATAAAAAAGGTTTTCACTGTAAGCCAATAGCAGTCAGTGTCCTTAAAGCGGGTGTCTGGCCTGCAGCGTGTGCTCTGCCAACCTCTGCAAGTGCACTTTGCAACTCATATCTGGTGTCACTATAGCATGCCTTTAAAAAGAAAAAAAAGTTTTTCACTGTAAGCTAATAGCAGTTAGTTGTCTGCAAGCGTCTGGGTGTCAGGCCTTCACCGTGTGCTCTGCCAACCTCAGCAAGTGTACTTTGCAACTCATATCTGGTGTCTCTATAGCGTGCCTTTAAAAATGAAAAAGGTTCTCACTGTAAGCCAATAGCAGTCAGTGTCCTTAAAGCGGGTGTCAGGCCTTCAGCGTGTGCTCTGCCAACCTCTGCAAGTGCACTGTGCAACTCATATCTGGTGTCTCTATAGCGTGCCTTTACAAAGAAAAAAAGATTTTCACTGTAAGCTAATAGCAGTCAGTGTCCTTAAAGCGGGTGTCAGGCCTTCAGCATGTGCTCTGTCAACCTCAGCAAGTGCACTTTGCCACTCATATCTGGTGTCTCTATAGCGTGCTTTTACAAAGAAAAAAGTTTTTCAGTGTAAGCTAATAGCAGTCGGTGTCCTTAAAGCGGGTGTCAGGCCTTCAGCGTGTACTCTGCCAACCGCTGCCAGTGGACTTTGCCACTCATATCTGGTGTCTCTAAAGCGTGCTTTTACAAAGAAAAAAAGTTTTTCAGTGTAAGCTAATAGCAGTCAGTGTCCTTAAAGCGGGTGTCAGGCCTTCAGCGAGTGCTCTGCCAACCTCAGCAAGTGTACTTTGCCACTCATATCTGGTGTCTCTATAGCGTGCCTTTAAAAAGAAAAAAAGTTTTTCACTGTGAGCTATTAGCAGTTAGTTGTCTGCAAGCGTCTGGGTGTCAGTCCTTCACCGTGTGCTCTGCCAACCTCAGCAAGTGTACTTTGCCACTCATATCTGGTGTCTCTATAGCGTGCTTTTACAAAGAAAAAACGTTTTTCAGTGTAAGCTAATAGCAGTCAGTGTCCTTAAAGCGGGTGTCAGGCCTTCAGCGTGTGCTCTGCCAACCTCAGCAAGTGTACTTTGCCATTCATATCTGGTGTCTCTATAGCGTGCTTTTACAAAGAAAAAATGTTTTTCACTGTAAGCTAATAGCAGTCAGTGTCCTTAAAGCGGGTGTCAGGCCTTCAGCGTGTGCTCTGTCAACCTCAGCAAGTGTACTTTGCCATTCATATCTGGTGTCTCTATAGCGTGCTTTTACAAAGAAAAATGTTTTTCACTGTAAGCTAATAGCAGTCAGTGTCCTTAAAGCGGGTGTCAGGCCTTCAGCGTGTGCTCTGCCAACCTCAGCATGTGTACTTTGCCACTCATATCTGGTGTCTCTATAGCGTGCTTTTACAAAGAAAAAAGTTTTTCAGTGTAAGCTAATAGCAGTCGGTGTCCTTAATGCGGGTGTCAGGCCTTCAGCGTGTACTCTGCCAACCTCAGCAAGTGTACTTTGCCATTCATATCTGGTGTCTCTATAGCGTGCTTTTACAAAGAAAAAATGTTTTTCACTGTAAGCTAATAGCAGTCAGTGTCCTTAAAGCGGGTGTCAGGCCTTCAGCGAGTGCTCTGCCAACCTGAGCAAGTGTACTTTGCCACTCATATCTGGTGTCTCTATAGCGTGCCTTTAAAAAGAAAAAAAGTTTTTCACTGTGAGCTATTAGCAGTTAGTTGTCTGCAAGCGTCTGGGTGTCAGGCCTTCACCGTGTGCTCTGCCAACCTCAGCAAGTGTACTTTGCCACTCATATCTGGTGTCTCTATAGCGTGCTTTTACAAAGAAAAAAAGTTTTTCAGTGTAAGCTAATAGCAGTCAGTGTCCTTAAAGCGGGTGTCAGGCCTTCAGCGTGTGCTCTGCCAACCTCAGCAAGTGTACTTTGCCATTCATATCTGGTGTCTCTATAGCGTGCTTTTACAAAGAAAAAATGTTTTTCACTGTAAGCTAATAGCAGTCAGTGTCCTTAAAGCAGGTGTCAGGCCTTCAGCGTGTGCTCTGTCAACCTCAGCAAGTGCACTTTGCCACTCATATCTGGTGTCTCTATAGCGTGACTTTACAAAGAAAAAAAGATTTTCACTGTAAGCTAATAGCAGTCAGTGTCCTTAAAGCGGGTGTCAGGTATGAGTCAGGTATATCCACCAGATATGAGTGGCAAAGTACACTTGCTGAGGTTGGCAGAGCACACGCTGAAGGCCTGACACCCGCTTTAAGGACACTGACTGCTATTAGCTTACAGTGAAAAACTTTTTTTCTTTGTAAAGGCACGCTATAGAGACACCAGATATGAGTTGCACAGTGCACTTGCAGAGGTTGGCAGAGCACACGCTGAAGGCCTGACACCCGCTTTAAGGACACTGACTGCTATTGGCTTACAGTGAGAACCTTTTTCATTTTTAAAGGCACGCTATAGAGACACCAGATATGAGTTGCAAAGTACACTTGCTGAGGTTGGCAGAGCACACGGTGAAGGCCTGACACCCAGACGCTTGCAGACAACTAACTGCTATTAGCTTACAGTGAAAAACTTTTTTTTCTTTTTAAAGGCACGCTATAGTGACACCAGATATGAGTTGCAAAGTGCACTTGCAGAGGTTGGCAGAGCACACGCTGCAGGCCAGACAAAGAAAAAATGATTTCACTGTAAGCTAATAGCAGTCAGTGTCCTTAAAGCGGGTGTCAGGCCTTCAGCGTGTGCTCTGTCAACCTCAGCAAGTGCACTTTGCCACTCATATCTGGTGTCTCTATCTTGTGACTTTACAAAGAAAAAAAGATTTTCACTGTAAGCTAATAGCAGTCAGTGTCCTTAAAGCGGGTGTCAGGCCTTCAGCGTGTGCTCTGTCAACCTCAGCAAGTGCACTTTGCCACTCATATCTGGTGTCTCTATAGCGTGCTTTTACAAAGAAAAAAGTTTTTCAGTGTAAGCTAATAGCAGTCGGTGTCCTTAAAGCGGGTGTCAGGCCTTCAGCGTGTACTCTGCCAACCACTGCCAGTGGACTTTGCCACTCATATCTGGTGTCTCTATAGCGTGCTTTTACAAAGAAAAAAAGTTTTTCAGTGTAAGCTAATAGCAGTCAGTGTCCTTAAAGCGGGTGTCAGGCCTTCAGCGAGTGCTCTGCCAACCTCAGCAAGTGTACTTTGCCACTCATATCTGGTGTCTCTATAGCGTGCCTTTAAAAAGAAAAAAAGTTTTTCACTGTGAGCTATTAGCAGTTAGTTAAAACCAAAGAAAAGAAAATGTTACTTGCGCTTTTTCCTTAATCCCTATGTATATTTAGACAAATGGAGGTCATTTAGTTGCTCCAATGGCCATTGGAGGGATGCCCTGCCTGCCTGGAGGGATGCCCGCAGAAGCTCAGGGAGGCAGGCTGAGGGGTCAGTGTTGGGACCCGCTTAGGGGGGGTCTGCCTTGACGTTGGCAGGCGGGCATCCCTCCAATGGCCATTGGAGCAACTAAATGACCTCCATTTGTCTAAATATACATAGGGATTAAGGAAAAAGCGCAAGTAACATTTTCTTTTCTTTGGTTTTTACTATATATTGGGGCTGATGTGTGTTGTAGTCCTTGCAGCTTAAGCGCAGGACTTCTCTTTTTGTATTTGTATTTACTTTGTATCACACAGCCTGGTTACAATGCTGCTGCCCATCCCATGTGTTCCCTATTAAGGGTTAATAAGTAAAGGGGTGTATATAAAAAATACCCCTTTCTGTCTCATTAGAGATATCTTTGCCAGAAGCTCAGGGAGGCAGGCTGAGGGGTCAGTGTTGGGACCCGCTTAGGGGGGGTCTGCCTTGACGTTGGCAGGCGGGCATCCCTCCAATGGCCATTGGAGCAACTAAATGACCTCCATTTGTCTAAATATACATAGGGATTAAGGAAAAAGCGCAAGTAACATTTTCTTTTCTTTGGTTTTTACTATATATTGGGGCTGATGTGTGTTGTAGTCCTTGCAGCTTAAGCGCAGGACTTCTCTTTTTGTATTTGTATTTACTTTGTATCACACAGCCTGGTTACAATGCTGCTGCCCATCCCATGTGTTCCCTATTAAGGGTTAATAAGTAAAGGGGTGTATATAAAAAATACCCCTTTCTGTCTCATTAGAGATATCTTTGCCAGAAGCTCAGGGAGGCAGGCTGAGGGGTCAGTGTTGGGACCCGCTTAGGGGGGGTCTGCCTTGACGTTGGCAGGCGGGCATCCCTCCAATGGCCATTGGAGCAACTAAATGACCTCCATTTGTCTAAATATACATAGGGATTAAGGAAAAAGCGCAAGTAACATTTTCTTTTCTTTGGTTTTTACTATATATTGGGGCTGATGTGTGTTGTAGTCCTTGCAGCTTAAGCGCAGGACTTCTCTTTTTGTATTTGTATTTACTTTGTATCACACAGCCTGGTTACAATGCTGCTGCCCATCCCATGTGTTCCCTATTAAGGGTTAATAAGTAAAGGGGTGTATATAAAAAATACCCCTTTCTGTCTCATTAGAGATATCTTTGCCAGAAGCTCAGGGAGGCAGGCTGAGGGGTCAGTGTTGGGACCCGCTTAGGGGGGGTCTGCCTTGACGTTGGCAGGCGGGCATCCCTCCAATGGCCATTGGAGCAACTAAATGACCTCCATTTGTCTAAATATACATAGGGATTAAGGAAAAAGCGCAAGTAACATTTTCTTTTCTTTGGTTTTTACTATATATTGGGGCTGATGTGTGTTGTAGTCCTTGCAGCTTAAGCGCAGGACTTCTCTTTTTGTATTTGTATTTACTTTGTATCACACAGCCTGGTTACAATGCTGCTGCCCATCCCATGTGTTCCCTATTAAGGGTTAATAAGTAAAGGGGTGTATATAAAAAATACCCCTTTCTGTCTCATTAGAGATATCTTTGCCAGAAGCTCAGGGAGGCAGGCTGAGGGGTCAGTGTTGGGACCCGCTTAGGGGGGGTCTGCCTTGACGTTGGCAGGCGGGCATCCCTCCAATGGCCATTGGAGCAACTAAATGACCTCCATTTGTCTAAATATACATAGGGATTAAGGAAAAAGCGCAAGTAACATTTTCTTTTCTTTGGTTTTTACTATATATTGGGGCTGATGTGTGTTGTAGTCCTTGCAGCTTAAGCGCAGGACTTCTCTTTTTGTATTTGTATTTACTTTGTATCACACAGCCTGGTTACAATGCTGCTGCCCATCCCATGTGTTCCCTATTAAGGGTTAATAAGTAAAGGGGTGTATATAAAAAATACCCCTTTCTGTCTCATTAGAGATATCTTTGCCAGAAGCTCAGGGAGGCAGGCTGAGGGGTCAGTGTTGGGACCCGCTTAGGGGGGGTCTGCCTTGACGTTGGCAGGCGGGCATCCCTCCAATGGCCATTGGAGCAACTAAATGACCTCCATTTGTCTAAATATACATAGGGATTAAGGAAAAAGCGCAAGTAACATTTTCTTTTCTTTGGTTTTTACTATATATTGGGGCTGATGTGTGTTGTAGTCCTTGCAGCTTAAGCGCAGGACTTCTCTTTTTGTATTTGTATTTACTTTGTATCACACAGCCTGGTTACAATGCTGCTGCCCATCCCATGTGTTCCCTATTAAGGGTTAATAAGTAAAGGGGTGTATATAAAAAATACCCCTTTCTGTCTCATTAGAGATATCTTTGCCAGAAGCTCAGGGAGGCAGGCTGAGGGGTCAGTGTTGGGACCCGCTTAGGGGGGGTCTGCCTTGACGTTGGCAGGCGGGCATCCCTCCAATGGCCATTGGAGCAACTAAATGACCTCCATTTGTCTAAATATACATAGGGATTAAGGAAAAAGCGCAAGTAACATTTTCTTTTCTTTGGTTTTTACTATATATTGGGGCTGATGTGTGTTGTAGTCCTTGCAGCTTAAGCGCAGGACTTCTCTTTTTGTATTTGTATTAGCAGTTAGTTGTCTGCAAGCGTCTGGGTGTCAGGCCTTCACCGTGTGCTCTGCCAACCTCAGCAAGTGTACTTTGCCACTCATATCTGGTGTCTCTATAGCGTGCTTTTACAAAGAAAAAACGTTTTTCAGTGTAAGCTAATAGCAGTCAGTGTCCTTAAAGCGGGTGTCAGGCCTTCAGCGTGTGCTCTGCCAACCTCAGCAAGTGTACTTTGCCATTCATATCTGGTGTCTCTATAGAGTGCTTTTACAAAGAAAAAATGTTTTTCACTGTAAGCTAATAGCAGTCAGTGTCCTTAAAGCGGGTGTCAGGCCTTCAGCGTGTGCTCTGTCAACCTCAGCAAGTGTACTTTGCCATTCATATCTGGTGTCTCTATAGCGTGCTTTTACAAAGAAAAATGTTTTTCACTGTAAGCTAATAGCAGTCAGTGTCCTTAAAGCGGGTGTCAGGCCTTCAGCGTGTGCTCTGCCAACCTCAGCAAGTGTACTTTGCCACTCATATCTGGTGTCTCTATAGCGTGCTTTTACAAAGAAAAAAGTTTTTCAGTGTAAGCTAATAGCAGTCGGTGTCCTTAATGCGGGTGTCAGGCCTTCAGCGTGTACTCTGCCAACCTCAGCAAGTGTACTTTGCCATTCATATCTGGTGTCTCTATAGCGTGCTTTTACAAAGAAAAAATGTTTTTCACTGTAAGCTAATAGCAGTCAGTGTCCTTAAAGCGGGTGTCAGGCCTTCAGCGTGTGCTCTGCCAACCTCAGCAAGTGTACTTTGCCATTCATATCTGGTGTCTCTATAGCGTGCTTTTACAAAGAAAAAATGTTTTTCACTGTAAGCTAATAGCAGTCAGTGTCCTTAAAGCGGGTGTCAGTCCTTCAGCGTGTGCTCTGCCAACCTCAGCAAGTGTACTTTGCCACTCATATCTGGTGTCTCTATAGCGTGCTTTTACAAAGAAAAAAGTTTTTCAGTGTAAGCTAATAGCAGTCGGTGTCCTTAAAGCGGGTGTCAGGCCTTCAGCGTGTACTCTGCCAACCGCTGCCAGTGGACTTTGTCACTCATATCTGGTGTCTCTATAGCGTGCTTTTACAAAGAAAAAATGTTTTTCACTGTAAGCTAATAGCAGTCGGTGTCCTTAAAGCGGGTGTCAGGCCTTCAGCGTGTGCTCTGCCAACCTCAGCAAGTGTACTTTGCCATTCATATCTGGTGTCTCTATAGCGTGCTTTTACAAAGAAAAAATGTTTTTCACTGTAAGCTAATAGCAGTCAGTGTCCTTAAAGCGGGTGTCAGGCCTTCAGCGTGTGCTCTGCCAACCTCTGCAAGTGCACTTTGCAACTCATATCTGGTGTCTCTATAGCGTGCCTTTAAAAATAAAAAAGGTTTTCACTGTAAGCCAATAGCAGTCAGTGTCCTTAAAGCGGGTGTCAGGCCTTCAGCGTGTGCTCTGCCAACCTCTGCAAGTGCACTTTGCAACTCATATCTGGTGTCACTATAGCGTGCCTTTAAAAAGAAAAAAAGTTTTTCACTGTAAGCTAATAGCAGTTAGTTGTCTGCAAGCGTCTGGTTGTCAGGCCTTCAGCGTGTGCTCTGCAAACCTCAGCAAGTGTACTTTGCAACTCATATCTGGTGTCTCTATAGCGTGCCTTTAAAAATAAAAAAAGGTTTTCACTGTAAGCCAATAGCAGTCAGTGTCCTTAAAGCGGGTGTCAGGCCTTCACCGTGTGCTCTGCCAACCTCAGCAAGTGTACTTTGCCACTCATATCTGGTGTCTCTATAGCGTGCTTTTACAAAGAAAAAACGTTTTTCAGTGTAAGCTAATAGCAGTCAGTGTCCTTAAAGCGGGTGTCAGGCCTTCAGCGTGTGCTCTGCCAACCTCAGCAAGTGTACTTTGCCATTCATATCTGGTGTCTCTATAGCGTGCTTTTACAAAGAAAAAATGATTTCACTGTAAGCTAATAGCAGTCAGTGTCCTTAAAGCGGGTGTCAGGCCTTCAGCGTGTGCTCTGTCAACCTCAGCAAGTGCACTTTGCCACTCATATCTGGTGTCTCTATAGCATGACTTTACAAAGAAAAAAAGATTTTCACTGTAAGCTAATAGCAGTCAGTGTCCTTAAAGCGGGTGTCAGGCCTTCAGCGTGTGCTCTGTCAACCTCAGCAAGTGCACTTTGCCACTCATATCTGGTGTCTCTATAGCGTGACTTTACAAAGAAAAAAAGATTTTCACTGTAAGCTAATAGCAGTCGGTGTCCTTAATGCGGGTGTCAGGCCTTCAGCGTGTACTCTGCCAACCGCTGCCAGTGGACTTTGTCACTCATATCTGGTGTCTCTATAGCGTGCTTTTACAAAGAAAAAATGTTTTTCACTGTAAGCTAATAGCAGTCAGTGTCCTTAAAGCGGGTGTCAGTCCTTCAGCGTGTGCTCTGCCAACCTCAGCAAGTGTACTTTGCCACTCATATCTGGTGTCTCTATAGCGTGCTTTTACAAAGAAAAAAGTTTTTCAGTGTAAGCTAATAGCAGTCGGTGTCCTTAAAGCGGGTGTCAGGCCTTCAGCGTGTACTCTGCCAACCGCTGCCAGTGGACTTTGTCACTCATATCTGGTGTCTCTATAGCGTGCTTTTACAAAGAAAAAATGTTTTTCACTGTAAGCTAATAGCAGTCGGTGTCCTTAAAGCGGGTGTCAGGCCTTCAGCGTGTGCTCTGCCAACATCAGCAAGTGTACTTTGCCATTCATATCTGGTGTCTCTATAGCGTGCTTTTACAAAGAAAAAATGTTTTTCACTGTAAGCTAATAGCAGTCAGTGTCCTTAAAGCGGGTGTCAGGCCTTCAGCGTGTGCTCTGCCAACCTCTGCAAGTGTACTTTGCCACTCATATCTGGTGTCTCTATAGCGTGCCTTTAAAAATAAAAATAGTTTTTTCACTGTAAGCTAATAGCAGTCAGTGTCCTTAAAGCGGGTGTCAGGCCTTCAGCGTGTGCTCTGCCAACCTCTGCAAGTGCACTTTGCAACTCATATCTGGTGTCTCTATAGCGTGCCTTTAAAAATAAAAAAGGTTTTCACTGTAAGCCAATAGCAGTCAGTGTCCTTAAAGCGGGTGTCAGGCCTTCAGCGTGTGCTCTGCCAACCTCTGCAAGTGCACTTTGCAACTCATATCTGGTGTCACTATAGCGTGCCTTTAAAAAGAAAAAAAGTTTTTCACTGTTAGCTAATAGCAGTTAGTTGTCTGCAAGCGTCTGGGTGTCAGGCCTTCACCGTGTGCTCTGCCAACCTCAGCAAGTTTACTTTGCCACTCATATCTGGTGTCTCTATAGCGTGCCTTTAAAAAGAAAAAAAGGTTTTCACTGTAAGCTAATAGCAGTTAGTTGTCTGCAAGCGTCTGGGTGTCAGGCCTTCACCGTGTGCTCTGCCAACCTCAGCAAGTTTACTTTGCCACTCATATCTGGTGTCTCTATAGCGTGCCTTTAAAAAGAAAAAAAGGTTTTCACTGTAAGCTAATAGCAGTTAGTTGTCTGCAAGCGTCTGGGTGTCAGGCCTTCACCGTGTGCTCTGCCAACCTCAGCAAGTGTACTTTGCAACTCATATCTGGTGTCTCTATAGCGTGCCTTTAAAAATGAAAAAGGTTCTCACTGTAAGCCAATAGCAGTCAGTGTCCTTAAAGCGGGTGTCAGGCCTTGAGCGTGTGCTCTGCCAACCTCTGCAAGTGCACTGTGCAACTCATATCTGGTGTCTCTATAGCGTGCCTTTACAAAGAAAAAAAGTTTTTCACTGTAAGCTAATAGCAGTCAGTGTCCTTAAAGCGGGTGTCAGGCCTTCAGCGTGTGTTCTGCCAACCTCAGCAAGTGTACTTTGCCACTCATATCTGGTTTCTCTATAGCGTGCCTTTACAAAGAAAAAAAGGTTTTCACTGTAAGCTGATAGCAGTCAGTGTCCTTAAAGTGGGTGTCAGGCCTTCAGCGTGTGCTCTGCCAAACTCTGCAAGTGCACATTTCCACTCATATCTGGTGTCTCTATAGCGTGCCTTTAAAAAGAAAAAAAGGTTTTCACTGTAAGCTAATAGCAGTCAGTGTCCTTAAAGCGGGTGTCAGGCCTTCAGCGTGTGCTCTGCCAAACCCTGCAAGTGTACTTTGCCACTCATATCTGGTGTCTCTATAGCGTGCCTTTAAAAAGAAAAAAAGTTTTTCACTGTAAGCTAATAGCAGTTAGTTGTCTGCAAGCGTCTGGTTGTCAGGCCTTCAGCGTGTGCTCTGCAAACCTCAGCAAGTGTACTTTGCAACTCATATCTGGTGTCTCTATAGCGTGCCTTTAAAAATAAAAAAAGGTTTTCACTGTAAGCCAATAGCAGTCAGTGTCCTTAAAGCGGGTGTCAGGCCTTCAGCGTGTGCTCTGCCAACCTCTGCAAGTGCACTGTGCAACTCATATCTGGTGTCTCTATAGCGTGCTTTTACAAAGAAAAAATGTTTTTCACTGTAAGCTAATAGCAGTCAGTGTCCTTAAAGCGGGTGTCAGGCCTTCAGCGTGTGCTCTGCCAACCTCTGCAAGTGTACTTTGCCACTCATATCTGGTGTCTCTATAGCGTGCATTTAAAAATAAAAATAGTTTTTCACTGTAAGCTAATAGCAGTCAGTGTCCTTAAAGCGGGTGTCAGGCCTTCAGCGTGTGCTCTGCCAACCTCTGCAAGTGCACTTTGCAACTCATATCTGGTGTCTCTATAGCGTGCCTTTAAAAATAATAAAGGTTTTCACTGTAAGCCAATAGAAGTCAGTGTCCTTATAGCGGGTGTCTGGCCTGCAGCGTGTGCTCTGCCAACCTCTGCAAGTGCACTTTGCAACTCATATCTGGTGTCACTATAGCGTGCCTTTAAAAAGAAAAAAAAGTTTTTCACTGTAAGCTAATAGCAGTTAGTTGTCTGCAAGCGTCTGGGTGTCAGGCCTTCACCGTGTGCTCTGCCAACCTCAGCAAGTGTACTTTGCAACTCATATCTGGTGTCTCTATAGCGTGCCTTTAAAAATGAAAAAGGTTCTCACTGTAAGCCAATAGCAGTCAGTGTCCTTAAAGCGGGTGTCAGGCCTTGAGCGTGTGCTCTGCCAACCTCTGCAAGTGCACTGTGCAACTCATATCTGGTGTCTCTATAGCGTGCCTTTACAAAGAAAAAAAGTTTTTCACTGTAAGCTAATAGCAGTCAGTGTCCTTAAAGCGGGTGTCAGGCCTTCAGCGTGTGCTCTGCCAACCTCAGCAAGTGTACTTTGCCACTCATATCTGGTGTCTCTATAGCGTGCTTTTACAAAGAAAAAATGATTTCACTGTAAGCTAATAGCAGTCAGTGTCCTTAAAGCGGGTGTCAGGCCTTCAGCGTGTGCTCTGTCAACCTCAGCAAGTGCACTTTGCCACTCATATCTGGTGTCTCTATCTTGTGACTTTACAAAGAAAAAGAGATTTTCACTGTAAGCTAATAGCAGTCAGTGTCCTTAAAGCGGGTGTCAGGCCTTCAGCGTGTGCTCTGTCAACCTCAGCAAGTGCACTTTGCCACTCATATCTGGTGTCTCTATAGCGTGCTTTTACAAAGAAAAAAGTTTTTCAGTGTAAGCTAATAGCAGTCGGTGTCCTTAAAGCGGGTGTCAGGCCTTCAGCGTGTACTCTGCCAACCGCTGCCAGTGGACTTTGCCACTCATATCTGGTGTCTCTAAAGCGTGCTTTTACAAAGAAAAAAAGTTTTTCAGTGTAAGCTAATAGCAGTCAGTGTCCTTAAAGCGGGTGTCAGGCCTTCAGCGAGTGCTCTGCCAACCTCAGCAAGTGTACTTTGCCACTCATATCTGGTGTCTCTATAGCGTGCCTTTACAAAGAAAAAAAGTTTTTCACTGTAAGCTAATAGCAGTCAGTGTCCTTAAAGCGGGTGTCAGGCCTTCAGCGTGTGCTCTGCCAACCTCAGCAAGTGTACTTTGCCACTCATATCTGGTGTCTCTATAGCGTGCTTTTACAAAGAAAAAATGATTTCACTGTAAGCTAATAGCAGTCAGTGTCCTTAAAGCGGGTGTCAGGCCTTCAGCGTGTGCTCTGTCAACCTCAGCAAGTGCACTTTGCCACTCATATCTGGTGTCTCTATCTTGTGACTTTACAAAGAAAAAGAGATTTTCACTGTAAGCTAATAGCAGTCAGTGTCCTTAAAGCGGGTGTCAGGCCTTCAGCGTGTGCTCTGTCAACCTCAGCAAGTGCACTTTGCCACTCATATCTGGTGTCTCTATAGCGTGCTTTTACAAAGAAAAAAGTTTTTCAGTGTAAGCTAATAGCAGTCGGTGTCCTTAAAGCGGGTGTCAGGCCTTCAGCGTGTACTCTGCCAACCGCTGCCAGTGGACTTTGCCACTCATATCTGGTGTCTCTAAAGCGTGCTTTTACAAAGAAAAAGAGATTTTCACTGTAAGCTAATAGCAGTCAGTGTCCTTAAAGCGGGTGTCAGGCCTTCAGCGTGTGCTCTGTCAACCTCAGCAAGTGTACTTTGCCACTCATATCTGGTGTCTCTATAGCGTGCTTTTACAAAGAAAAAATGATTTCACTGTAAGCTAATAGCAGTCAGTGTCCTTAAAGCGGGTGTCAGGCCTTCAGCGTGTGCTCTGTCAACCTCAGCAAGTGCACTTTGCCACTCATATCTGGTGTCTCTATCTTGTGACTTTACAAAGAAAAAGAGATTTTCACTGTAAGCTAATAGCAGTCAGTGTCCTTAAAGCGGGTGTCAGGCCTTCAGCGTGTGCTCTGTCAACCTCAGCAAGTGCACTTTGCCACTCATATCTGGTGTCTCTATAGCGTGCTTTTACAAAGAAAAAAGTTTTTCAGTGTAAGCTAATAGCAGTCGGTGTCCTTAAAGCGGGTGTCAGGCCTTCAGCGTGTACTCTGCCAACCGCTGCCAGTGGACTTTGCCACTCATATCTGGTGTCTCTAAAGCGTGCTTTTACAAAGAAAAAAAGTTTTTCACTGTGAGCTATTAGCAGTTAGTTGTCTGCAAGTGTCTGGGTGTCAGGCCTTCACCGTGTGCTCTGCCAACCTCAGCAAGTGTACTTTGCCACTCATATCTGGTGTCTCTATAGCGTGCTTTTACAAAGAAAAAACGTTTTTCAGTGTAAGCTAATAGCAGTCAGTGTCCTTAAAGCGGGTGTCAGGCCTTCAGCGTGTGCTCTGCCAACCTCAGCAAGTGTACTTTGCCATTCATATCTGGTGTCTCTATAGCGTGCTTTTACAAAGAAAAAATGTTTTTCACTGTAAGCTAATAGCAGTCAGTGTCCTTAAAGCGGGTGTCAGGCCTTCAGCGTGTGCTCTGTCAACCTCAGCAAGTGCACTTTGCCACTCATATCTGGTGTCTCTATAGCGTGACTTTACAAAGAAAAAAAGATTTTCACTGTAAGCTAATAGCAGTCAGTGTCCTTAAAGCGGGTGTCAGGCCTTCAGCGTGTGCTCTGTCAACCTCAGCAAGTGCACTTTGCCACTCATATCTGGTGTCTCTATAGCGTGCTTTTACAAAGAAAAAAGTTTTTCAGTGTAAGCTAATAGCAGTCGGTGTCCTTAAAGCGGGTGTCAGGCCTTCAGCGTGTACTCTGCCAACCGCTGCCAGTGGACTTTGCCACTCATATCTGGTGTCTCTAAAGCGTGCTTTTACAAAGAAAAAGAGATTTTCACTGTAAGCTAATAGCAGTCAGTGTCCTTAAAGCGGGTGTCAGGCCTTCAGCGTGTGCTCTGTCAACCTCAGCAAGTGTACTTTGCCACTCATATCTGGTGTCTCTATAGCGTGCCTTTACAAAGAAAAAAAGTTTTTCACTGTAAGCTAATAGCAGTCAGTGTCCTTAAAGCGGGTGTCAGGCCTTCAGCGTGTGCTCTGCCAACCTCAGCAAGTGTACTTTGCCACTCATATCTGGTGTCTCTATAGCGTGCTTTTACAAAGAAAAAATGATTTCACTGTAAGCTAATAGCAGTCAGTGTCCTTAAAGCGGGTGTCAGGCCTTCAGCGTGTGCTCTGTCAACCTCAGCAAGTGCACTTTGCCACTCATATCTGGTGTCTCTATCTTGTGACTTTACAAAGAAAAAGAGATTTTCACTGTAAGCTAATAGCAGTCAGTGTCCTTAAAGCGGGTGTCAGGCCTTCAGCGTGTGCTCTGTCAACCTCAGCAAGTGCACTTTGCCACTCATATCTGGTGTCTCTATAGCGTGCTTTTACAAAGAAAAAAGTTTTTCAGTGTAAGCTAATAGCAGTCGGTGTCCTTAAAGCGGGTGTCAGGCCTTCAGCGTGTACTCTGCCAACCGCTGCCAGTGGACTTTGCCACTCATATCTGGTGTCTCTAAAGCGTGCTTTTACAAAGAAAAAAAGTTTTTCACTGTGAGCTATTAGCAGTTAGTTGTCTGCAAGTGTCTGGGTGTCAGGCCTTCACCGTGTGCTCTGCCAACCTCAGCAAGTGTACTTTGCCACTCATATCTGGTGTCTCTATAGCGTGCTTTTACAAAGAAAAAACGTTTTTCAGTGTAAGCTAATAGCAGTCAGTGTCCTTAAAGCGGGTGTCAGGCCTTCAGCGTGTGCTCTGCCAACCTCAGCAAGTGTACTTTGCCATTCATATCTGGTGTCTCTATAGCGTGCTTTTACAAAGAAAAAATGTTTTTCACTGTAAGCTAATAGCAGTCAGTGTCCTTAAAGCGGGTGTCAGGCCTTCAGCGTGTGCTCTGTCAACCTCAGCAAGTGCACTTTGCCACTCATATCTGGTGTCTCTATAGCGTGACTTTACAAAGAAAAAAAGATTTTCACTGTAAGCTAATAGCAGTCAGTGTCCTTAAAGCGGGTGTCAGGCCTTCAGCGTGTACTCTGCCAACCGCTGCCAGTCGACTTTGTCACTCATATCTGGTGTCTCTATAGCGTGCTTTTACAAAGAAAAAATGTTTTTCACTGTAAGCTAATAGCAGTCAGTGTCCTTAAAGCGGGTGTCAGGCCTTCAGCGTGTGCTCTGCCAACCTCAGCTAGTGTACTTTGCCATTCATGTCTGGTGTCTCTATAGCGTGCTTTTACAAAGAAAAAATGTTTTTCACTGTAAGCTAATAGCAGTCAGTGTCCTTAAAGCGGGTGTCAGGCCTTCAGCGTGTGCTCTGCCAACCTCTGCAAGTGTACTTTGCCACTCATATCTGGTGTCTCTGTAGCGTGCCTTTAAAAATAAAAATAGTTTTTCACTGTAAGCTAATAGCAGTCAGTGTCCTTAAAGCGGGTGTCAGGCCTTCAGCGTGTGCTCTGCCAACCTCTGCAAGTGCACTTTGCAACTCATATCTGGTGTCTCTATAGCGTGCCTTTAAAAATAAAAAAGGTTTTCACTGTAAGCCAATAGCAGTCAGTGTCCTTAAAGCGGGTGTCAGGCCTTCAGCGTGTGCTCTGCCAACCTCTGCAAGTGCACTTTGCAACTCATATCTGGTGTCACTATAGCGTGCCTTTAAAAAGAAAAAAAGTTTTTCACTGTAAGCTAATAGCAGTTAGTTGTCTGCAAGCGTCTGGGTGTCAGGCCTTCACCGTGTGCTCTGCCAACCTCAGCAAGTGTACTTTGCAACTCATATCTGGTGTCTCTATAGCGTGCCTTTAAAAATGAAAAAGGTTCTCACTGTAAGCCAATAGCAGTCAGTGTCCTTAAAGCGGGTGTCAGGCCTTCAGCGTGTGCTCTGCCAACCTCTGCAAGTGCACTGTGCAACTCATATCTGGTGTCTCTATAGCGTGCCTTTACAAAGAAAAAAAGTTTTTCACTGTAAGCTAATAGCAGTCAGTGTCCTTAAAGCGGGTGTCAGGCCTTCAGCGTGTGCTCTGCCAACCTCAGCAAGTGTACTTTGCCACTCATATCTGGTGTCTCTATAGCGTGCTTTTACAAAGAAAAAATGATTTCACTGTAAGCTAATAGCAGTCAGTGTCCTTAAAGCGGGTGTCAGGCCTTCAGCGTGTGCTCTGTCAACCTCAGCAAGTGCACTTTGCCACTCATATCTGGTGTCTCTATAGCGTGACTTTACAAAGAAAAAAAGATTTTCACTGTAAGCTAATAGCAGTCAGTGTCCTTAAAGCGGGTGTCAGGCCTTCAGCGTGTGCTCTGTCAACCTCAGCAAGTGCACTTTGCCACTCATATCTGGTGTCTCTATAGCGTGACTTTACAAAGAAAAAAAGATTTTCACTGTAAGCTAATAGCAGTCAGTGTCCTTAAAGCGGGTGTCAGGCCTTCAGCGTGTACTCTGCCAACCGCTGCCAGTCGACTTTGTCACTCATATCTGGTGTCTCTATAGCGTGCTTTTACAAAGAAAAAATGTTTTTCACTGTAAGCTAATAGCAGTCAGTGTCCTTAAAGCGGGTGTCAGGCCTTCAGCGTGTTCTCTGCCAACCTCAGCTAGTGTACTTTGCCATTCATATCTGGTGTCTCTATAGCGTGCTTTTACAAAGAAAAAATGTTTTTCACTGTAAGCTAATAGCAGTCAGTGTCCTTAAAGCGGGTGTCAGGCCTTCAGCGTGTGCTCTGCCAACCTCTGCAAGTGTACTTTGCCACTCATATCTGGTGTCTCTATAGCGTGCATTTAAAAATAAAAATATTTTTTCACTGTAAGCTAATAGCAGTCAGTGTCCTTAAAGCGGGTGTCAGGCCTTCAGCGTGTGCTCTGCCAACCTCTGCAAGTGCACTTTGCAACTCATATCTGGTGTCTCTATAGCGTGCCTTTAAAAATAATAAAGGTTTTCACTGTAAGCCAATAGAAGTCAGTGTCCTTAAAGCGGGTGTCTGGCCTGCAGCGTGTGCTCTGCCAACCTCTGCAAGTGCACTTTGCAACTCATATCTGGTGTCACTATAGCGTGCCTTTAAAAAGAAAAAAAAGTTTTTCACTGTAAGCTAATAGCAGTTAGTTGTCTGCAAGCGTCTGGGTGTCAGGCCTTCACCGTGTGCTCTGCCAACCTCAGCAAGTGTACTTTGCAACTCATATCTGGTGTCTCTATAGCGTGCCTTTAAAAATGAAAAAGGTTCTCACTGTAAGCCAATAGCAGTCAGTGTCCTTAAAGCGGGTGTCAGGCCTTCAGCGTGTGCTCTGCCAACCTCTGCAAGTGCACTGTGCAACTCATATCTGGTGTCTCTATAGCGTGCCTTTACAAAGAAAAAACGTTTTTCACTGTAAGCTAATAGCAGTCAGTGTCCTTAAAGCGGGTGTCAGGCCTTCAGCGTGTGCTCTGCCAACCTCAGCAAGTGTACTTTGCCACTCATATCTGGTGTCTCTATAGCGTGCTTTTACAAAGAAAAAATGATTTCACTGTAAGCTAATAGCAGTCAGTGTCCTTAAAGCGGGTGTCAGGCCTTCAGCGTGTGCTCTGTCAACCTCAGCAAGTGCACTTTGCCACTCATATCTGGTGTCTCTATCTTGTGACTTTACAAAGAAAAAAAGATTTTCACTGTAAGCTAATAGCAGTCAGTGTCCTTAAAGCGGGTGTCAGGCCTTCAGCGTGTGCTCTGTCAACCTCAGCAAGTGCACTTTGCCACTCATATCTGGTGTCTCTATAGCGTGCTTTTACAAAGAAAAAAGTTTTTCAGTGTAAGCTAATAGCAGTCGGTGTCCTTAAAGCGGGTGTCAGGCCTTCAGCGTGTACTCTGCCAACCGCTGCCAGTGGACTTTGCCACTCATATCTGGTGTCTCTAAAGCGTGCTTTTACAAAGAAAAAAAGTTTTTCAGTGTAAGCTAATAGCAGTCAGTGTCCTTAAAGCGGGTGTCAGGCCTTCAGCGAGTGCTCTGCCAACCTCAGCAAGTGTACTTTGCCACTCATATCTGGTGTCTCTATAGCGTGCCTTTAAAAAGAAAAAAAGTTTTTCACTGTGAGCTATTAGCAGTTAGTTGTCTGCAAGCGTCTGGGTGTCAGGCCTTCACCGTGTGCTCTGCCAACCTCAGCAAGTGTACTTTGCCACTCATATCTGGTGTCTCTATAGCGTGCTTTTACAAAGAAAAAACATTTTCAGTGTAAGCTAATAGCAGTCAGTGTCCTTAAAGCGGGTGTCAGGCCTTCAGCGTGTGCTCTGCCAACCTCAGCAAGTGTACTTTGCCATTCATATCTGGTGTCTCTATAGCGTGCTTTTACAAAGAAAAAATGTTTTTCACTGTAAGCTAATAGCAGTCAGTGTCCTTAAAGCGGGTGTCAGGCCTTCAGCGTGTGCTCTGTCAACCTCAGCAAGTGCACTTTGCCACTCATATCTGGTGTCTCTATAGCGTGACTTTACAAAGAAAAAAAGATTTTCACTGTAAGCTAATAGCAGTCAGTGTCCTTAAAGCGGGTGTCAGGCCTTCAGCGTGTACTCTGCCAACCGCTGCCAGTCGACTTTGTCACTCATATCTGGTGTCTTCATAGCGTGCTTTTACAAAGAAAAAATGTTTTTCACTGTAAGCTAATAGCAGTCAGTGTCCTTAAAGCGGGTGTCAGGCCTTCAGCGTGTGCTCTGCCAACCTCAGCTAGTGTACTTTGCCATTCATGTCTGGTGTCTCTATAGCGTGCTTTTACAAAGAAAAAATGTTTTTCACTGTAAGCTAATAGCAGTTAGTTGTCTGCAAGCGTCTGGTTGTCAGGCCTTCAGCGTGTGCTCTGCAAACCTCAGCAAGTGTACTTTGCAACTCATATCTGGTGTCTCTATAGCGTGCCTTTAAAAATAAAAAAAGGTTTTCACTGTAAGCCAATAGCAGTCAGTGTCCTTAAAGCGGGTGTCAGGCCTTCAGCGTGTGCTCTGCCAACCTCTGCAAGTGCACTATGCAACTCATATCTGGTGTCTCTATAGCGTGCCTTTACAATGAAAAAAAGTTTTTCACTGTAAGCTAATAGCAGTCAGTGTCCTTAAAGCGGGTGTCAGGCCTTCAGCGTGTGCTCTGCCAACCTCTGCAAGTGCACTTTGCAACTCATATCTGGTGTCTCTATAGCGTGCCTTTAAAAATAAAAAAGGTTTTCACTGTAAGCCAATAGCAGTCAGTGTCCTTAAAGCGGGTGTCAGGCCTTCAGCGTGTGCTCTGCCAACCTCTGCAAGTGCACTTTGCAACTCATATCTGGTGTCACTATAGCGTGCCTTTAAAAAGAAAAAAAGTTTTTCACTGTTAGCTAATAGCAGTTAGTTGTCTGCAAGCGTCTGGGTGTCAGGCCTTCAACGTGTGCTCTGCCAACCTCAGCAAGTGTACTTTGCCACTCATATCTGGTGTCTCTATAGCGTGCCTTTAAAAAGAAAAAAAGGTTTTCACTGTAAGCTAATAGCAGTCAGTGTCCTTAAAGCGGGTGTCAGGCCTTCAGCGTGTGTTCTGCCAACCTCAGCAAGTGTACTTTGCCACTCATATCTGGTTTCTCTATAGCGTGCCTTTACAAAGAAAAAAAGGTTTTCACTGTAAGCTGATAGCAGTCAGTGTCCTTAAAGTGGGTGTCAGGCCTTCAGCGTGTGCTCTGCCAAACTCTGCAAGTGCACTTTTCCACTCATATCTGGTGTCTCTATAGCGTGCCTTTAAAAAGAAAAAAAGGTTTTCACTGTAAGCTAATAGCAGTCAGTGTCCTTAAAGCGGGTGTCAGGCCTTCAGCGTGTGCTCTGCCAAACCCTGCAAGTGTACTTTGCCACTCATATCTGGTGTCTCTATAGCGTGCCTTTAAAAAGAAAAAAAGTTTTTCACTGTAAGCTAATAGCAGTTAGTTGTCTGCAAGCGTCTGGTTGTCAGGCCTTCAGCGTGTGCTCTGCAAACCTCAGCAAGTGTACTTTGCAACTCATATCTGGTGTCTCTATAGCGTGCCTTTAAAAATAAAAAAAGGTTTTCACTGTAAGCCAATAGCAGTCAGTGTCCTTAAAGCGGGTGTCAGGCCTTCAGCGTGTGCTCTGCCAACCTCTGCAAGTGCACTATGCAACTCATATCTGGTGTCTCTATAGCGTGCCTTTACAATGAAAAAAAGTTTTTCACTGTGAGCTATTAGCAGTTAGTTGTCTGCAAGCGTCTGGGTGTCAGGCCTTCACCGTGTGCTCTGCCAACCTCAGCAAGTGTACTTTGCCACTCATATCTGGTGTCTCTATAGCGTGCTTTTACAAAGAAAAAACGTTTTTCAGTGTAAGCTAATAGCAGTCAGTGTCCTTAAAGCGGGTGTCAGGCCTTCAGCGTGTGCTCTGCCAACCTCAGCAAGTGTACTTTGCCATTCATATCTGGTGTCTCTATAGCGTGCTTTTACAAAGAAAAAATGTTTTTCACTGTAAGCTAATAGCAGTCAGTGTCCTTAAAGCGGGTGTCAGGCCTTCAGCGTGTGCTCTGTCAACCTCAGCAAGTGTACTTTGCCATTCATATCTGGTGTCTCTATAGCGTGCTTTTACAAAGAAAAATGTTTTTCACTGTAAGCTAATAGCAGTCAGTGTCCTTAAAGCGGGTGTCAGGCCTTCAGCGTGTGCTCTGCCAACCTCAGCAAGTGTACTTTGCCACTCATATCTGGTGTCTCTATAGCGTGCTTTTACAAAGAAAAAAGTTTTTCAGTGTAAGCTAATAGCAGTCGGTGTCCTTAATGCGGGTGTCAGGCCTTCAGCGTGTACTCTGCCAACCGCTGCCAGTGGACTTTGTCACTCATATCTGGTGTCTCTATAGCGTGCTTTTACAAAGAAAAAATGTTTTTCACTGTAAGCTAATAGCAGTCAGTGTCCTTAAAGCGGGTGTCAGGCCTTCAGCGTGTGCTCTGCCAACCTCAGCAAGTGTACTTTGCCATTCATATCTGGTGTCTCTATAGCGTGCTTTTACAAAGAAAAAATGTTTTTCACTGTAAGCTAATAGCAGTCAGTGTCCTTAAAGCGGGTGTCAGTCCTTCAGCGTGTGCTCTGCCAACCTCAGCAAGTGTACTTTGCCACTCATATCTGGTGTCTCTATAGCGTGCTTTTACAAAGAAAAAAGTTTTTCAGTGTAAGCTAATAGCAGTCGGTGTCCTTAAAGCGGGTGTCAGGCCTTCAGCGTGTACTCTGCCAACCGCTGCCAGTGGACTTTGTCACTCATATCTGGTGTCTCTATAGCGTGCTTTTACAAAGTAAAAATGTTTTTCACTGTAAGCTAATAGCAGTCGGTGTCCTTAAAGCGGGTGTCAGGCCTTCAGCGTGTGCTCTGCCAACCTCAGCAAGTGTACTTTGCCATTCATATCTGGTGTCTCTATAGCGTGCTTTTACAAAGAAAAAATGTTTTTCACTGTAAGCTAATAGCAGTCAGTGTCCTTAAAGCGGGTGTCAGGCCTTCAGCGTGTGCTCTGCCAACCTCTGCAAGTGTACTTTGCCACTCATATCTGGTGTCTCTATAGCGTGCCTTTAAAAATAAAAATAGTTTTTCACTGTAAGCTAATAGCAGTCAGTGTCCTTAAAGCGGGTGTCAGGCCTTCAGCGTGTGCTCTGCCAACCTCTGCAAGTGCACTTTGCAACTCATATCTGGTGTCTCTATAGCGTGCCTTTAAAAATAAAAAAGGTTTTCACTGTAAGCCAATAGCAGTCAGTGTCCTTAAAGCGGGTGTCAGGCCTTCAGCGTGTGCTCTGCCAACCTCTGCAAGTGCACTTTGCAACTCATATCTGGTGTCACTATAGCGTGCCTTTAAAAAGAAAAAAAGTTTTTCACTTTTAGCTAATAGCAGTTAGTTGTCTGCAAGCGTCTGGGTGTCAGGCCTTCACCGTGTGCTCTGCCAACCTCTGCAAGTGCACTTTGCAACTCATATCTGGTGTCTCTATAGCGTGCCTTTAAAAATAAAAAAGGTTTTCACTGTAAGCCAATAGCAGTCAGTGTCCTTAAAGCGGGTGTCAGGCCTTCAGCGTGTGCTCTGCCAACCTCTGCAAGTGCACTTTGCAACTCATATCTGGTGTCACTATAGCGTGCCTTTAAAAAGAAAAAAAGTTTTTCACTGTTAGCTAATAGCAGTTAGTTGTCTGCAAGCGTCTGGGTGTCAGGCCTTCAACGTGTGCTCTGCCAACCTCAGCAAGTGTACTTTGCCACTCATATCTGGTGTCTCTATAGCGTGCCTTTACAAAGAAAAAAAGGTTTTCACTGTAAGCTGATAGCAGTCAGTGTCCTTAAAGTGGGTGTCAGGCCTTCAGCGTGTGCTCTGCCAAACTCTGCAAGTGCACTTTTCCACTCATATCTGGTGTCTCTATAGCGTGCCTTTAAAAAGAAAAAAAGGTTTTCACTGTAAGCTAATAGCAGTCAGTGTCCTTAAAGCGGGTGTCAGGCCTTCAGCGTGTGCTCTGCCAAACCCTGCAAGTGTACTTTGCCACTCATATCTGGTGTCTCTATAGCGTGCCTTTAAAAAGAAAAAAAGTTTTTCACTGTAAGCTAATAGCAGTCAGTGTCCTTAAAGCGGGTGTCAGGCCTTCAGCGTGTGCTCTGCCAACCTCTGCAAGTGCACTATGCAACTCATATCTGGTGTCTCTATAGCGTGCCTTTACAATGAAAAAAAGTTTTTCACTGTGAGCTATTAGCAGTTAGTTGTCTGCAAGCGTCTGGGTGTCAGGCCTTCACCGTGTGCTCTGCCAACCTCAGCAAGTGTACTTTGCCACTCATATCTGGTGTCTCTATAGCGTGCTTTTACAAAGAAAAAACGTTTTTCAGTGTAAGCTAATAGCAGTCGGTGTCCTTAATGCGGGTGTCAGGCCTTCAGCGTGTACTCTGCCAACCGCTGCCAGTGGACTTTGTCACTCATATCTGGTGTCTCTATAGCGTGCTTTTACAAAGAAAAAATGTTTTTCACTGTAAGCTAATAGCAGTCAGTGTCCTTAAAGCGGGTGTCAGGCCTTCAGCGTGTGCTCTGCCAACCTCAGCAAGTGTACTTTGCCATTCATATCTGGTGTCTCTATAGCGTGCTTTTACAAAGAAAAAATGTTTTTCACTGTAAGCTAATAGCAGTCAGTGTCCTTAAAGCGGGTGTCAGTCCTTCAGCGTGTGCTCTGCCAACCTCAGCAAGTGTACTTTGCCACTCATATCTGGTGTCTCTATAGCGTGCTTTTACAAAGAAAAAAGTTTTTCAGTGTAAGCTAATAGCAGTCGGTGTCCTTAAAGCGGGTGTCAGGCCTTCAGCGTGTACTCTGCCAACCGCTGCCAGTGGACTTTGTCACTCATATCTGGTGTCTCTATAGCGTGCTTTTACAAAGTAAAAATGTTTTTCACTGTAAGCTAATAGCAGTCGGTGTCCTTAAAGCGGGTGTCAGGCCTTCAGCGTGTGCTCTGCCAACCTCAGCAAGTGTACTTTGCCATTCATATCTGGTGTCTCTATAGCGTGCTTTTACAAAGAAAAAATGTTTTTCACTGTAAGCTAATAGCAGTCAGTGTCCTTAAAGCGGGTGTCAGGCCTTCAGCGTGTGCTCTGCCAACCTCTGCAAGTGTACTTTGCCACTCATATCTGGTGTCTCTATAGCGTGCCTTTAAAAATAAAAATAGTTTTTCACTGTAAGCTAATAGCAGTCAGTGTCCTTAAAGCGGGTGTCAGGCCTTCAGCGTGTGCTCTGCCAACCTCTGCAAGTGCACTTTGCAACTCATATCTGGTGTCTCTATAGCGTGCCTTTAAAAATAAAAAAGGTTTTCACTGTAAGCCAATAGCAGTCAGTGTCCTTAAAGCGGGTGTCAGGCCTTCAGCGTGTGCTCTGCCAACCTCTGCAAGTGCACTTTGCAACT
Organism: Pelobates fuscus; assembly: GCF_036172605.1. Lineage (NCBI taxonomy): Eukaryota > Metazoa > Chordata > Amphibia > Anura > Pelobatidae > Pelobates > Pelobates fuscus. The sequence continues at coordinate 224,156 of NW_026961866.1, read as the reverse complement.
CATATCTGGTGTCACTATAGCGTGCCTTTAAAAAGAAAAAAAGTTTTTCACTGTTAGCTAATAGCAGTTAGTTGTCTGCAAGCGTCTGGGTGTCAGGCCTTCACCGTGTGCTCTGCCAACCTCAGCAAGTGTACTTTGCCACTCATATCTGGTGTCTCTATAGCGTGCCTTTAAAAAGAAAAAAAGGTTTTCACTGTAAGCTAATAGCAGTCAGTGTCCTTAAAGCGGGTGTCAGGCCTTCAGCGTGTGTTCTGCCAACCTCAGCAAGTGTACTTTGCCACTCATATCTGGTTTCTCTATAGCGTGCCTTTACAAAGAAAAAAAGGTTTTCACTGTAAGCTGATAGCAGTCAGTGTCCTTAAAGTGGGTGTCAGGCCTTCAGCGTGTGCTCTGCCAAACTCTGCAAGTGCACTTTTCCACTCATATCTGGTGTCTCTATAGCGTGCCTTTAAAAAGAAAAAAAGGTTTTCACTGTAAGCTAATAGCAGTTAGTTGTCTGCAAGCGTCTGGTTGTCAGGCCTTCAGCGTGTGCTCTGCAAACCTCAGCAAGTGTACTTTGCAACTCATATCTGGTGTCTCTATAGCGTGCCTTTAAAAATAAAAAAAGGTTTTCACTGTAAGCCAATAGCAGTCAGTGTCCTTAATGCGGGTGTCAGGCCTTCAGCGTGTGCTCTGCCAACCTCTGCAAGTGCACTGTGCAACTCATATCTGGTGTCTCTATAGCGTGCCTTTACAATGAAAAAAAGTTTTTCACTGTAAGCTAATAGCAGTCAGTGTCCTTAAAGCGGGTGTCAGGCCTTCAGCGTGTGCTCTGCCAACCTCAGCAAGTGTACTTTGCCACTCATATCTGGTGTCTCTATAGCGTGCTTTTACAAAGAAAAAATGATTTCACTGTAAGCTAATAGCAGTCAGTGTCCTTAAAGCGGGTGTCAGGCCTTCAGCGTGTGCTCTGCCAACCTCAGCAAGTGTACTTTGCCACTCATATCTGGTGTCTCTATAGCGTGCTTTTACAAAGAAAAAAGTTTTTCAGTGTAAGCTAATAGCAGTCGGTGTCCTTAATGCGGGTGTCAGGCCTTCAGCGTGTACTCTGCCAACCGCTGCCAGTGGACTTTGTCACTCATATCTGGTGTCTCTATAGCGTGCTTTTACAAAGAAAAAATGTTTTTCACTGTAAGCTAATAGCAGTCAGTGTCCTTAAAGCGGGTGTCAGGCCTTCAGCGTGTGCTCTGCCAACCTCAGCAAGTGTACTTTGCCATTCATATCTGGTGTCTCTATAGCGTGCTTTTACAAAGAAAAAATGTTTTTCACTGTAAGCTAATAGCAGTCAGTGTCCTTAAAGCGGGTGTCAGTCCTTCAGCGTGTGCTCTGCCAACCTCAGCAAGTGTACTTTGCCACTCATATCTGGTGTCTCTATAGCGTGCTTTTACAAAGAAAAAAGTTTTTCAGTGTAAGCTAATAGCAGTCGGTGTCCTTAAAGCGGGTGTCAGGCCTTCAGCGTGTACTCTGCCAACCGCTGCCAGTGGACTTTGTCACTCATATCTGGTGTCTCTATAGCGTGCTTTTACAAAGTAAAAATGTTTTTCACTGTAAGCTAATAGCAGTCGGTGTCCTTAAAGCGGGTGTCAGGCCTTCAGCGTGTGCTCTGCCAACCTCAGCAAGTGTACTTTGCCATTCATATCTGGTGTCTCTATAGCGTGCTTTTACAAAGAAAAAATGTTTTTCACTGTAAGCTAATAGCAGTCAGTGTCCTTAAAGCGGGTGTCAGGCCTTCAGCGTGTGCTCTGCCAACCTCTGCAAGTGTACTTTGCCACTCATATCTGGTGTCTCTATAGCGTGCCTTTAAAAATAAAAATAGTTTTTCACTGTAAGCTAATAGCAGTCAGTGTCCTTAAAGCGGGTGTCAGGCCTTCAGCGTGTGCTCTGCCAACCTCTGCAAGTGCACTTTGCAACTCATATCTGGTGTCTCTATAGCGTGCCTTTAAAAATAAAAAAGGTTTTCACTGTAAGCCAATAGCAGTCAGTGTCCTTAAAGCGGGTGTCAGGCCTTCAGCGTGTGCTCTGCCAACCTCTGCAAGTGCACTTTGCAACTCATATCTGGTGTCACTATAGCGTGCCTTTAAAAAGAAAAAAAGTTTTTCACTGTTAGCTAATAGCAGTTAGTTGTCTGCAAGCGTCTGGGTGTCAGGCCTTCACCGTGTGCTCTGCCAACCTCAGCAAGTGTACTTTGCCACTCATATCTGGTGTCTCTATAGCGTGCCTTTAAAAAGAAAAAAAGGTTTTCACTGTAAGCTAATAGCAGTCAGTGTCCTTAAAGCGGGTGTCAGGCCTTCAGCGTGTGTTCTGCCAACCTCAGCAAGTGTACTTTGCCACTCATATCTGGTTTCTCTATAGCGTGCCTTTACAAAGAAAAAAAGGTTTTCACTGTAAGCTGATAGCAGTCAGTGTCCTTAAAGTGGGTGTCAGGCCTTCAGCGTGTGCTCTGCCAAACTCTGCAAGTGCACTTTTCCACTCATATCTGGTGTCTCTATAGCGTGCCTTTAAAAAGAAAAAAAGGTTTTCACTGTAAGCTAATAGCAGTTAGTTGTCTGCAAGCGTCTGGTTGTCAGGCCTTCAGCGTGTGCTCTGCAAACCTCAGCAAGTGTACTTTGCAACTCATATCTGGTGTCTCTATAGCGTGCCTTTAAAAATAAAAAAAGGTTTTCACTGTAAGCCAATAGCAGTCAGTGTCCTTAATGCGGGTGTCAGGCCTTCAGCGTGTGCTCTGCCAACCTCTGCAAGTGCACTGTGCAACTCATATCTGGTGTCTCTATAGCGTGCCTTTACAATGAAAAAAAGTTTTTCACTGTAAGCTAATAGCAGTCAGTGTCCTTAAAGCGGGTGTCAGGCCTTCAGCGTGTGCTCTGCCAACCTCAGCAAGTGTACTTTGCCACTCATATCTGGTGTCTCTATAGCGTGCTTTTACAAAGAAAAAATGATTTCACTGTAAGCTAATAGCAGTCAGTGTCCTTAAAGCGGGTGTCAGGCCTTCAGCGTGTGCTCTGCCAACCTCAGCAAGTGTACTTTGCCACTCATATCTGGTGTCTCTATAGCGTGACTTTACAAAGAAAAAAAGTTTTTCACTGTAAGCTAATAGCAGTCAGTGTCCTTTAAGCGGTTGTCAGGCCTTCAGCGTGTGCTCTGTCAACCTCAGCAAGTGCACTTTGCCACTCATATCTGGTGTCTCTATAGCGTGCTTTTACAAAGAAAAAAGTTTTTCAGTGTAAGCTAATAGCAGTCGGTGTCCTTAAAGCGGGTGTCAGGCCTTCAGCGTGTGCTCTGCCAACCGCTGCCAGTGGACTTTGCCACTCATATCTGGTGTCTCTAAAGCGTGCTTTTACAAAGAAAAAAAGTTTTTCAGTGTAAGCTAATAGCAGTCAGTGTCCTTAAAGCGGGTGTCAGGCCTTCAGCTAGTGCTCTGCCAACCTCAGCAAGTGTACTTTGCCACTCATATCTGGTGTCTCTATAGCGTGCCTTTAAAAAGAAAAAAGTTTTTCACTGTGAGCTATTAGCAGTTAGTTGTCTGCAAGCGTCTGGGTGTCAGGCCTTCACCGTGTGCTCTGCCAACCTCAGCAAGTGTACTTTGCCACTCATATCTGGTGTCTCTATGGCGTGCTTTTACAAAGAAAAAACGTTTTTCAGTGTAAGCTAATAGCAGTCAGTGTCCTTAAAGCGGGTGTCAGACCTTCAGCGTGTGCTCTGCCAACCTCAGCAAGTGTACTTTGCCATTCATATCTGGTGTCTCTATAGCGTGCTTTTACAAAGAAAAAATGTTTTTCACTGTAAGCTAATAGCAGTCAGTGTCCTTAAAGCGGGTGTCAGGCCTTCAGCGTGTGCTCTGCCAACCTCAGCAAGTGTACTTTGCCACTCATATCTGGTGTCTCTATAGCGTGCTTTTACAAAGAAAACAGTTTTTCAGTGTAAGCTAATAGCAGTCGGTGTCCTTAATGCGGGTGTCAGGCCTTCAGCGTGTGCTCTGTCAACCTCAGCAAGTGCACTTTGCCACTCATATCTGGTGTCTCTATAGCGTTACTTTACAAAGAAAAAAAGATTTTCACTGTAAGCTAATAGCAGTCAGTGTCCTTAAAGCGGGTGTCAGGCCTTCAGCGTGTGCTCTGTCAACCTCAGCAAGTGCACTTTGCCACTCATATCTGGTGTCTCTATAGCGTGACTTTACAAAGAAAAAAAGATTTTCACTGTAAGCTAATAGCAGTCAGTGTCCTTAAAGCGGGTGTCAGGCCTTCAGCGTGTACTCTGCCAACCGCTGCCAGTGGACTTTGTCACTCATATCTGGTGTCTCTATAGCGTGCTTTTACAAAGAAAAATTTTTTTTCACTGTAAGCTAATTGCAGTCAGTGTCCTTAAAGCGGGTGTCAGGCCTTCAGCGTGTGCTCTGCCAACCTCAGCAAGTGTACTTTGCCACTCATATCTGGTTTCTCTATAGCGTGCCTTTACAAAGAAAAAAAGGTTTTCACTGTAAGCTGATAGCAGTCAGTGTCCTTAAAGTGGGTGTCAGGCCTTCAGCGTGTGCTCTGTCAACCTCAGCAAGTGTACTTTGCCATTCATATCTGGTGTCTCTATAGCGTGCTTTTACAAAGAAAAAAGTTTTTCAGTGTAAGCTAATAGCAGTCAGTGTCCTTAAAGCGGGTGTCAGGCCTTCAGCGTGTGCTCTGCCAACCTCTGCAAGTGTACTTTGCATCTCATATCTGGTGTCTCTATAGCGTGCTTTTACAAAGAAAAAATGTTTTTCACTGTAAGCTAATAGCAGTCAGTGTCCTTAAAGCGGGTGTCAGGCCTTCAGCGTGTGCTCTGCCAACCTCTGCAAGTGCACTTTGCCACTCATATCTGGTGTCTCTATAGCGTGACTTTACAAAGAAAAAAAGATTTTCACTGTAAGCTAATAGCAGTTAGTTGTCTGCAAGCGTCTGGTTGTCAGGCCTTCAGCGTGTGCTCTGCCAACCTCAGCAAGTGTATTTTGCCACTCATATCTGGTGTCTCGATAGCGTGCCTTTAAAAAGAAAAAAAGTTTTTCACTGTAAGCTAATAGCAGTCAGTGTCCTTAAAGCGGGTGTCAGGCCTTCAGCGTGTGCTCTGCCAACCTCTGCAAGTGCACTGTGCAACTCATATCTGGTGTCTCTATAGCGTGCCTTTACAATGAAAAAAAGTTTTTCACTGTAAGCTAATAGCAGTCAGTGTCCTTAAAGCGGGTGTCAGGCCTTCAGCGTGTGCTCTGCCAACCTCAGCAAGTGTACTTTGCCACTCATATCTGGTGTCTCTATAGCGTGCTTTTACAAAGAAAAAATGATTTCACTGTAAGCTAATAGCAGTCAGTGTCCTTAAAGCGGGTGTCAGGCCTTCAGCGTGTGCTCTGCCAACCTCAGCAAGTGTACTTTGCCACTCATATCTGGTGTCTCTATAGCGTGACTTTACAAAGAAAAAAAGTTTTTCACTGTAAGCTAATAGCAGTCAGTGTCCTTTAAGCGGTTGTCAGGCCTTCAGCGTGTGCTCTGTCAACCTCAGCAAGTGCACTTTGCCACTCATATCTGGTGTCTCTATAGCGTGCTTTTACAAAGAAAAAAGTTTTTCAGTGTAAGCTAATAGCAGTCGGTGTCCTTAAAGCGGGTGTCAGGCCTTCAGCGTGTGCTCTGCCAACCGCTGCCAGTGGACTTTGCCACTCATATCTGGTGTCTCTAAAGCGTGCTTTTACAAAGAAAAAAAGTTTTTCAGTGTAAGCTAATAGCAGTCAGTGTCCTTAAAGCGGGTGTCAGGCCTTCAGCTAGTGCTCTGCCAACCTCAGCAAGTGTACTTTGCCACTCATATCTGGTGTCTCTATAGCGTGCCTTTAAAAAGAAAAAAGTTTTTCACTGTGAGCTATTAGCAGTTAGTTGTCTGCAAGCGTCTGGGTGTCAGGCCTTCACCGTGTGCTCTGCCAACCTCAGCAAGTGTACTTTGCCACTCATATCTGGTGTCTCTATGGCGTGCTTTTACAAAGAAAAAACGTTTTTCAGTGTAAGCTAATAGCAGTCAGTGTCCTTAAAGCGGGTGTCAGGCCTTCAGCGTGTGCTCTGCCAACCTCAGCAAGTGTACTTTGCCATTCATATCTGGTGTCTCTATAGCGTGCTTTTACAAAGAAAAAATGTTTTTCACTGTAAGCTAATAGCAGTCAGTGTCCTTAAAGCGGGTGTCAGGCCTTCAGCGTGTGCTCTGCCAACCTCAGCAAGTGTACTTTGCCACTCATATCTGGTGTCTCTATAGCGTGCTTTTACAAAGAAAACAGTTTTTCAGTGTAAGCTAATAGCAGTCGGTGTCCTTAATGCGGGTGTCAGGCCTTCAGCGTGTGCTCTGTCAACCTCAGCAAGTGCAATTTGCCACTCATATCTGGTGTCTCTATAGCGTTACTTTACAAAGAAAAAAAGATTTTCACTGTAAGCTAATAGCAGTCAGTGTCCTTAAAGCGGGTGTCAGGCCTTCAGCGTGTGCTCTGTCAACCTCAGCAAGTGCACTTTGCCACTCATATCTGGTGTCTCTATAGCGTGACTTTACAAAGAAAAAAAGATTTTCACTGTAAGCTAATAGCAGTCAGTGTCCTTAAAGCGGGTGTCAGGCCTTCAGCGTGTACTCTGCCAACCGCTGCCAGTGGACTTTGTCACTCATATCTGGTGTCTCTATAGCGTGCTTTTACAAAGAAAAAATTTTTTTCACTGTAAGCTAATTGCAGTCAGTGTCCTTAAAGCGGGTGTCAGGCCTTCAGCGTGTGCTCTGCCAACCTCAGCAAGTGTACTTTGCCACTCATATCTGGTTTCTCTATAGCGTGCCTTTACAAAGAAAAAAAGGTTTTCACTGTAAGCTGATAGCAGTCAGTGTCCTTAAAGTGGGTGTCAGGCCTTCAGCGTGTGCTCTGTCAACCTCAGCAAGTGTACTTTGCCATTCATATCTGGTGTCTCTATAGCGTGCTTTTACAAAGAAAAACGTTTTTCAGTGTAAGCTAATAGCAGTCAGTGTCCTTAAAGCGGGTGTCAGGCCTTCAGCGTGTGCTCTGCCAACCTCTGCAAGTGTACTTTGCATCTCATATCTGGTGTCTCTATAGCGTGCTTTTACAAATAAAAAATGTTTTTCACTGTAAGCTAATAGCAGTCAGTGTCCTTAAAGCGGGTGTCAGGCCTTCAGCGTGTGCTCTGCCAACCTCTGCAAGTGCACTTTGCCACTCATATCTGGTGTCTCTATAGCGTGACTTTACAAAGAAAAAAAGATTTTCACTGTAAGCTAATAGCAGTTAGTTGTCTGCAAGCGTCTGGTTGTCAGGCCTTCAGCGTGTGCTCTGCCAACCTCAGCAAGTGTATTTTGCCACTCATATCTGGTGTCTCGATAGCGTGCCTTTAAAAAGAAAAAAGTTTTTCACTGTAAGCTAATAGCAGTCAGTGTCCTTAAAGCGGGTCTCAGGCCTTCAGCGTGTGCTCTGCCAACCTCTGCAAGTGTACTTTGCCACTCATATCTGGTGTCTCTATAGCGTGCCTTTACAATGAAAAAAAGTTTTTCACTGTAAGCTAATAGCAGTCAGTGTCCTTAAAGCGGGTGTCAGGCCTTCAGCGTGTGCTCTGCCAACCTCAGCAAGTGTACTTTGCCACTCATATCTGGTGTCTCTATAGCGTGCTTTTACAAAGAAAAAATGATTTCACTGTAAGCTAATAGCAGTCAGTGTCCTTAAAGCGGGTGTCAGGCCTTCAGCGTGTGCTCTGCCAACCTCAGCAAGTGTACTTTGCCACTCATATCTGGTGTCTCTATAGCGTGACTTTACAAAGAAAAAAAGATTTTTACTGTAAGCTAATAGCAGTCAGTGTCCTTTAAGCGGTTGTCAGGCCTTCAGCGTGTGCTCTGTCAACCTCAGCAAGTGCACTTTGCCACTCATATCTGGTGTCTCTATAGCGTGCTTTTACAAAGAAAAAAGTTTTTCAGTGTAAGCTAATAGCAGTCGGTGTCCTTAAAGCGGGTGTCAGGCCTTCAGCGTGTACTCTGCCAACCGCTGCCAGTGGACTTTGCCACTCATATCTGGTGTCTCTATAGCGTGCTTTTACAAAGAAAAAAGTTTTTCAGTGTAAGCTAATAGCAGTCGGTGTCCTTAAAGCGGGTGTCAGGCCTTCAGCGTGTACTCTGCCAACCGCTGCCAGTGGACTTTGTCACTCATATCTGGTGTCTCTATAGCGTGCTTTTACAAAGAAAAAATGTTTTTCACTGTAAGCTAATAGCAGTCAGTGTCCTTAAAGCGGGTGTCAGGCCTTCAGCGTGTGCTCTGCCAACCTCAGCAAGTGTACTTTGCCATTCATATCTGGTGTCTCTATAGCGTGCTTTTACAAAGAAAAAATGTTTTTCACTGTAAGCTAATAGCAGTCAGTGTCCTTAAAGCGGGTGTCAGGCCTTCAGCGTGTGCTCTGCCAACCTCTGCAAGTGTACTTTGCCACTCATATCTGGTGTCTCTATAGCGTGCCTTTAAAAATAAAAAATGTTTTTCACTGTAAGCTAATAGCAGTCAGTGTCCTTAAAGCGGGTGTCAGGCCTTCAGCGTGTGCTCTGCCAACCTCTGCAAGTGCACTTTGCCACTCATATCTGGTGTCTCTATAGCGTGACTTTACAAAGAAAAAAAGATTTTCACTGCAAGCTAATAGCAGTTAGTTGTCTGCAAGCGTCTGGTTGTCAGGCCTTCAGCGTGTGCTCTGCCAACCTCAGCAAGTGTATTTTGCCACTCATATCTGGTGTCTCGATAGCGTGCCTTTAAAAAGAAAAAAAGTTTTTCACTGTAAGCTAATAGCAGTCAGTGTCCTTAAAGCGGGTCTCAGGCCTTCAGCGTGTGCTCTGCCAACCTCTGCAAGTGTACTTTGCCACTCATATCTGGTGTCTCTATAGCGTGCCTTTACAATGAAAAAAAGTTTTTCACTGTAAGCTAATAGCAGTCAGTGTCCTTAAAGCGGGTGTCAGGCCTTCAGCGTGTGCTCTGCCAACCTCAGCAAGTGTACTTTGCCACTCATATCTGGTGTCTCTATAGCGTGCTTTTACAAAGAAAAAATGATTTCACTGTAAGCTAATAGCAGTCAGTGTCCTTAAAGCGGGTATCAGGCCTTCAGCGTGTGCTCTTCCAACCTCAGCAAGTGTACTTTGCCACTCATATCTGGTGTCTCTATAGCGTGACTTTACAAAGAAAAAAAGATTTTTACTGTAAGCTAATAGCAGTCAGTGTCCTTTAAGCGGTTGTCAGGCCTTCAGCGTGTGCTCTGTCAACCTCAGCAAGTGCACTTTGCCACTCATATCTGGTGTCTCTATAGCGTGCTTTTACAAAGAAAAAAGTTTTTCAGTGTAAGCTAATAGCAGTCGGTGTCCTTAAAGCGGGTGTCAGGCCTTCAGCGTGTACTCTGCCAACCGCTGCCAGTGGACTTTGCCACTCATATCTGGTGTCTCTATAGCGTGCTTTTACAAAGAAAAAAGTTTTTCAGTGTAAGCTAATAGCAGTCGGTGTCCTTAAAGCGGGTGTCAGGCCTTCAGCGTGTACTCTGCCAACCGCTGCCAGTGGACTTTGTCACTCATATCTGGTGTCTCTATAGCGTGCTTTTACAAAGAAAAAATGTTTTTCACTGTAAGCTAATAGCAGTCAGTGTCCTTAAAGCGGGTGTCAGGCCTTCAGCGTGTGCTCTGCCAACCTCAGCAAGTGTACTTTGCCATTCATATCTGGTGTCTCTATAGCGTGCTTTTACAAAGAAAAAATGTTTTTCACTGTAAGCTAATAGCAGTCAGTGTCCTTAAAGCGGGTGTCAGGCCTTCAGCGTGTGCTCTGCCAACCTCTGCAAGTGTACTTTGCCACTCATATCTGGTGTCTCTATAGCGTGCCTTTAAAAATAAAAATTGTTTTTCACTGTAAGCTAATAGCAGTCAGTGTCCTTAAAGCGGGTGTCAGGCCTTCAGCGTGTGCTCTGCCAACCTCTGCAAGTGCACTTTGCAACTCATATCTGGTGTCTCTATAGCGTGCCTTTAAAAATAAAAAAGGTTTTCACTGTAAGCCAATAGCAGTCAGTGTCCTTAAAGCGGGTGTCAGGCCTTCAGCGTGTGCTCTGCCAACCTCTGCAAGTGCACTTTGCCACTCATATCTGGTTTCTCTATAGCGTGCCTTTACAAAGAAAAAAAGGTTTTCACTGTAAGCTGATAGCAGTCAGTGTCCTTAAAGTGGGTGTCAGGCCTTCAGCGTGTGCTCTGTCAACCTCAGCAAGTGTACTTTGCCATTCATATCTGGTGTCTCTATAGCGTGCTTTTACAAAGAAAAAAGTTTTTCAGTGTAAGCTAATAGCAGTCAGTGTCCTTAAAGCGGGTGTCAGGCCTTCAGCGTGTGCTCTGCCAACCTCTGCAAGTGTACTTTGCATCTCATATCTGGTGTCTCTATAGCATGCTTTTACAAATAAAAAATGTTTTTCACTGTAAGCTAATAGCAGTCAGTGTCCTTAAAGCGGGTGTCAGGCCTTCAGCGTGTGCTCTGCCAACCTCTGCAAGTGCACTTTGCCACTCATATCTGGTGTCTCTATAGCGTGACTTTACAAAGAAAAAAAGATTTTCACTGTAAGCTAATAGCAGTTAGTTGTCTGCAAGCGTCTGGTTGTCAGGCCTTCAGCGTGTGCTCTGCCAACCTCAGCAAGTGTATTTTGCCACTCATATCTGGTGTCTCGATAGCGTGCCTTTAAAAAGAAAAAAAGTTTTTCACTGTAAGCTAATAGCAGTCAGTGTCCTTAAAGCGGGTCTCAGGCCTTCAGCGTGTGCTCTGCCAACCTCTGCAAGTGTACTTTGCCACTCATATCTGGTGTCTCTATAGCGTGCCTTTACAATGAAAAAAAGTTTTTCACTGTAAGCTAATAGCAGTCAGTGTCCTTAAAGCGGGTGTCAGGCCTTCAGCGTGTGCTCTGCCAACCTCTGCAAGTGCACTGTGCAACTCATATCTGGTGTCTCTATAGCGTGCCTTTACAATGAAAAAAAGTTTTTCACTGTAAGCTAATAGCAGTCAGTGTCCTTAAAGCGGGTGTCAGGCCTTCAGCGTGTGCTCTGCCAACCTCAGCAAGTGTACTTTGCCACTCATATCTGGTGTCTCTATAGCGTGCTTTTACAAAGAAAAAATGATTTCACTGTAAGCTAATAGCAGTCAGTGTCCTTAAAGCGGGTGTCAGGCCTTCAGCGTGTGCTCTGCCAACCTCAGCAAGTGTACTTTGCCACTCATATCTGGTGTCTCTATAGCGTGACTTTACAAAGAAAAAAAGTTTTTCACTGTAAGCTAATAGCAGTCAGTGTCCTTTAAGCGGTTGTCAGGCCTTCAGCGTGTGCTCTGTCAACCTCAGCAAGTGCACTTTGCCACTCATATCTGGTGTCTCTATAGCGTGCTTTTACAAAGAAAAAAAGTTTTTCAGTGTAAGCTAATAGCAGTCAGTGTCCTTAAAGCGGGTGTCAGGCCTTCAGCTAGTGCTCTGCCAACCTCAGCAAGTGTACTTTGCCACTCATATCTGGTGTCTCTATAGCGTGCCTTTAAAAAGAAAAAAGTTTTTCACTGTGAGCTATTAGCAGTTAGTTGTCTGCAAGCGTCTGGGTGTCAGGCCTTCACCGTGTGCTCTGCCAACCTCAGCAAGTGTACTTTGCCACTCATATCTGGTGTCTCTATGGCGTGCTTTTACAAAGAAAAAACGTTTTTCAGTGTAAGCTAATAGCAGTCAGTGTCCTTAAAGCGGGTGTCAGGCCTTCAGCGTGTGCTCTGCCAACCTCAGCAAGTGTACTTTGCCATTCATATCTGGTGTCTCTATAGCGTGCTTTTACAAAGAAAAAATGTTTTTCACTGTAAGCTAATAGCAGTCAGTGTCCTTAAAGCGGGTGTCAGGCCTTCAGCGTGTGCTCTGCCAACCTCAGCAAGTGTACTTTGCCACTCATATCTGGTGTCTCTATAGCGTGCTTTTACAAAGAAAACAGTTTTTCAGTGTAAGCTAATAGCAGTCGGTGTCCTTAATGCGGGTGTCAGGCCTTCAGCGTGTGCTCTGTCAACCTCAGCAAGTGCAATTTGCCACTCATATCTGGTGTCTCTATAGCGTTACTTTACAAAGAAAAAAAGATTTTCACTGTAAGCTAATAGCAGTCAGTGTCCTTAAAGCGGGTGTCAGGCCTTCAGCGTGTGCTCTGTCAACCTCAGCAAGTGCACTTTGCCACTCATATCTGGTGTCTCTATAGCGTGACTTTACAAAGAAAAAAAGATTTTCACTGTAAGCTAATAGCAGTCAGTGTCCTTAAAGCGGGTGTCAGGCCTTCAGCGTGTACTCTGCCAACCGCTGCCAGTGGACTTTGTCACTCATATCTGGTGTCTCTATAGCGTGCTTTTACAAAGAAAAAATTTTTTTCACTGTAAGCTAATTGCAGTCAGTGTCCTTAAAGCGGGTGTCAGGCCTTCAGCGTGTGCTCTGCCAACCTCAGCAAGTGTACTTTGCCACTCATATCTGGTTTCTCTATAGCGTGCCTTTACAAAGAAAAAAAGGTTTTCACTGTAAGCTGATAGCAGTCAGTGTCCTTAAAGTGGGTGTCAGGCCTTCAGCGTGTGCTCTGTCAACCTCAGCAAGTGTACTTTGCCATTCATATCTGGTGTCTCTATAGCGTGCTTTTACAAAGAAAAACGTTTTTCAGTGTAAGCTAATAGCAGTCAGTGTCCTTAAAGCGGGTGTCAGGCCTTCAGCGTGTGCTCTGCCAACCTCTGCAAGTGTACTTTGCATCTCATATCTGGTGTCTCTATAGCGTGCTTTTACAAATAAAAAATGTTTTTCACTGTAAGCTAATAGCAGTCAGTGTCCTTAAAGCGGGTGTCAGGCCTTCAGCGTGTGCTCTGCCAACCTCTGCAAGTGCACTTTGCCACTCATATCTGGTGTCTCTATAGCGTGACTTTACAAAGAAAAAAAGATTTTCACTGTAAGCTAATAGCAGTTAGTTGTCTGCAAGCGTCTGGTTGTCAGGCCTTCAGCGTGTGCTCTGCCAACCTCAGCAAGTGTATTTTGCCACTCATATCTGGTGTCTCGATAGCGTGCCTTTAAAAAGAAAAAAGTTTTTCACTGTAAGCTAATAGCAGTCAGTGTCCTTAAAGCGGGTCTCAGGCCTTCAGCGTGTGCTCTGCCAACCTCTGCAAGTGTACTTTGCCACTCATATCTGGTGTCTCTATAGCGTGCCTTTACAATGAAAAAAAGTTTTTCACTGTAAGCTAATAGCAGTCAGTGTCCTTAAAGCGGGTGTCAGGCCTTCAGCGTGTGCTCTGCCAACCTCAGCAAGTGTACTTTGCCACTCATATCTGGTGTCTCTATAGCGTGCTTTTACAAAGAAAAAATGATTTCACTGTAAGCTAATAGCAGTCAGTGTCCTTAAAGCGGGTGTCAGGCCTTCAGCGTGTGCTCTGTCAACCTCAGCAAGTGCACTTTGCCACTCATATCTGGTGTCTCTATAGCGTGCTTTTACAAAGAAAAAAGTTTTTCAGTGTAAGCTAATAGCAGTCGGTGTCCTTAAAGCGGGTGTCAGGCCTTCAGCGTGTACTCTGCCAACCGCTGCCAGTGGACTTTGCCACTCATATCTGGTGTCTCTATAGCGTGCTTTTACAAAGAAAAAAGTTTTTCAGTGTAAGCTAATAGCAGTCGGTGTCCTTAAAGCGGGTGTCAGGCCTTCAGCGTGTACTCTGCCAACCGCTGCCAGTGGACTTTGTCACTCATATCTGGTGTCTCTATAGCGTGCTTTTACAAAGAAAAAATGTTTTTCACTGTAAGCTAATAGCAGTCAGTGTCCTTAAAGCGGGTGTCAGGCCTTCAGCGTGTGCTCTGCCAACCTCAGCAAGTGTACTTTGCCATTCATATCTGGTGTCTCTATAGCGTGCTTTTACAAAGAAAAAATGTTTTTCACTGTAAGCTAATAGCAGTCAGTGTCCTTAAAGCGGGTGTCAGGCCTTCAGCGTGTGCTCTGCCAACCTCTGCAAGTGTACTTTGCCACTCATATCTGGTGTCTCTATAGCGTGCCTTTAAAAATAAAAAATGTTTTTCACTGTAAGCTAATAGCAGTCAGTGTCCTTAAAGCGGGTGTCAGGCCTTCAGCGTGTGCTCTGCCAACCTCTGCAAGTGCATTTTGCCACTCATATCTGGTGTCTCTATAGCGTGACTTTACAAAGAAAAAAAGATTTTCACTGCAAGCTAATAGCAGTTAGTTGTCTGCAAGCGTCTGGTTGTCAGGCCTTCAGCGTGTGCTCTGCCAACCTCAGCAAGTGTATTTTGCCACTCATATCTGGTGTCTCGATAGCGTGCCTTTAAAAAGAAAAAAAGTTTTTCACTGTAAGCTAATAGCAGTCAGTGTCCTTAAAGCGGGTCTCAGGCCTTCAGCGTGTGCTCTGCCAACCTCTGCAAGTGTACTTTGCCACTCATATCTGGTGTCTCTATAGCGTGCCTTTACAATGAAAAAAAGTTTTTCACTGTAAGCTAATAGCAGTCAGTGTCCTTAAAGCGGGTGTCAGGCCTTCAGCGTGTGCTCTGCCAACCTCAGCAAGTGTACTTTGCCACTCATATCTGGTGTCTCTATAGCGTGCTTTTACAAAGAAAAAATGATTTCACTGTAAGCTAATAGCAGTCAGTGTCCTTAAAGCGGGTATCAGGCCTTCAGCGTGTGCTCTGCCAACCTCAGCAAGTGTACTTTGCCACTCATATCTGGTGTCTCTATAGCGTGACTTTACAAAGAAAAAAAGATTTTTACTGTAAGCTAATAGCAGTCAGTGTCCTTTAAGCGGTTGTCAGGCCTTCAGCGTGTGCTCTGTCAACCTCAGCAAGTGCACTTTGCCACTCATATCTGGTGTCTCTATAGCGTGCTTTTACAAAGAAAAAAGTTTTTCAGTGTAAGCTAATAGCAGTCGGTGTCCTTAAAGCGGGTGTCAGGCCTTCAGCGTGTACTCTGCCAACCGCTGCCAGTGGACTTTGCCACTCATATCTGGTGTCTCTATAGCGTGCTTTTACAAAGAAAAAAGTTTTTCAGTGTAAGCTAATAGCAGTCGGTGTCCTTAAAGCGGGTGTCAGGCCTTCAGCGTGTACTCTGCCAACCGCTGCCAGTGGACTTTGTCACTCATATCTGGTGTCTCTATAGCGTGCTTTTACAAAGAAAAAATGTTTTTCACTGTAAGCTAATAGCAGTCAGTGTCCTTAAAGCGGGTGTCAGGCCTTCAGCGTGTGCTCTGCCAACCTCAGCAAGTGTACTTTGCCATTCATATCTGGTGTCTCTATAGCGTGCTTTTACAAAGAAAAAATGTTTTTCACTGTAAGCTAATAGCAGTCAGTGTCCTTAAAGCGGGTGTCAGGCCTTCAGCGTGTGCTCTGCCAACCTCTGCAAGTGTACTTTGCCACTCATATCTGGTGTCTCTATAGCGTGCCTTTAAAAATAAAAATTGTTTTTCACTGTAAGCTAATAGCAGTCAGTGTCCTTAAAGCGGGTGTCAGGCCTTCAGCGTGTGCTCTGCCAACCTCTGCAAGTGCACTTTGCAACTCATATCTGGTGTCTCTATAGCGTGCCTTTAAAAATAAAAAAGGTTTTCACTGTAAGCCAATAGCAGTCAGTGTCCTTAAAGCGGGTGTCAGGCCTTCAGCGTGTGCTCTGCCAACCTCTGCAAGTGCACTTTGCAACTCATATCTGGTGTCACTATAGCGTGCCTTTAAAAAGAAAAAAAGTTTTTCACTGTTAGCTAATAGCAGTTAGTTGTCTGCAAGCGTCTGGGTGTCAGGCCTTCACCGTGTGCTCTGCCAACCTCAGCAAGTGTACTTTGCCATTCATATCTGGTGTCTCTATAGCGTGCCTTTACAAAGAAAAAAAGGTTTTCACTGTAAAATGATAGCAGTCAGTGTCCTTAAAGTGGGTGTCAGGCCTTCAGCGTGTGCTCTGTCAACCTCAGCAAGTGTACTTTGCCATTCATATCTGGTGTCTCTATAGCGTGCTTTTACAAAGAAAAAAGTTTTTCAGTGTAAGCTAATAGCAGTCAGTGTCCTTAAAGCGGGTGTCAGGCCTTCAGCGTGTGCTCTGCCAACCTCTGCAAGTGTACTTTGCCACTCATATCTGGTGTCTCTATAGCGTGCTTTTACAAATAAAAAATGTTTTTCACTGTAAGCTAATAGCAGTCAGTGTCCTTAAAGCGGGTGTCAGGCCTTCAGCGTGTGCTCTGCCAACCTCTGCAAGTGCACTTTGCAACTCATATCTGGTGTCACTATAGCGTGCCTTTAAAAAGAAAAAAGTTTTTCACTGTAAGCTAATAGCAGTTAGTTGTCTGCAAGCGTCTGGGTGTCAGGCCTTCAGCGTGTGCTCTGCCAACCTCAGCAAGTGTATTTTGCCACTCATATCTGGTGTCTCGATAGCGTGCCTTTAAAAAGAAAAAAAGTTTTTCATTGTAAGCTAATAGCAGTCAGTGTCCTTAAAGCGGGTCTCAGGCCTTCAGCGTGTGCTCTGCCAACCTCTGCAAGTGTACTTTGCCACTCATATCTGGTGTCTCTATAGCGTGCCTTTAAAAATAAAAAAGGTTTTCACTGTAAGCCAATAGCAGTCAGTGTCCTTAAAGCGGGTGTCAGGCCTTCAGCGTGTGCTCTGCCAACCTCTGCAAGTGCACTTTGCAACTCATATCTGGTGTCACTATAGCGTGCCTTTAAAAAGAAAAAAAGTTTTTCACTGTAAGCTAATAGCAGTTAGTTGTCTGCAAGCGTCTGGGTGTCAGGCCTTCAGCGTGTGCTCTGCCAACCTCAGCAAGTGTACTTTGCAACTCATATCTGGTGTCTCTATAGCGTGCCTTTAAAAAGAAAAAAAGGTTTTCACTGTAAGCTAATAGCAGTCAGTGTCCTTAAAGCGGGTGTCAGGCCTTCAGCGTGTGCTCTGCCAACCTCTGCAAGTGCACTGTGCAACTCATATCTGGTGTCACTATAGCATGCCTTTAAAAAGAAAAAAAGTTTTTCACTGTAAGCTAATAGCAGTTAGTTGTCTGCATGCGTCTGGGTGTCAGGCCTTCAGCGTGTGCTCTGCCAACCTCAGCAAGTGTACTTTGCAACTCATATCTGGTGTCTCTATAGCGTGCCTTTAAAAAGAAAAAAAGGTTTTCACTGTAAGCTAATAGCAGTCAGTGTCCTTAAAGCGGATGTCAGGCCTTCAGCGTGTGCTCTGCCAACCTCAGCAAGTGTACTTTGCCACTCATATCTGGTGTCTCTATAGCGTGCCTTTAAAAAGAAAAAAAGGTTTTCACTGTAAGCTAATAGCAGTCAGTGTCCTTAAAGCGGATGTCAGGCCTTCAGCGTGTGCTCTGCCAACCTCTGCAAGTGCACTTTGCCACTCATATCTGGTGTCACTATAGCGTGCCTTTAAAAAGAAAAACGTTTTTCACTGTAAGCTAATAGCAGTTAGTTGTCTGCAAGCATCTGGGTGTCAGGCCTTCAGCGTGTGCTCTGCCAACCTCAGCAAGTGTACTTTGCCACTCATATCTGGTGTCTCTATAGCGTGCCTTTACAAAGAAAAAAAGGTTTTCACTAGCAGTCAGTGTCCTTAAAGCGGATGTCAGGCCTTCAGCGTGTGCTCTGCCAACCTCTGCAAGTGCACTTTGCCACTCATATCTGGTGTCACTATAGCGTGCCTTTAAAAAGAAAAAAAGTTTTTCACTGTATGCTAATAGCAGTTAGTTGTCTGCAAGCGTCTGGGTGTCAGGCCTTCACCGTGTGCTCTGCCAACCTCAGCAAGTATACTTTGCCACTCATATCTGGTGTCTCTATAGCGTGCCTTTAAAAAGAAAAAAAGGTTTGCACTGTAAGCTAATAGCAGTCAGTGTCCTTAAAGCGGGTGTCAGGCCTTCAGCGTGTGCTCTGCCAACCTCAGCAAGTGTACTTTGCCACTCATATCTGGTGTCTCTATAGCGTGCCTTTACAAAGAAAAAAAGGTTTTCACTGTAAGCTAATAGCAGTCAGTGTCCTTAAAGCGGGTGTCAGGCCTTCAGCGTGTGCTCTGCCAACCGCTGCAAGTGCACTTTGCCACTCATATCTGGTGTCTCTATAGCGTGCTTTTACAAAGAAAAAAGTTTTTCAGTGTAAGCTAATAGCAGTCGGTGTCCTTAAAGCGGGTGTCAGGCCTTCAGCGTGTACTCTGCCAACCGCTGCCAGTGGACTTTGCCACTCATATCTGGTGTCTCTATAGCGTGCTTTTACAAAGAAAAAAGTTTTTCAGTGTAAGCTAATAGCAGTCGGTGTCCTTAAAGCGGGTGTCAGGCCTTCAGCGTGTACTCTGCCAACCGCTGCCAGTGGACTTTGTCACTCATATCTGGTGTCTCTATAGCGTGCTTTTACAAAGAAAAAATGTTTTTCACTGTAAGCTAATAGCAGTCAGTGTCCTTAAAGCGGGTGTCAGGCCTTCAGCGTGTGCTCTGCCAACCTCAGCAAGTGTACTTTGCCATTCATATCTGGTGTCTCTATAGCGTGCTTTTACAAAGAAAAAATGTTTTTCACTGTAAGCTAATAGCAGTCAGTGTCCTTAAAGCGGGTGTCAGGCCTTCAGCGTGTGCTCTGCCAACCTCTGCAAGTGTACTTTGCCACTCATATCTGGTGTCTCTATAGCGTGCCTTTAAAAATAAAAATTGTTTTTCACTGTAAGCTAATAGCAGTCAGTGTCCTTAAAGCGGGTGTCAGGCCTTCAGCGTGTGCTCTGCCAACCTCTGCAAGTGCACTTTGCAACTCATATCTGGTGTCACTATAGCGTGCCTTTAAAAAGAAAAAAAGTTTTTCACTGTTAGCTAATAGCAGTTAGTTGTCTGCAAGCGTCTGGGTGTCAGGCCTTCACCGTGTGCTCTGCCAACCTCAGCAAGTGTACTTTGCCACTCATATCTGGTTTCTCTATAGCGTGCCTTTACAAAGAAAAAAAGGTTTTCACTGTAAGCTGATAGCAGTCAGTGTCCTTAAAGTGGGTGTCAGGCCTTCAGCGTGTGCTCTGTCAACCTCAGCAAGTGTACTTTGCCATTCATATCTGGTGTCTCTATAGCGTGCTTTTACAAAGAAAAAAGTTTTTCAGTGTAAGCTAATAGCAGTCAGTGTCCTTAAAGCGGGTGTCAGGCCTTCAGCGTGTGCTCTGCCAACCTCTGCAAGTGTACTTTGCCACTCATATCTGGTGTCTCTATAGCGTGCTTTTACAAATAAAAAATGTTTTTCACTGTAAGCTAATAGCAGTCAGTGTCCTTAAAGCGGGTGTCAGGCCTTCAGCGTGTGCTCTGCCAACCTCTGCAAGTGCACTTTGCAACTCATATCTGGTGTCACTATAGCGTGCCTTTAAAAAGAAAAAAGTTTTTCACTGTAAGCTAATAGCAGTTAGTTGTCTGCAAGCGTCTGGGTGTCAGGCCTTCAGCGTGTGCTCTGCCAACCTCAGCAAGTGTATTTTGCCACTCATATCTGGTGTCTCGATAGCGTGCCTTTAAAAAGAAAAAAAGTTTTTCACTGTAAGCTAATAGCAGTCAGTGTCCTTAAAGCGGGTCTCAGGCCTTCAGCGTGTGCTCTGCCAACCTCTGCAAGTGTACTTTGCCACTCATATCTGGTGTCTCTATAGCGTGCCTTTAAAAATAAAAAAGGTTTTCACTGTAAGCCAATAGCAGTCAGTGTCCTTAAAGCGGGTGTCAGGCCTTCAGCGTGTGCTCTGCCAACCTCTGCAAGTGCACTTTGCAACTCATATCTGGTGTCACTATAGCGTGCCTTTAAAAAGAAAAAAAGTTTTTCACTGTAAGCTAATAGCAGTTAGTTGTCTGCAAGCGTCTGGGTGTCAGGCCTTCACCGTGTGCTCTGCCAACCTCAGCAAGTGTACTTTGCCACTCATATCTGGTGTCTCTATAGCGTGCCTTTAAAAAGAAAAAAAGGTTTTCACTGTAAGCTAATAGCAGTCAGTGTCCTTAAAGCGGGTGTCAGGCCTTCAGCGTGTGCTCTGCCAACCTCAGCAAGTGTACTTTGCCACTCATATCTGGTGTCTCTATAGCGTGCCTTTACAAAGAAAAAAAGGTTTTCACTGTAAGCTAATAGCAGTCAGTGTCCTTAAAGCGGGTGGCTGGCCTTCAGCGTGTGCTCTGACAAGCTCAGCAAGTGTACTTTGCCACTCATATCTGCTGTCTCTATAGCGTGCCTTTAAAAAGAAAAAAAGTTTTTCACTGTAAGCTGATAGCAGTCAGTGTCCTTAAAGTGGGTGTCAGGCCTTCAGCGTGTGCTCTGCCAACCTCTGCAAGTGCACTTCGCCACTCATATCTGGTGTCTCTATAGCGTGCCTTTAAAAAGAAAAAAAGCTTTTCACTGTAAGCTAATAGCAGTCAGTGTCCTTAAAGCGGGTGTCAGGCCTTCAGCGTGTGCTCTGCCAACCTCTGCAAGTGCACTGTGCAACTCATATCTGGTGTCTCTATAGCGTGTCTTTAAAAATAAAAAAAGGTTTTCACTGTAAGCCAATAGCAGTCAGTGTCCTTAAAGCGGGTGTCAGGCCTTCAGCGTGTGCTCTGCCAACCTCAGCAAGTGTACTTTGCCACTCATATCTGGTTTCTCTAGCGTGCCTTTAAAAAGAAAAAAAGGTTTTCACTGTAAGCTAATAGCAGTCAGTGTCCTTAAAGCGGATGTCAGGCCTTCAGCGTGTGCTCTGCCAACCTCTGCAAGTGCACTTTGCCACTCATATCTGGTGTCTCTATAGCGTGCCTTTAAAAAGAAAAACGTTTTTCACTGTAAGCTAATAGCAGTTAGTTGTCTGCAAGCATCTGGGTGTCAGGCCTTCAGCGTGTGCTCTGCCAACCTCAGCAAGTGTACTTTGCCACTCATATCTGGTGTCTCTATAGCGTGCCTTTACAAAGAAAAAAAGGTTTTCACTAGCAGTCAGTGTCCTTAAAGCGGATGTTAGGCCTTCAGCGTGTGCTCTGCCAACCTCTGCAAGTGCACTTTGCCACTCATATCTGGTGTCACTATAGCAGGCCTTTAAAAAGAAAAAAAGTTTTTCACTGTAAGCTAATAGCAGTTAGTTGTCTGCAAGCGTCTGGGTGTCAGGCCTTCACCGTGTGCTCTGCCAACCTCAGCAAGTATACTTTGCCACTCATACCTGGTGTCTCTATAGCGTGCCTTTAAAAAGAAAAAAAGGTTTGCACTGTAAGCTAATAGCAGTCAGTGTCCTTAAAGCGGGTGTCAGGCCTTCAGCGTGTGCTCTGCCAACCTCAGCAAGTGTACTTTGCCACTCATATCTGGTGTCTCTATAGCGTGCCTTTACAAAGAAAAAAAGGTTTTCACTGTAAGCTAATAGCAGTCAGTGTCCTTAAAGCGGGTGTCAGGCCTTCAGCGTGTGCTCTGCCAAACTCTGCAAGTGCACTTTGCCACTCATATCTGGTGTCTCTATAGCGTGCCTTTAAAAAGAAAAAAAGGTTTTCACTGTAAGCTAATAGCAGTCAGTGTCCTTAAAGCGGGTGTCATGCCTTCAGCGTGTGCTCTGCCAACTTCTGCAAGTGTACTTTGCCACTCATATCTGGTGTCTCTATAGCGTGCCTTTAAAAAGAAAAAAAGTTTTTCACTGTAAGCTAATAGCAGTTAGTTGTCTGCAAGCGTCTGGGTTTCAGGCCTTCAGCGTGTGCTCTGCCAACCTCAGCAAGTGTACTTTGCAACTCATATCTGGTGTCTCTATAGCGTGCCTTTAAAAATAAAAATAGGTTTTCACTGTAAGCCAATAGCAGTCAGTGTCCTTAAAGCGGGTGTCAGGCCTTCAGCGTGTGCTCTGCCAACCTCTGCAAGTGCACTGTGCAACTCATATCTGGTGTCTCTATAGCGTGCCTTTACAAAGAAAAAAGTTTTTCACTGTAAGCTAATAGCAGTCAGTGTCCTTAAAGCGGGTGTCAGGCCTTCAGCGTGTGCTCTGCCAACCTTAGCAAGTGCACGTTGCCACTCATATCTGGTGTCCATATAGCGTGCCTTTACAAAGAAAAAAAGTTTTTCACTGTAAGCTAATAGCAGTCAGTGTCCTTAAAGCGGGTGTCAGGCCTTCAGCGTGTGCTCTGCCAACCTCAGCAAGTGTACTTTGCCACTCATATCTGTTGTCTCTATAGCGTGCTTTTACAAAGAAAAAATGATTTCACTGTAAGCTAATAGCAGTCAGTGTCCTTAAAGCGGGTGTCAGTCCTTCAGCGTGTGCTCTGTCAACCTCAGCAAGTGCACTTTGCCACTCATATCTGGTGTCTCTATAGCGTGACTTTACAAAGAAAAAAAGATTTTCACTGTAAGCTAATAGCAGTCAGTGTCCTTAAAGCGGGTGTCAGGCCTTCAGCGTGTGCTCTGTCAACCTCAGCAAGGGCACTTTGCCACTCATATCTGGTGTCTCTATAGTGTGCTTTTACAAAGAAAAAAGTTTTTCAGTGTAAGCTAATAGCAGTCGGTGTCCTTAAAGCGGGTGTCAGGCCTTCAGCGTGTGCTCTGCCAACCTCTGCAAGTGCACTTTGCCACTCATATCTGGTGTCACTATAGCGTGCCTTTAAAAAGAAAAAAAGTTTTTCACTGTAAGCTAATAGCAGTTAGTTGTCTGCAAGCGTCTGGGTGTCAGGCCTTCACCGTGTGCTCTGCCAACCTCAGCAAGTATACTTTGCCACTCATACCTGGTGTCTCTATAGCGTGCCTTTAAAAAGAAAAAAAGGTTTGCACTGTAAGCTAATAGCAGTCAGTGTCCTTAAAGCGGGTGTCAGGCCTTCAGCGTGTGCTCTGCCAACCTCAGCAAGTGTACTTTGCCACTCATATCTGGTGTCTCTATAGCGTGCCTTTACAAAGAAAAAAAGGTTTTCACTGTAAGCTAATAGCAGTCAGTGTCCTTAAAGCGGGTGTCAGGCCTTCAGCGTGTGCTCTGCCAAACTCTGCAAGTGCACTTTGCCACTCATATCTGGTGTCTCTATAGCGTGCCTTTAAAAAGAAAAAAAGGTTTTCACTGTAAGCTAATAGCAGTCAGTGTCCTTAAAGCGGGTGTCATGCCTTCAGCGTGTGCTCTGCCAACTTCTGCAAGTGTACTTTGCCACTCATATCTGGTGTCTCTATAGCGTGCCTTTAAAAAGAAAAAAAGTTTTTCACTGTAAGCTAATAGCAGTTAGTTGTCTGCAAGCGTCTGGGTGTCAGGCCTTCAGCGTGTGCTCTGCCAACCTCAGCAAGTGTACTTTGCAACTCATATCTGGTGTCTCTATAGCGTGCCTTTAAAAATAAAAATAGGTTTTCACTGTAAGCCAATAGCAGTCAGTGTCCTTAAAGCGGGTGTCAGGCCTTCAGCGTGTGCTCTGCCAACCTTAGCAAGTGCACGTTGCCACTCATATCTGGTGTCCATATAGCGTGCCTTTACAAAGAAAAAAAGTTTTTCACTGTAAGCTAATAGCAGTCAGTGTCCTTAAAGCGGGTGTCAGGCCTTCAGCGTGTGCTCTGCCAACCTCAGCAAGTGTACTTTGCCACTCATATCTGTTGTCTCTATAGCGTGCTTTTACAAAGAAAAAATGATTTCACTGTAAGCTAATAGCAGTCAGTGTCCTTAAAGCGGGTGTCAGTCCTTCAGCGTGTGCTCTGTCAACCTCAGCAAGTGCACTTTGCCACTCATATCTGGTGTCTCTATAGCGTGACTTTACAAAGAAAAAAAGATTTTCACTGTAAGCTAATAGCAGTCAGTGTCCTTAAAGCGGGTGTCAGGCCTTCAGCGTGTGCTCTGTCAACCTCAGCAAGGGCACTTTGCCACTCATATCTGGTGTCTCTATAGTGTGCTTTTACAAAGAAAAAAGTTTTTCAGTGTAAGCTAATAGCAGTCGGTGTCCTTAAAGCGGGTGTCAGGCCTTCAGCGTGTACTCTGCCAACCGCTGCCAGTGGACTTTGCCACTCATATCTGGTGTCTCTATAGCGTGCCTTTAAAAAGAAAAAAAGGTTTTCACTGTAAGCCAATAGCAGTCAGTGTCCTTAAAGCCTGTGTCAGGCCTTCAGCGTGTGCTCTGCCAACCTCAGCAAGTGTACTTTGCCACTCATATCTGGTGTCTCTAAAGCGTGCCTTTACAAAGAAAAAAGTTTTTCAGTGTAAGCTAATAGCAGTCAGTGTCCTTAAAGCGGGTGTCAGGCCTTCAGCGTGTGCTCTGCCAACTTCTGCAAGTGTACTTTGCCACTCATATCTGGTGTCTCTATAGCGTGCCTTTAAAAAGAAAAAAAGGTTTGCACTGTAAGCTAATAGCAGTCAGTGTCCTTAAAGCGGGTGTCAGGCCTTCAGCGTGTGCTCTGCCAACCTCAGCAAGTGTACTTTGCCACTCATATCTGGTGTCTCTATAGCGTGCCTTTACAAAGAAAAAAAGGTTTTCACTGTAAGCTAATAGCAGTCAGTGTCCTTAAAGCGGGTGTCAGGCCTTCAGCGTGTGCTCTGCCAAACTCTGCAAGTGCACTTTGCCACTCATATCTGGTGTCTCTATAGCGTGCCTTTAAAAAGAAAAAAAGGTTTTCACTGTAAGCTAATAGCAGTCAGTGTCCTTAAAGCGGGTGTCATGCCTTCAGCGTGTGCTCTGCCAACTTCTGCAAGTGTACTTTGCCACTCATATCTGGTGTCTCTATAGCGTGCCTTTAAAAAGAAAAAAAGTTTTTCACTGTAAGCTAATAGCAGTTAGTTGTCTGCAAGCGTCTGGGTGTCAGGCCTTCAGCGTGTGCTCTGCCAACCTCAGCAAGTGTACTTTGCAACTCATATCTGGTGTCTCTATAGCGTGCCTTTAAAAATAAAAATAGGTTTTCACTGTAAGCCAATAGCAGTCAGTGTCCTTAAAGCGGGTGTCAGGCCTTCAGCGTGTGCTCTGCCAACCTCTGCAAGTGCACTGTGCAACTCATATCTGGTGTCTCTATAGCGTGCCTTTACAAAGAAAAAAGTTTTTCACTGTAAGCTAATAGCAGTCAGTGTCCTTAAAGCGGGTGTCAGGCCTTCAGCGTGTGCTCTGCCAACCTCAGCAAGTGTACTTTGCCACTCATATCTGTTGTCTCTATAGCGTGCTTTTACAAAGAAAAAATGATTTCACTGTAAGCTAATAGCAGTCAGTGTCCTTAAAGCGGGTGTCAGTCCTTCAGCGTGTGCTCTGTCAACCTCAGCAAGTGCACTTTGCCACTCATATCTGGTGTCTCTATAGCGTGACTTTACAAAGAAAAAAAGATTTTCACTGTAAGCTAATAGCAGTCAGTGTCCTTAAAGCGGGTGTCAGGCCTTCAGCGTGTGCTCTGTCAACCTCAGCAAGGGCACTTTGCCACTCATATCTGGTGTCTCTATAGTGTGCTTTTACAAAGAAAAAAGTTTTTCAGTGTAAGCTAATAGCAGTCGGTGTCCTTAAAGCGGGTGTCAGGCCTTCAGCGTGTGCTCTGCCAACCTTAGCAAGTGCACGTTGCCACTCATATCTGGTGTCTCTATAGCGTGCCTTTACAAAGAAAAAAAGTTTTTCACTGTAAGCTAATAGCAGTCAGTGTCCTTAAAGCGGGTGTCAGGCCTTCAGCGTGTGCTCTGCCAACCTCAGCAAGTGTACTTTGCCACTCATATCTGGTGTCTCTATAGCGTGCTTTTACAAAGAAAAAATGATTTCACTGTAAGCTAATAGCAGTCGGTGTCCTTAAAGCGGGTGTCAGGCCTTCAGCGTGTACTCTGCCAACCGCTGCCAGTGGACTTTGCCACTCATATCTGGTGTCTCTAAAGCGTGCTTTTACAAAGAAAAAAAGGTTTTCAGTGTAAGCTAATAGCAGTCAGTGTCCTTAAAGCGGGTGTCAGGCCTTCAGCGTGTGCTCTGCCAACCTCAGCAAGTGTACTTTGCCACTCATATCTGGTGTCTCTATAGCGTGCTTTTACAAATAAAAAATGTTTTTCACTGTAAGCTAATAGCAGTCAGTGTCCTTAAAGCGGGTGTCAGGCCTTCAGCGTGTGCTCTGTCGACCTCAGCAAGTGTATTTTGCCACTCATATCTGGTGTCTCGATAGCGTGCCTTTAAAAAGAAAAAAAGTTTTTCACTGTAAGCTAATAGCAGTCAGTGTCCTTAAAGCGGGTGTCAGGCCTTCAGCGTGTGCTCTGCCAACCTCAGCAAGTGTACTTTGCCACTCATATCTGGTGTCACTATAGCGTGCCTTTAAAAAGAAAAACGTTTTTCACTGTAAGCTAATAGCAGTTAGTTGTCTGCAAGCGTCTGGGTGTCAGGCCTTCAGCGTGTGCTCTGCCAACCTCAGCAAGTGTATTTTGCCACTCATATCTGGTGTCTCGATAGCGTGCCTTTAAAAAGAAAAAAAGTTTTTCACTGTAAGCTAATAGCAGTCAGTGTCCTTAAAGCGGGTGTCAGGCCTTCAGCGTGTGCTCTGCCAACCTCAGCAAGTGTACTTTGCCACTCATATCTGGTGTCTCTATAGCGTGCTTTTACAAATAAAAAATGTTTTTCACTGTAAGCTAATAGCAGTCAGTGTCCTTAAAGCGGGTGTCAGGCCTTCAGCGTGTGCTCTGTCGACCTCAGCAAGTGCACTTTGCCACTCATATCTGGTGTCTCGATAGCGTGCCTTTAAAAAGAATAAAAGTTTTTCACTGTAAGCTAATAGCAGTCAGTGTCCTTAAAGCGGGTCTCAGGCCTTCAGCGTGTGCTCTGCCAACCTCTGCAAGTGTACTTTGCCACTCATATCTGGTGTCTCTATAGCGTGCCTTTAAAAATAAAAAAGGTTTTCACTGTAAGCCAATAGCAGTCAGTGTCCTTAAAGCGGGTGTCAGGCCTTCAGCGTGTGCTCTGCCAACCTCTGCAAGTGCACTTTGCAACTCATATCTGGTGTCACTATAGCGTGCCTTTAAAAATAAAAAAAGGTTTTCACTGTAAGCCATAGCAGTCAGTGTCCTTAAAGCGGGTGTCAGGCCTTCAGCGTGTGCTCTGCCAACCTCTGCAAGTGCACTTTGCAACTCATATCTGGTGTCACTATAGCGTGCCTTTAAAAATAAAAAGTTTTTCGTTTAAGCTAATAGCAGTCAGTGTCCTTAAAGCGGGTGTCAGGCCTTCAGCGTGTGCTCTGTCAACCTCAGCAAGTGCACTTTACCACTCATATCTGGTGTCTCTATAGCGTGCTTTTACAAAGAAAAAAGTTTTTCAGTGTAAGCTAATAGCAGTCGGTGTCCTTAAAGCGGGTGTCAGGCCTTCAGCGTGTACTCTGCCAACCGCTGCCAGTGGACTTTGCCACTCATATCTGGTGTCTCTAAAGCGTGCTTTTACAAAGAAAAAAGTTTTTCAGTGTAAGCTAATAGCAGTCAGTGTCCTTAAAGCGGGTGTCAGGCCTTCAGCGTGTGCTCTGCCAACCTCAGCAAGTGTACTTTGCCACTCATATCTGGTGTCTCTATAGCGTGCTTTTACAAAGAAAAAAAGTTTTTCAGTGTAAGCTAATAGCAGTCAGTGTCCTTAAAGCGGGTGTCAGGCCTTCAGCTTGTGCTCTGCCAACCTCAGCAAGTGTACTTTGCCATTCATATCTGGTGTCTCTATAGCGTGCTTTTACAAAGAAAAAATGTTTTTCACTGTAAGCTAATAGCAGTCAGTGTCCTTAAAGCGGGTGTCAGGCCTTCAGCGTGTGCTCTGTCAACCTCACCAAGTGTACTTTGCCATTCATATCTGGTGTCTCTATAGTGTGCTTTTACAAAGAAAAAAGTTTTTCAGTGTAAGCTAATAGCAGTCAGTGTCCTTAAAGCGGGTGTCAGGCCTTCAGCGTGTGCTCTGCCAACCTCTGCAAGTGTACTTTGCCACTCATATCTGGTGTCTCTATAGCGTGCTTTTACAAATAAAAAATGTTTTTCACTGTAAGCTAATAGCAGTCAGTGTCCTTAAAGCGGGTGTCAGGCCTTCAGCGTGTGCTCTGCCAACCTCTGCAAGTGCACTTTGCAACTCATATCTGGTGTCACTATAGCGTGCCTTTAAAAAGAAAAACGTTTTTCACTGTAAGCTAATAGCAGTTAGTTGTCTGCAAGCGTCTGGGTGTCAGGCCTTCAGCGTGTGCTCTGCCAACCTCAGCAAGTGTATTTTGCCACTCATATCTGGTGTCTCGATAGCGTGCCTTTAAAAAGAAAAAAAGTTTTTCACTGTAAGCTAATAGCAGTCAGTGTCCTTAAAGCGGGTCTCAGGCATTCAGCGTGTGCTCTGCCAACCTCTGCAAGTGTACTTTGCCACTCATATCTGGTGTCTCTATAGCGTGCCTTTAAAAATAAAAAAGGTTTTCACTGTAAGCCAATAGCAGTCAGTGTCCTTAAAGCGGGTGTCAGGCCTTCAGCGTGTGCTCTGCCAACCTCTGCAAGTGCACTTTGCAACTCATATCTGGTGTCACTATAGCGTGCCTTTAAAAAGAAAAAAAGTTTTTCACTGTAAGCTAATAGCAGTTAGTTGTCTGCAAGCGTCTGGGTGTCAGGCCTTCACCGTGTGCTCTGCCAACCTCAGCAAGTGTACTTTGCCACTCATATCTGGTGTCTCTATAGCGTGCCTTTACAAAGAAAAAAAGGTTTTCACTAGCAGTCAGTGTCCTTAAAGCGGATGTCAGGCCTTCAGCGTGTGCTCTGCCAACCTCTGCAAGTGCACTTTGCCACTCATATCTGGTGTCACTATAGCGTGCCTTTAAAAAGAAAAAAAGGTTTGCACTGTAAGCTAATAGCAGTCAGTGTCCTTAAAGCGGGTGTCAGGCCTTCAGCGTGTGCTCTGCCAACCTCAGCAAGTGTACTTTGCCACTCATATCTGGTGTCTCTATAGCGTGCCTTTACAAAGAAAAAAAGGTTTTCACTGTAAGCTAATAGCAGTCAGTGTCCTTAAAGCGCGTGTCAGGCCTTCAGCGTGTGCTCTGCCAAACTCTGCAAGTGCACTTTGCCACTCATATCTGGTGTCTCTATAGCGTGCCTTTAAAAAGAAAAAAAGGTTTTCACTGTAAGCTAATAGCAGTCAGTGTCCTTAAAGCGGGTGTCAGGCCTTCAGCGTGTGCTCTGCCAACCTCAGCAAGTGCACGTTGCCACTCATATCTGGTGTCCATATAGCGTGCCTTTACAAAGAAAAAAAGTTTTTCACTGTAAGCTAATAGCAGTCAGTGTCCTTAAAGCGGGTGTCAGGCCTTCAGCGTGTGCTCTGCCAACCTCAGCAAGTGTACTTTGCCACTCATATATGTTGTCTCTATAGCGTGCTTTTACAAAGAAAAAATGATTTCACTGTAAGCTAATAGCAGTCAGTGTCCTTAAAGCGGGTGTCAGGCCTTCAGCGTGTGCTCTGTCAACCTCAGCAAGGGCACTTTGCCACTCATATCTGGTGTCTCTATAGTGTGCTTTTACAAAGAAAAAAGTTTTTCAGTGTAAGCTAATAGCAGTCGGTGTCCTTAAAGCGGGTGTCAGGCCTTCAGCGTGTACTCTGCCAACCGCTGCCAGTGGACTTTGCCACTCATATCTGGTGTCTCTATAGCGTGCCTTTAAAAAGAAAAAAAGGTTTTCACTGTAAGCCAATAGCAGTCAGTGTCCTTAAAGCCTGTGTCAGGCCTTCAGCGTGTGCTCTGCCAACCTCAGCAAGTGTACTTTGCCACTCATATCTGGTGTCTCTATAGCGTGCTTTTACAAAGAAAAAATGATTTCACTGTAAGCTAATAGCAGTCAGTGTCCTTAAAGCGGGTGTCAGGCCTTCAGCGTGTGCTCTGTCAACCTCAGCAAGTGCACTTTGCCACTCATATCTGGTGTCTCTATAGCGTGACTTTACAAAGAAAAAAAGATTTTCACTGTAAGCTAATAGCAGTCAGTGTCCTTAAAGCGGGTGTCAGGCCTTCAGCGTGTGCTCTGCCAACCTCTGCAAGTGCACTTTGCAACTCATATCTGGTGTCACTATAGCGTGCCTTTAAAAATAAAAAAAGGTTTTCACTGTAAGCCATAGCAGTCAGTGTCCTTAAAGCGGGTGTCAGGCCTTCAGCGTGTGCTCTGCCAACCTCTGCAAGTGCACTTTGCAACTCATATCTGGTGTCACTATAGCGTGCCTTTAAAAATAAAAAGTTTTTCGTTTAAGCTAATAGCAGTCAGTGTCCTTAAAGCGGGTGTCAGGCCTTCAGCGTGTGCTCTGTCAACCTCAGCAAGTGCACTTTGCCACTCATATCTGGTGTCTCTATAGCGTGCCTTTAAAAAGAAAAAAAGGTTTGCACTGTAAGCTAATAGCAGTCAGTGTCCTTAAAGCGGGTGTCAGGCCTTCAGCGTGTGCTCTGCCAACCTCAGCAAGTGTACTTTGCCACTCATATCTGGTGTCTCTATAGCGTGCCTTTACAAAGAAAAAAAGGTTTTCACTGTAAGCTAATAGCAGTCAGTGTCCTTAAAGCGCGTGTCAGGCCTTCAGCGTGTGCTCTGCCAAACTCTGCAAGTGCACTTTGCCACTCATATCTGGTGTCTCTATAGCGTGCCTTTAAAAAGAAAAAAAGGTTTTCACTGTAAGCTAATAGCAGTCAGTGTCCTTAAAGCGGGTGTCAGGCCTTCAGCGTGTGCTCTGCCAACCTCAGCAAGTGCACGTTGCCACTCATATCTGGTGTCCATATAGCGTGCCTTTACAAAGAAAAAAAGTTTTTCACTGTAAGCTAATAGCAGTCAGTGTCCTTAAAGCGGGTGTCAGGCCTTCAGCGTGTGCTCTGCCAACCTCAGCAAGTGTACTTTGCCACTCATATATGTTGTCTCTATAGCGTGCTTTTACAAAGAAAAAATGATTTCACTGTAAGCTAATAGCAGTCAGTGTCCTTAAAGCGGGTGTCAGTCCTTCAGCGTGTGCTCTGTCAACCTCAGCAAGTGCACTTTGCCACTTATATCTGGTGTCTCTATAGCGTGACTTTACAAAGAAAAAAAGATTTTCACTGTAAGCTAATAGCAGTCAGTGTCCTTAAAGCGGGTGTCAGGCCTTCAGCGTGTGCTCTGTCAACCTCAGCAAGGGCACTTTGCCACTCATATCTGGTGTCTCTATAGCGTGACTTTACAAAGAAAAAAAGATTTTCACTGTAAGCTAATAGCAGTCAGTGTCCTTAAAGCGGGTGTCAGGCCTTCAGCGTGTGCTCTGTCAACCTCAGCAAGTGCACTTTGCCACTCATATCTGGTGTCTCTATAGCGTGCCTTTAAAAAGAAAAAAAGGTTTGCACTGTAAGCTAATAGCAGTCAGTGTCCTTAAAGCGGGTGTCAGGCCTTCAGCGTGTACTCTGCCAACCGCTGCCAGTGGACTTTGCCACTCATATCTGGTGTCTCTAAAGCGTGCTTTTACAAAGAAAAAAGTTTTTCAGTGTAAGCTAATAGCAGTCAGTGTCCTTAAAGCGGGTGTCAGGCCTTCAGCGTGTGCTCTGCCAACCTCAGCAAGTGTACTTTGCCACTCATATCTGGTGTCTCTATAGCGTGCTTTTACAAAGAAAAAAAGTTTTTCAGTGTAAGCTAATAGCAGTCAGTGTCCTTAAAGCGGGTGTCAGGCCTTCAGCTTGTGCTCTGCCAACCTCAGCAAGTGTACTTTGCCATTCATATCTGGTGTCTCTATAGCGTGCTTTTACAAAGAAAAAATGTTTTTCACTGTAAGCTAATAGCAGTCAGTGTCCTTAAAGCGGGTGTCAGGCCTTCAGCGTGTGCTCTGTCAACCTCACCAAGTGTACTTTGCCATTCATATCTGGTGTCTCTTTAGCGTGCTTTTACAAAGAAAAAAGTTTTTCAGTGTAAGCTAATAGCAGTCAGTGTCCTTAAAGCGGGTGTCAGGCCTTCAGCGTGTGCTCTGCCAACCTCTGCAAGTGTACTTTGCCACTCATATCTGGTGTCTCTATAGCGTGCTTTTACAAATAAAAAATGTTTTTCACTGTAAGCTAATAGCAGTCAGTGTCCTTAAAGCGGGTGTCAGGCCTTCAGCGTGTGCTCTGCCAACCTCTGCAAGTGCACTTTGCAACTCATATCTGGTGTCACTATAGCGTGCCTTTAAAAAGAAAAAAGTTTTTCACTGTCAGCTAATAGCAGTTAATTGTCTGCAAGCGTCTGGGTGTCAGGCCTTCAGCGTGTGCTCTGCCAACCTCAGCAAGTGTATTTTGCCACTCATATCTGGTGTCTCGATAGCGTGCCTTTAAAAAGAAAAAAGTTTTTCACTGTAAGCTAATAGCAGTCAGTGTCCTTAAAGCGGGTCTCAGGCCTTCAGCGTGTGCTCTGCCAACCTCTGCAAGTGTACTTTGCCACTCATTTCTGGTGTCTCTATAGCGTGCCTTTAAAAATAAAAAAGGTTTTCACTGTAAGCCAATAGCAGTCAGTGTCCTTAAAGCGGGTGTCAGGCCTTCAGCGTGTGCTCTGCCAACCTCAGCAAGTGTACTTTGCCACTCATATCTGGTGTCTCTATAGCGTGCCTTTAAAAAGAAAAAAGTTTTTCACTGTAAGCTAATAGCAGTTAGTTGTCTGCAAGCGTCTGGGTGTCAGGCCTTCACCGTGTGCTCTGCCAACCTCTGCAAGTGTACTTTGCCACTCATTTCTGGTGTCTCTATAGCGTGCCTTTAAAAATAAAAAAGGTTTTCACTGTAAGCTAATAGCAGTCAGTGTCCTTAAAGCGGGTGGCTGGCCTTCAGCGTGTGCTCTGACAAGCTCAGCAAGTGTACTTTGCCACTCATATCTGCTGTCTCTATAGCGTGCCTTTAAAAAGAAAAAAAGTTTTTCACTGTAAGCTGATAGCAGTCAGTGTCCTTAAAGTGGGTGTCAGGCCTTCAGCGTGTGCTCTGACAACCTCTGCAAGTGCACTTCGCAACTCATATCTGGTGTCTCTATAGCGTGCCTTTAAAAAGAAAAAAAGGTTTTCACTGTAAGCTAATAGCAGTCAGTGTCCTTAAAGCGGGTGTCAGGCCTTCAGCGTGTGCTCTGCCAACCTCTGCAAGTGCACTGTGCAACTCATATCTGGTGTCACTATAGCATGCCTTTAAAAAGAAAAAAAGTTTTTCACTGTAAGCTAATAGCAGTTAGTTGTCTGCATGCGTCTGGGTGTCAGGCCTTCAGCGTGTGCTCTGTCAACCTCAGCAAGTGTACTTTGCAACTCATATCTGTTGTCTCTATATTGTGTCTTTAAAAATAAAAAAAGGTTTTCACTGTAAGCCAATAGCAGTCAGTGTCCTTAAAGCGGGTGTCAGGCCTTCAGCGTGTGCTCTGCCAACCTCAGCAAGTGTACTTTGCCACTCATATCTGGTGTCTCTATAGCGTGCCTTTAAAAAGAAAAAAAGGTTTTCACTGTAAGCTAATAGCAGTCAGTGTCCTTAAAGCGGATGTCAGGCCTTCAGCGTGTGCTCTGCCAACCTCTGCAAGTGCACTTTGCCACTCATATCTGGTGTCACTATAGCGTGCCTTTAAAAAGAAAAACGTTTTTCACTGTAAGCTAATAGCAGTTAGTTGTCTGCAAGCATCTGGGTGTCAGGCCTTCAGCGTGTGCTCTGCCAACCTCAGCAAGTGTACTTTGCCACTCATATCTGGTGTCTCTATAGCGTGCCTTTAAAAAGAAAAAAAAGGTTTTCACTAGCAGTCAGTGTCCTTTAAGCGGATGTCAGGCCTTCAGCGTGTGCTCTGCCAACCTCTGCAAGTGCACTTTGCCACTCATATCTGGTGTCTCTATAGCGTGCCTTTAAAAAGAAAAAAAGGTTTGCACTGTAAGCTAATAGCAGTCAGTGTCCTTAAAGCGGGTGTCAGGCCTTCAGCGTGTGCTCTGCCAACCTCAGCAAGTGTACTTTGCCACTCATATCTGGTGTCTCTATAGCGTGCCTTTACAAAGGAAAAAAGGTTTTCACTGTAAGCTAATAGCAGTCAGTGTCCTTAAAGCGGGTGTCAGGCCTTCAGCGTGTGCTCTGCCAAACTCTGCAAGTGCACTTTGCCACTCATATCTGGTGTCTCTATAGCGTGCCTTTAAAAAGAAAAAAAGGTTTTCACTGTAAGCTAATAGCAGTCAGTGTCCTTAAAGCGGGTGTCAGGCCTTCAGCGTGTGCTCTGCCAACTTCTGCAAGTGTACTTTGCCACTCATATCTGGTGTCTCTATAGCGTGCCTTTAAAAAGAAAAAAAGTTTTTCACTGTAAGCTAATAGCAGTTAGTTGTCTGCAAGCGTCTGGGTGTCAGGCCTTCAGCGTGTGCTCTGCCAACCTCAGCAAGTGTACTTTGCAACTCATATCTGGTGTCTCTATAGCGTGCCTTTAAAAATAAAAAAAGGTTTTCACTGTAAGCCAATAGCAGTCAGTGTCCTTAAAGCGGGTGTCAGGCCTTCAGCGTGTGCTCTGCCAACCTCTGCAAGTGCACTGTGCAACTCATATCTGGTGTCTCTATAGCGTGCCTTTACAAAGAAAAAAGTTTTTCACTGTAAGCTAATAGCAGTCAGTGTCCTTAAAGCGGGTGTCAGGCCTTCAGCGTGTGCTCTGCCAACCTCAGCAAGTGCACGTTGCCACTCATATCTGGTGTCCATATAGCGTGCCTTTACAAAGAAAAAAAGTTTTTCACTGTAAGCTAATAGCAGTCAGTGTCCTTAAAGCAAATGTCAGGCCTTCAGCGTGTGCTCTGCCAACCTCAGCAAGTGTACTTTGCCACTCATATCTGTTGTCTCTATAGCGTGCTTTTACAAAGAAAAAATGATTTCACTGTAAGCTAATAGCAGTCAGTGTCCTTAAAGCGGGTGTCAGTCCTTCAGCGTGTGCTCTGTCAACCTCAGCAAGTGCACTTTGCCACTCATATCTGGTGTCTCTATAGCGTGACTTTACAAAGAAAAAAAGATTTTCACTGTAAGCTAATAACAGTCAGTGTCCTTAAAGCGGGTGTCAGGCCTTCAGCGTGTGCTCTGTCAACCTCAGCAAGGGCACTTTGCCACTCATATCTGGTGTCTCTATAGTGTGCTTTTACAAAGAAAAAAGTTTTTCAGTGTAAGCTAATAGCAGTCGGTGTCCTTAAAGCGGGTGTCAGGCCTTCAGCGTGTACTCTGCCAACCGCTGCCAGTGGACTTTGCCACTCATATCTGGTGTCTCTATAGCGTGCCTTTAAAAAGAAAAAAAGGTTTTCACTGTAAGCCAATAGCAGTCAGTGTCCTTTAAGCCTGTGTCAGGCCTTCAGCGTGTGCTCTGCCAACCTCAGCAAGTGTACTTTGCCACTCATATCTGGTGTCTCTATAGCGTGCTTTTCCAAAGAAAAAATGATTTCACTGTAAGCAAATAGCAGTCAGTGTCCTTAAAGCGGGTGTCAGGCCTTCAGCGTGTGCTCTGTCAACCTCAGCAAGTGCACTTTGCCACTCATATCTGGTGTCTCTATAGCGTGACTTTACAAAGAAAAAAAGGTTTTCACTGTAAGCTAATAGCAGTCAGTGTCCTTAAAGCGGATGTCAGGCCTTCAGCGTGTGCTCTGCCAACCTCTGCAAGTGCACTTTGCCACTCATATCTGGTGTCACTATAGCGTGCCTTTAAAAAGAAAAACGTTTTTCACTGTAAGCTAATAGCAGTTAGTTGTCTGCAAGCATCTGGGTGTCAGGCCTTCAGCGTGTGCTCTGCCAACCTCAGCAAGTGTACTTTGCCACTCATATCTGGTGTCTCTATAGCGTGCCTTTAAAAAGAAAAAAAAGGTTTTCACTAGCAGTCAGTGTCCTTTAAGCGGATGTCAGGCCTTCAGCGTGTGCTCTGCCAACCTCTGCAAGTGCACTTTGCCACTCATATCTGGTGTCACTATAGCGTGCCTTTAAAAAGAAAAAAAGTTTTTCACTGTAAGCTAATAGCAGTTAGTTGTCTGCAAGCGTCTGGGTGTCAGGCCTTCACCGTGTGCTCTGCCAACCTCAGCAAGTGTACTTTGCCACTCATATCTGGTGTCTCTATAGCGTGCCTTTAAAAAGAAAAAAAAGGTTTTCACTAGCAGTCAGTGTCCTTTAAGCGGATGTCAGGCCTTCAGCGTGTGCTCTGCCAACCTCTGCAAGTGCACTTTGCCACTCATATCTGGTGTCACTATAGCGTGCCTTTAAAAAGAAAAAAGTTTTTCACTGTAAGCTAATAGCAGTTAGTTGTCTGCAAGCGTCTGGGTGTCAGGCCTTCACCGTGTGCTCTGCCAACCTCAGCAAGTATACTTTGCCACTCATATCTGGTGTCTCTATAGCGTGCCTTTAAAAAGAAAAAAAGGTTTGCACTGTAAGCTAATAGCAGTCAGTGTCCTTAAAGCGGGTGTCAGGCCTTCAGCGTGTGCTCTGCCAACCTCAGCAAGTGTACTTTGCCACTCATATCTGGTGTCTCTATAGCGTGCCTTTACAAAGGAAAAAAGGTTTTCACTGTAAGCTAATAGCAGTCAGTGTCCTTAAAGCGGGTGTCAGGCCTTCAGCGTGTGCTCTGCCAAACTCTGCAAGTGCACTTTGCCACTCATATCTGGTGTCTCTATAGCGTGCCTTTAAAAAGAAAAAAAGGTTTTCACTGTAAGCTAATAGCAGTCAGTGTCCTTAAAGCGGGTGTCAGGCCTTCAGCGTGTGCTCTGCCAACTTCTGCAAGTGTACTTTGCCACTCATATCTGGTGTCTCTATAGCGTGCCTTTAAAAAGAAAAAAAGTTTTTCACTGTAAGCTAATAGCAGTTAGTTGTCTGCAAGCGTCTGGGTGTCAGGCCTTCAGCGTGTGCTCTGCCAACCTCAGCAAGTGTACTTTGCAACTCATATCTGGTGTCTCTATAGCGTGCCTTTGAAATAAAAAAAGGTTTTCACTGTAAGCCAATAGCAGTCAGTGTCCTTAAAGCGGGTGTCAGGCCTTCAGCGTGTGCTCTGCCAACCTCTGCAAGTGCACTGTGCAACTCATATCTGGTGTCTCTATAGCGTGCCTTTACAAAGAAAAAAGTTTTTCACTGTAAGCTAATAGCAGTCAGTGTCCTTAAAGCGGGTGTCAGGCCTTCAGCGTGTGCTCTGCCAACCTCAGCAAGTGCACGTTGCCACTCATATCTGGTGTCCATATAGCGTGCCTTTACAAAGAAAAAAAGTTTTTCACTGTAAGCTAATAGCAGTCAGTGTCCTTAAAGCAAATGTCAGGCCTTCAGCGTGTGCTCTGCCAACCTCAGCAAGTGTACTTTGCCACTCATATCTGTTGTCTCTATAGCGTGCTTTTACAAAGAAAAAATGATTTCACTGTAAGCTAATAGCAGTCAGTGTCCTTAAAGCGGGTGTCAGTCCTTCAGCGTGTGCTCTGTCAACCTCAGCAAGTGCACTTTGCCACTCATATCTGGTGTCTCTATAGCGTGACTTTACAAAGAAAAAAAGATTTTCACTGTAAGCTAATAACAGTCAGTGTCCTTAAAGCGGGTGTCAGGCCTTCAGCGTGTGCTCTGTCAACCTCAGCAAGGGCACTTTGCCACTCATATCTGGTGTCTCTATAGTGTGCTTTTACAAAGAAAAAAGTTTTTCAGTGTAAGCTAATAGCAGTCGGTGTCCTTAAAGCGGGTGTCAGGCCTTCAGCGTGTACTCTGCCAACCGCTGCCAGTGGACTTTGCCACTCATATCTGGTGTCTCTATAGCGTGCCTTTAAAAAGAAAAAAAGGTTTTCACTGTAAGCCAATAGCAGTCAGTGTCCTTTAAGCCTGTGTCAGGCCTTCAGCGTGTGCTCTGCCAACCTCAGCAAGTGTACTTTGCCACTCATATCTGGTGTCTCTATAGCGTGCTTTTCCAAAGAAAAAATGATTTCACTGTAAGCAAATAGCAGTCAGTGTCCTTAAAGCGGGTGTCAGGCCTTCAGCGTGTGCTCTGTCAACCTCAGCAAGTGCACTTTGCCACTCATATCTGGTGTCTCTATAGCGTGACTTTACAAAGAAAAAAAGATTTTCACTGTAAGCTAATAGCAGTCAGTGTCCTTAAAGCGGGTGTCAGGCCTTCAGCGTGTGCTCTGTCAACCTCAGCAAGTGCACTTTGCCACTCATATCTGGTGTCTCTATAGCGTGCTTTTACAAAGAAAAAAGTTTTTCAGTGTAAGCTAATAGCAGTCGGTGTCCTTAAAGCGGGTGTCAGGCCTTCAGTGTGTACTCTGCCAACCGCTGCCAGTGGACTTTGCCACTCATATCTGGTGTCTCTAAAGCGTGCTTTTACAAAGAAAAAAAGTTTTTCAGTGTAAGCTAATAGCAGTCAGTGTCCTTAAAGCGGGTGTCAGGCCTTCAGCGTGTGCTCTGCCAACCTCAGCAAGTGTACTTTGCCACTCATATCTGGTGTCTCTATAGCGTGCTTTTACAAAGAAAAAAAGTTTTTCAGTGTAAGCTAATAGCAGTCAGTGTCCTTAAAGCGGGTGTCAGGCCTTCAGCGTGTGCTCTGCCAACCTCAGCAAGTGCACGTTGCCACTCATATCTGGTGTCCATATAGCGTGCCTTTAAAAAGAAAAAAAGTTTTTCACTGTAAGCTAATAGCAGTCAGTGTCCTTAAAGCGGGTGTCAGGCCTTCAGCGTGTGCTCTGCCAACCTCAGCAAGTGTACTTTGCCACTCATATCTGTTGTCTCTATAGCGTGCTTTTACAAAGAAAAAATGATTTCACTGTAAGCTAATAGCAGTCAGTGTCCTTAAAGAGGGTGTCAGTCCTTCAGCGTGTGCTCTGTCAACCTCAGCAAGTGCACTTTGCCACTCATATCTGGTGTCTCTATAGCGTGACTTTACAAAGAAAAAAAGATTTTCACTGTAAGCTAATAGCAGTCAGTGTCCTTAAAGCGGGTGTCAGGCCTTCAGCGTGTGCTCTGTCAACCTCAGCAAGGGCACTTTGCCACTCATATCTGGTGTCTCTATAGTGTGCTTTTACAAAGAAAAAAGTTTTTCAGTGTAAGCTAATAGCAGTTGGTGTCCTTAAAGCGGGTGTCAGGCCTTCAGCGTGTACTCTGCCAACCGCTGCCAGTGGACTTTGCCACTCATATCTGGTGTCTCTATAGCGTGCCTTTAAAAAGAAAAAAAGGTTTTCACTGTAAGCCAATAGCAGTCAGTGTCCTTAAAGCCTGTGTCAGGCCTTCAGCGTGTGCTCTGCCAACCTCAGCAAGTGTACTTTGCCACTCATATCTGGTGTCTCTATAGCGTGCTTTTACAAAGAAAAAATGATTTCACTGTAAGCTAATAGCAGTCAGTGTCCTTAAAGCGGGTGTCAGTCCTTCAGCGTGTGCTCTGTCAACCTCAGCAAGTGCACTTTGCCACTCATATCTGGTGTCTCTATAGCGTGACTTTACAAAGAAAAAAAGATTTTCACTGTAAGCTAATAGCAGTCAGTGTCCTTAAAGCGGGTGTCAGGCCTTCAGCGTAAGCTCTGTCAACCTCAGCAAGTGCACTTTGCCACTCATATCTGGTGTCTCTATAGCGTGCTTTTACAATGAAAAAAGTTTTTCAGTGTAAGCTAATAGCAGTCGGTGTCCTTAAAGCGGGTGTCAGGCCTTCAGCGTGTACTCTGCCAACCGCTGCCAGTGGACTTTGCCACTCATATCTGGTGTCTCTAAAGCGTGCTTTTACAAAGAAAAAAAGTTTTTCAGTGTAAGCTAATAGCAGTCAGTGTCCTTAAAGCGGTTGTCAGGCCTTCAGCGTGTGCTCTGCCAACCTCAGCAAGTGTACTTTGCCACTCATATCTGGTGTCTCTATAGCGTGCTTTTACAAAGAAAAAAAGTTTTTCAGTGTAAGCTAATAGTCAGTGTCCTTAAAGCGGGTGTCAGGCCTTCAGCGTGTGCTCTGCCAACCTCAGCAAGTGTACTTTGCCATTCATATCTGGTGTCTCTAAAGCGTGCTTTTACAAAGAAAAAATGTTTTTCACTGTAAGCTAATAGCAGTCAGTGTCCTTAAAGCGGGTGTCAGGCCTTCAGCGTGTGCTCTGCCAACCTCTGCAAGTGCACTTTGCAACTCATATCTGGTGTCACTATAGCGTGCCTTTAAAAAGAAAAAAAGTTTTTCACTGTAAGCTAATAGTAGTTAGTTGTCTGCAAGCGTCTGGGTGTCAGGCCTTCACCGTGTGCTCTGCCAACCTCAGCAAGTGTACTTTGCCACTCATATCTGGTGTATCTATAGCGTGCCTTTAAAAAGAAAAAAAGGTTTGCACTGTAAGCTAATAGCAGTCAGTGTCCTTAAAGCGGGTGTCAGGCCTTCAGCGTGTGCTCTGCCAACCTCTGCAAGTGTACTTTGCCACTCATATCTGGTGTCTCTATAGCGTGCCTTTAAAAAGAAAAAAGTTTTTCACTGTAAGCTAATAGCAGTTAGTTGTCTGCAAGCGTCTGGGTGTCAGGCCTTCAGCGTGTGCTCTGCCAACCTCAGCAAGTGTACTTTGCAACTCATATCTGGTGTCTCTATAGCGTGCCTTTGAAAATAAAAAAAGGTTTTCACTGTA
Organism: Pelobates fuscus; assembly: GCF_036172605.1. NCBI lineage: Eukaryota > Metazoa > Chordata > Amphibia > Anura > Pelobatidae > Pelobates > Pelobates fuscus. Next base: position 183,784 of record NW_026961866.1, on the reverse strand, counting down.
AGCCAATAGCAGTCAGTGTCCTTAAAGCGGGTGTCAGGCCTTCAGCGTGTGCTCTGCCAACCTCTGCAAGTGCACTGTGCAACTCATATCTGGTGTCTCTATAGCGTGCCTTTACAAAGAAAAAAAGTTTTTCAGTGTAAGCTAATAGCAGTCAGTGTCCTTAAAGCGGGTGTCAGGCCTTCAGCGTGTGCTCTGCCAACCTCAGCAAGTGCACGTTGCCACTCATATCTGGTGTCTCTATAGCGTGCCTTTACAAAGAAAAAAAGTTTTTCACTGTAAGCTAATAGCAGTCAGTGTCCTTAAAGCGGGTGTCAGGCCTTCAGCGTGTGCTCTGCCAACCTCAGCAAGTGTACTTTGCCACTCATATCTGGTGTCTCTATAGCGTGCTTTTACAAAGAAAAAATGATTTCACTGTAAGCTAATAGCAGTCAGTGTCCTTAAAGCGGGTGTCAGGCCTTCAGCGTGTGCTCTGTCAACCTCAGCAAGTGCACTTTGCCACTCATATCTGGTGTCTCTATAGCGTGCTTTTACAAAGAAAAAAGTTTTTCAGTGTAAGCTAATAGCAGTCGGTGTCCTTAAAGCGGGTGTCAGGCCTTCAGCGTGTACTCTGCCAACCGCTGCCAGTGGACTTTTCCACTCATATCTGGTGTCTCTAAAGCGTGCTTTTACAAAGAAAAAAAGTTTTTCAGTGTAAGCTAATAGCAGTCAGTGTCCTTAAAGCGGGTGTCAGGCCTTCAGCGTGTGCTATGCCAACCTCAGCAAGTGTACTTTGCCACTCATATCTGGTGTCTCTATAGCGTGCTTTTACAAAGAAAAAAAGGTTTTCAGTGTAAGCTAATAGCAGTCAGTGTCCTTAAAGCGGGTGTCAGGCCTTCAGCGTGTGCTCTGCCAACCTCAGCAAGTGTACTTTGCCATTCATATCTGGTGTCTCTATAGCGTGCTTTTACAAAGAAAAAATGTTTTTCACTGTAAGCTAATAGCAGTCAGTGTCCTTAAAGCGGGTGTCAGGCCTTCAGCGTGTGCTCTGCCAACCTCTGCAAGTGCACTTTGCAACTCATATCTGGTGTCACTATAGCGTGCCTTTAAAAAGAAAAAAAGTTTTTCACTGTAAGCTAATAGCAGTTAGTTGTCTGCAAGCGTCTGGGTGTCAGGCCTTCAACGTGTGCTCTGCCAACCTCAGCAAGTGTACTTTGCCACTCATATCTGGTGTCTCTATAGCGTGCCTTTAAAAATAAAAAAAGGTTTTCACTGTAAGCCAATAGCAGTCAGTGTCCTTAAAGCGGGTGTCAGGCCTTCAGCGTGTGCTCTGCCAACCTCTGCAAGTGCACTGTGCAACTCATATCTGGTGTCTCTATAGCGTGCCTTTACAAAGAAAAAAGTTTTTCACTGTAAGCTAATAGCAGTCAGTGTCCTTAAAGCGGGTGTCAGGCCTTCAGCGTGTGCTCTGCCAACCTCAGCAAGTGCACGTTGCCACTCATATCTGGTGTCCATATAGCATGCCTTTACAAAGAAAAAAAGTTTTTCACTGTAAGCTAATAGCAGTCAGTGTACTTAAAGCGGGTGTCAGGCCTTCAGCGTGTGCTCTGCCAACCTCAGCAAGTGTACGTTGCCACTCATATCTGTTGTCTCTATAGCGTGCTTTTACAAAGAAAAAATGATTTCACTGTAAGCTAATAGCAGTCAGTGTCCTTAAAGCGGGTGTCAGTCCTTCAGCGTGTGCTCTGTCAACCTCAGCAAGTGCACTTTGCCACTCATATCTGGTGTCTCTATAGCGTGACTTTACAAAGAAAAAAAGATTTTCACTGTAAGCTAATAGCAGTCAGTGTCCTTAAAGCGGGTGTCAGGCCTTCAGCGTGTGCTCTGTCAACCTCAGCAAGGGCACTTTGCCACTCATATCTGGTGTCTCTATAGTGTGCTTTTACAAAGAAAAAAGTTTTTCAGTGTAAGCTAATAGCAGTCGGTGTCCTTAAAGCGGGTGTCAGGCCTTCAGCGTGTACTCTGCCAACCGCTGCCAGTGGACTTTGCCACTCATATCTGGTGTCTCTATAGCGTGCCTTTAAAAAGAAAAAAAGGTTTTCACTGTAAGCCAATAGCAGTCAGTGTCCTTAAAGCCTGTGTCAGGCCTTCAGCGTGTGCTCTGCCAACCTCAGCAAGTGTACTTTGCCACTCATATCTGGTGTCTCTATAGCGTGCTTTTACAAAGAAAAAATGATTTCACTGTAAGCTAATAGCAGTCAGTGTCCTTAAAGCGGGTGTCAGGCCTTCAGCGTGTGCTCTGTCAACCTCAGCAAGTGCACTTTGCCACTCATATCTGGTGTCTCTATAGCGTGACTTTACAAAGAAAAAAAGATTTTCATGTAAGCTAATAGCAGTCAGTGTCCTTAAAGCGGGTGTCAGTCCTTCAGCGTGTGCTCTGTCAACCTCAGCAAGTGCACTTTGCCACTCATATCTGGTGTCTCTATAGCGTGACTTTACAAAGAAAAAAAGATTTTCACTGTAAGCTAATAGCAGTCAGTGTCCTTAAAGCGGGTGTCAGGCCTTCAGCGTGTACTCTGTCAACCTCAGCAAGTGCACTTTGCCACTCATATCTGGTGTCTCTATAGCGTGCTTTTACAAAGAAAAAAGTTTTTCAGTGTAAGCTAATAGCAGTCGGTGTCCTTAAAGCGGGTGTCAGGCCTTCAGCGTGTACTCTGCCAACCTCAGCAAGTGTACTTTGCCACTCATATCTGGTGTCTCTATAGCGTGCTTTTACAAAGAAAAAAAGTTTTTCAGTGTAAGCTAATAGCAGTCAGTGTCCTTAAAGCGGGTGTCAGGCCTTCAGCGTGTGCTCTGCCAACCTCAGCAAGTGTACTTTGCCATTCATATCTGGTGTCTCTATAGCGTGCTTTTACAAAGAAAAAATGTTTTTCACTGTAAGCTAATAGCAGTCAGTGTCCTTAAAGCGGGTGTCAGGCCTTCAGCGTGTGCTCTGCCAACCTCTGCAAGTGCACTTTGCAACTCATATCTGGTGTCACTATAGCGTGCCTTTAAAAAGAAAAAAGTTTTTCACTGTAAGCTAATAGCAGTTAGTTGTCTGCAAGCGTCTGGGTGTCAGGCCTTCACCGTGTGCTCTGCCAACCTCAGCAAGTGTACTTTGCCACTCATATCTGGTGTCTCTATAGCGTGCCTTTAAAAAGAAAAAAAGGTTTGCACTGTAAGCTAATAGCAGTCAGTGTCCTTAAAGCGGGTGTCAGGCCTTCAGCGTGTGCTCTGCCAACCTCTGCAAGTGTACTTTGCTACTCATATCTGGTGTCTCTATAGCGTGCCTTTAAAAAGAAAAAAAGTTTTTCACTGTAAGCTAATAGCAGTTAGTTGTCTGCAAGCGTCTGGGTGTCAGGCCTTCAGCGTGTGCTCTGCCAACCTCAGCAAGTGTACTTTGCAACTCATATCTGGTGTCTCTATAGCGTGCCTTTGAAAATAAAAAAAGGTTTTCACTGTAAGCCAATAGCAGTCAGTGTCCTTAAAGCGGGTGTCAGGCCTTCAGCGTGTGCTCTGTCAACCTCAGCAAGTGCACTTTGCCACTCATATCTGGTGTCTCTATAGCGTGACTTTAAAAAGAAAAAAAGATTTTCACTGTAAGCTAATAGCAGTCAGTGTCCTTAAAGCGGGTGTCAGGCCTTCAGCGTGTGCTCTGTCAACCTCAGCAAGTGCACTTTGCCACTCATATCTGGTGTCTCTATAGCGTGCTTTTACAAAGAAAAAAGTTTTTCAGTGTAAGCTAATAGCAGTCGGTGTCCTTAAAGCGGGTGTCAGGCCTTCAGCGTGTACTCTGCCAACCGCTGCCAGTGGACTTTGCCACTCATATCTGGTGTCTCTAAAGCGTGCTTTTACAAAGAAAAAAAGTTTTTCAGTGTAAGCTAATAGCAGTCAGTGTCCTTAAAGCGGGTGTCAGGCCTTCAGCGTGTGCTCTGCCAACCTCAGCAAGTGTACTTTGCCACTCATATCTGGTGTCTCTATAGCGTGCTTTTACAAAGAAAAAAAGTTTTTCAGTGTAAGCTAATAGCAGTCAGTGTCCTTAAAGCGGGTGTCAGGCCTTCAGCGTGTGCTCTGCCAACCTCAGCAAGTGTACTTTGCCATTCATATCTGGTGTCTCTATAGCGTGCTTTTACAAAGAAAAAATGTTTTTCACTGTAAGCTAATAGCAGTCAGTGTCCTTAAAGCGGGTGTCAGGCCTTCAGCGTGTGCTCTGCCAACCTCTGCAAGTGCACTTTGCAACTCATATCTGGTGTCTCTATAGCGTGCCTTTAAAAAGAAAAAAAGGTTTTCACTGTAAGCTAATAGCAGTCATTGTCCTTAAAGCGGGTGTCAGGCCTTCAGCGTGTGCTCTGCCAACCTCTGCAAGTGTACTTTGCCACTCATATCTGGTGTCTCTATAGCGTGCCTTTAAAAAGAAAAAAAGTTTTTCACTGTAAGCTAATAGCAGTTAGTTGTCTGCAAGCGTCTGGGTGTCAGGCCTTCACCGTGTGCTCTGCCAACCTCAGCAAGTGTACTTTGCCACTCATATCTGGTGTCTCTATAGCGTGCCTTTAAAAAGAAAAAAAGGTTTTCACTGTAAGCTAATAGCAGTCATTCTCCTTAAAGCGGGTGTCAGGCCTTCAGCGTGTGCTCTGCCAACCTCTGCAAGTGTACTTTGCCACTCATATCTGGTGTCTCTATAGCGTGCCTTTAAAAAGAAAAAAAGTTTTTCACTGTAAGCTAATAGCAGTTAGTTGTCTGCAAGCGTCTGGGTGTCAGGCCTTCAGCGTGTGCTCTGCCAACCTCAGCAAGTGTACTTTGCAACTCATATCTGGTGTCTCTATAGCGTGCCTTTAAAAATAAAAAAAGGTTTTCACTGTAAGCCAATAGCAGTCAGTGTCCTTAAAGCACCCGCTTTAAGGACACTGACTGCTATTGGCTTACAGTGAAAACCTTTTTTTATTTTTAAAGGCACGCTATAGAGACACCAGATATGAGTTGCAAAGTACACTTGCTGAGGTTGGCAGAGCACACGCTGAAGGCCTGACACCCAGACACCCGTCAGGCCTTCAGCGTGTGCTCTGCCAACCTCTTCAAGTGCACTGTGCAACTCATATCTGGTGTCTCTATAGCGTGCCTTTACAAAGAAAAAAAGTATTTCAGTGTAAGCTAATAGCAGTCAGTGTCCTTAAAGCGGGTGTCAGGCCTTCAGCGTGTGCTCTGCCAACCTCAGCAAGTGCACGTTGCCACTCATATCTGGTGTCTCTATAGCGTGCCTTTACAAAGAAAAAAAGTTTTTCACTGTAAGCTAATAGCAGTCAGTGTCCTTAAAGCGGGTGTCAGGCCTTCAGCGTGTGCTCTGCCAACCTCAGCAAGTGTACTTTGCCACTCATATCTGGTGTCTCTATAGCGTGCTTTTACAAAGAAAAAATGATTTCACTGTAAGCTAATAGCAGTCAGTGTCCTTAAAGCGGGTGTCAGGCCTTCAGCGTGTGCTCTGTCAACCTCAGCAAGTGCACTTTGCCACTCATATCTGGTGTCTCTATAGCGTGCTTTTACAAAGAAAAAAGTTTTTCAGTGTAAGCTAATAGCAGTCGATGTCCTTAAAGCGGGTGTCAGGTCTTCAGCGTGTACTCTGCCAACCGCTGCCAGTGGACTTTGCCACTCATATCTGGTGTCTCTAAAGCGTGCTTTTACAAAGAAAAAAAGTTTTTCAGTGTAAGCTAATAGCAGTCAGTGTCCTTAAAGCGGGTGTCAGGCCTTCAGCGTGTGCTCTGCCAACCTCAGCAAGTGTACTTTGCCACTCATATCTGGTGTCTCTATAGCGTGCTTTTACAAAGAAAAAAAGTTTTTCAGTGTAAGCTAATAGCAGTCAGTGTCCTTAAAGCGGGTGTCAGGCCTTCAGCGTGTGCTCTGCCAACCTCAGCAAGTGTACTTTGCCATTCATATCTGGTGTCTCTATAGCGTGCTTTTACAAAGAAAAAATGTTTTTCACTGTAAGCTAATAGCAGTCAGTGTCCTTAAAGCAGGTGTCAGGCCTTCAGCGTGTGCTCTGCCAACCTCAGCAAGTGTACTTTGCAACTCATATCTGGTGTCACTATAGCGTGCCTTTAAAAAGAAAAAAAGTTTTTCACTGTAAGCTAATAGCAGTTAGTTGTCTGCAAGCGTCTGGGTGTCAGGCCTTCACCGTGTGCTCTGCCAGCCTCAGCAAGTGTACTTTGCCACTCATATCTGGTGTCTCTATAGCGTGCCTTTAAAAAGAAAAAAAGGTTTGCACTGTAAGCTAATAGCAGTCAGTGTCCTTAAAGCGGGTGTCAGGCCTTCAGCGTGTGCTCTGCCAACCTCTGCAAGTGTACTTTGCCACTCATATCTGGTGTCTCTATAGCGTGCCTTTAAAAAGAAAAAAAGTTTTTCACTGTAAGCTAATAGCAGTTAGTTGTCTGCAAGCGTCTGGGTGTCAGGCCTTCAGCGTGTGCTCTGCCAACCTCAGCAAGTGTACTTTGCAACTCATATCTGGTGTCTCTATAGCGTGCCTTTGAAAATAAAAAAAGGTTTTCACTGTAAGCCAATAGCAGTCAGTGTCCTTAAAGCGGGTGTCAGGCCTTCAGCGTGTGCTCTTCCAACCTCTGCAAGTGCACTGTGCAACTCATATCTGGTGTCTCTAAAGAGTGCCTTTACAAAGAAAAAAAGTTTTTCAGTGTAAGCTAATAGCAGTCAGTGTCCTTAAAGCGGGTGTCAGGCCTTCAGCGTGTGCTCTTCCAACCTCTGCAAGTGCACTGTGCAACTCATATCGGGTGTCTCTATAGCGTGCCTTTACAAAGAAAAAAAGTTTTTCACTGTAAGCTAATAGCAGTCAGTGTCCTTAAAGCGGGTGTCAGGCCTTCAGCGTGTGCTCTGCCAACCTCAGCAAGTGTACTTTGCCACTCATATCTGGTGTCTCTATAGCGTGCTTTTACAAAGAAAAAATGATTTCACTGTAAGCTAATAGCAGTCAGTGTCCTTAAAGCGGGTGTCAGGCCTTCAGCGTGTGCTCTGTCAACCTCAGCAAGTGCACTTTGCCACTCATATCTGGTGTCTCTATAGCGTGCTTTTACAAAGAAAAAAGTTTTTCAGTGTAAGCTAATAGCAGTCGGTGTCCTTAAAGCGGGTGTCAGGCCTTCAGCGTGTACTCTGCCAACCGCTGCCAGTGGACTTTGCCACTCATATCTGGTGTCTCTAAAGCGTGCTTTTACAAAGAAAAAAAGGTTTTCAGTGTAAGCTAATAGCAGTCAGTGTCCTTAAAGCGGGTGTCAGGCCTTCAGCGTGTGCTCTGCCAACCTCAGCAAGTGTACTTTGCCACTCATATCTGGTGTCTCTATAGCGTGCTTTTACAAAGAAAAAATGTTTTTCACTGTAAGCTAATAGCAGTCAGTGTCCTTAAAGCGGGTGTCAGGCCTTCAGCGTGTGCTCTGCCAACCTCTGCAAGTGCACTTTGCAACTCATATCTGGTGTCACTATAGCGTGCCTTTAAAAAGAAAAAAAGTTTTTCACTGTAAGCTAATAGCAGTTAGTTGTCTGCAAGCGTCTGGGTGTCAGGCCTTCACCGTGTGCTCTGCCAACCTCAGCAAGTGTACTTTGCCACTCATATCTGGTGTCTCTATAGCGTGCCTTTAAAAAGAAAAAAAGGTTTTCACTGTAAGCTAATAGCAGTCAGTGTCCTTAAAGCGGGTGTCAGGCCTTCAGCGTGTGCTCTGCCAACCTCTGCAAGTGTACTTTGCCACTCATATCTGGTGTCTCTATTGCGTGCCTTTAAAAAGAAAAAAAGTTTTTCACTGTAAGCTAATAGCAGTCAGTGTCCTTAAAGCGGGTGTCAGGCCTTCAGCGTGTGCTCTGCCAACCTCTGCAAGTGTACTTTGCCACTCATATCTGGTGTCTCTATAGCGTGCCTTTAAAAAGAAAAAAAGTTTTTCACTGTAAGCTAATAGCAGTTAGTTGTCTGCAAGCGTCTGGGTGTCAGGCCTTCAGCGTGTGCTCTGCCAACCTCAGCAAGTGTACTTTGCAACTCATATCTGGTGTCTCTATAGCGTGCCTTTAAAAATAAAAAAAGGTTTTCACTGTAAGCCAATAGCAGTCAGTGTCCTTAAAGCGGGTGTCAGGCCTTCAGCGTGTGCTCTGCCAACCTCTGCAAGTGCACTGTGCAACTCATATCTGGTGTCTCTATAGCGTGCCTTTACAAAGAAAAAAAGTTTTTCACTGTAAGCTAATAGCAGTCAGTGTCCTTAAAGCGGGTGTCAGGCCTTCAGCGTGTGCTCTGCCAACCTCAGCAAGTGTACTTTGCCACTCATATCTGGTGTCTCTATAGCGTGCTTTTACAAAGAAAAAATGATTTCACTGTAAGCTAATAGCAGTCAGTGTCCATAAAGCGTTTGTCAGGCCTTCAGCGTGTGCTCTGTCAACCTCAGCAAGTGCACTTTGCCACTCATATCTGGTGTCTCTATAGCGTGCTTTTACAAAGAAAAAAAGTTTTTCAGTGTAAGCTAATAGCAGTCGGTGTCCATAAAGCGGGTGTCAGGCCTTCAGCGTGTGCTCTGTCAACCTCAGCAAGTGCACTTTGCCACTCATATCTGGTGTCTCTATAGCGTGCTTTTACAAAGAAAAAAAGTTTTTCAGTGTAAGCTAATAGCAGTCAGTGTCCTTAAAGCGGGTGTCAGGCCTTCAGCGTGTGCTCTGCCAACCTCAGCAAGTGTACTTTGCCACTCATATCTGGTGTCTCTATAGCGTGCTTTTACAAAGAAAAAAAGTTTTTCAGTGTAAGCTAATAGCAGTCAGTGTCCTTAAAGCGGGTGTCAGGCCTTCAGCGTGTGCTCTGCCAACCTCAGCAAGTGTACTTTGCCATTCATATCTGGTGTCTCTATAGCGTGCTTTTACAAAGAAAAAATGTTTTTCACTGTAAGCTAATAGCAGGCCTTCAGCGTGTGCTCTGCCAACCTCAGCAAGTGCACGTTGCCACTCATATCTGGTGTCTCTATAGCGTGCCTTTACAAAGAAAAAAAGTTTTTCACTGTAAGCTAATAGCAGTCAGTGTCCTTAAAGCGGGTGTCAGGCCTTCAGCGTGTGCTCTGCCAACCTCAGCAAGTGTACTTTGCCACTCATATCTGGTGTCTCTATAGCGTGCTTTTACAAAGAAAAAATGATTTCACTGTAAGCTAATAGCAGTCAGTGTCCTTAAAGCGGGTGTCAGGCCTTCAGCGTGTGCTCTGCCAACCTCAGCAAGTGTACTTTGCCATTCATATCTGGTGTCTCTATAGCGTGCTTTTACAATGAAAAAATGTTTTTCACTGTAAGCTAATAGCAGTCAGTGTCCTTAAAGCGGGTGTCAGGCCTTCAGCGTGTGCTCTGCCAACCTCAGCAAGTGTACTTTGCCACTCATATCTGGTGTCTCTATAGCGTGCCTTTAAAAAGAAAAAAAGGTTTTCACTGTAAGCTAATAGCAGTCAGTGTCCTTAAAGCGGGTGTCAGGCCTTCAGCGTGTGCTCTGCCAACCTCTGCAAGTGTACTTTGCCACTCATATCTGGTGTCTCTATTGCGTGCCTTTAAAAAGAAAAAAAGTTTTTCACTGTAAGCTAATAGCAGTTAGTTGTCTGCAAGCGTCTGGGTGTCAGGCCTTCACCGTGTGCTCTGCCAACCTCAGCAAGTGTACTTTGCCACTCATATCTGGTGTCTCTATAGCGTGCCTTTAAAAAGAAAAAAAGGTTTTCACTGTAAGCTAATAGCAGTCAGTGTCCTTAAAGCGGGTGTCAGGCCTTCAGCGTGTGCTCTGCCAACCTCTGCAAGTGTACTTTGCCACTCATATCTGGTGTCTCTATTGCGTGCCTTTAAAAAGAAAAAAAGTTTTTCACTGTAAGCTAATAGCAGTCAGTGTCCTTAAAGCGGGTGTCAGGCCTTCAGCGTGTGCTCTGCCAACCTCTGCAAGTGTACTTTGCCACTCATATCTGGTGTCTCTATAGCGTGCCTTTAAAAAGAAAAAAAGTTTTTCACTGTAAGCTAATAGCAGTTAGTTGTCTGCAAGCGTCTGGGTGTCAGGCCTTCAGCGTGTGCTCTGCCAACCTCAGCAAGTGTACTTTGCAACTCATATCTGGTGTCTCTATAGCGTGCCTTTAAAAATAAAAAAAGGTTTTCACTGTAAGCCAATAGCAGTCAGTGTCCTTAAAGCGGGTGTCAGGCCTTCAGCGTGTGCTCTGCCAACCTCTGCAAGTGCACTGTGCAACTCATATCTGGTGTCTCTATAGCGTGCCTTTACAAAGAAAAAAAGTTTTTCAGTGTAAGCTAATAGCAGTCAGTGTCCTTAAAGCGGGTGTCAGGCCTTCAGCGTGTGCTCTGCCAACCTCAGCAAGTGCACGTTGCCACTCATATCTGGTGTCTCTATAGCGTGCCTTTACAAAGAAAAAAAGTTTTTCACTGTAAGCTAATAGCAGTCAGTGTCCTTAAAGCGGGTGTCAGGCCTTCAGCGTGTGCTCTGCCAACCTCAGCAAGTGTACTTTGCCACTCATATCTGGTGTCTCTATAGCGTGCTTTTACAAAGAAAAAATGATTTCACTGTAAGCTAATAGCAGTCAGTGTCCATAAAGCGTTTGTCAGGCCTTCAGCGTGTGCTCTGTCAACCTCAGCAAGTGCACTTTGCCACTCATATCTGGTGTCTCTATAGCGTGCTTTTACAAAGAAAAAAAGTTTTTCAGTGTAAGCTAATAGCAGTCGGTGTCCATAAAGCGGGTGTCAGGCCTTCAGCGTGTGCTCTGTCAACCTCAGCAAGTGCACTTTGCCACTCATATCTGGTGTCTCTATAGCGTGCTTTTACAAAGAAAAAAAGTTTTTCAGTGTAAGCTAATAGCAGTCAGTGTCCTTAAAGCGGGTGTCAGGCCTTCAGCGTGTGCTCTGCCAACCTCAGCAAGTGTACTTTGCCACTCATATCTGGTGTCTCTATAGCGTGCTTTTACAAAGAAAAAAAGTTTTTCAGTGTAAGCTAATAGCAGTCGGTGTCCTTAAAGCGGGTGTCAGGCCTTCAGCGTGTACTCTGCCAACCGCTGCCAGTGGACTTTGCCACTCATATCTGGTGTCTCTAAAGCGTGCTTTTACAAAGAAAAAAAGGTTTTCAGTGTAAGCTAATAGCAGTCAGTGTCCTTAAAGCGGGTGTCAGGCCTTCAGCGTGTGCTCTGCCAACCTCAGCAAGTGTACTTTGCCACTCATATCTGGTGTCTCTATAGCGTGCTTTTACAAAGAAAAAAAGTTTTTCAGTGTAAGCTAATAGCAGTCAGTGTCCTTAAAGCGGGTGTCAGGCCTTCAGCGTGTGCTCTGCCAACCTCAGCAAGTGTACTTTGCCATTCATATCTGGTGTCTCTATAGCATGCTTTTACAAAGAAAAAATGTTTTTCACTGTAAGCTAATAGCAGGCCTTCAGCGTGTGCTCTGCTAACCTCAGCAAGTGCACGTTGCCACTCATATCTGGTGTCTCTATAGCGTGCCTTTACAAAGAAAAAAGTTTTTCACTGTAAGCTAATAGCAGTCAGTGTCCTTAAAGCGGGTGTCAGGCCTTCAGCGTGTGCTCTGCCAACCTCAGCAAGTGTACTTTGCCACTCATATCTGGTGTCTCTATAGCGTGCTTTTACAAAGAAAAAATGATTTCACTGTAAGCTAATAGCAGTCAGTGTCCATAAAGCGTTTGTCAGGCCTTCAGCGTGTGCTCTGTCAACCTCAGCAAGTGCACTTTGCCACTCATATCTGGTGTCTCTATAGCGTGCTTTTACAAAGAAAAAAAGTTTTTCAGTGTAAGCTAATAGCAGTCGGTGTCCATAAAGCGGGTGTCAGGCCTTCAGCGTGTGCTCTGTCAACCTCAGCAAGTGCACTTTGCCACTCATATCTGGTGTCTCTATAGCGTGCTTTTACAAAGAAAAAAAGTTTTTCAGTGTAAGCTAATAGCAGTCAGTGTCCTTAAAGCGGGTGTCAGGCCTTCAGCGTGTGCTCTGCCAACCTCAGCAAGTGTACTTTGCCACTCATATCTGGTGTCTCTATAGCGTGCTTTTACAAAGAAAAAAAGTTTTTCAGTGTAAGCTAATAGCAGTCAGTGTCCTTAAAGCGGGTGTCAGGCCTTCAGCGTGTGCTCTGCCAACCTCAGCAAGTGTACTTTGCCATTCATATCTGGTGTCTCTATAGCGTGCTTTTACAAAGAAAAAATGTTTTTCACTGTAAGCTAATAGCAGGCCTTCAGCGTGTGCTCTGCCAACCTCAGCAAGTGCACGTTGCCACTCATATCTGGTGTCTCTATAGCGTGCCTTTACAAAGAAAAAAAGTTTTTCACTGTAAGCTAATAGCAGTCAGTGTCCTTAAAGCGGGTGTCAGGCCTTCAGCGTGTGCTCTGCCAACCTCAGCAAGTGTACTTTGCCACTCATATCTGGTGTCTCTATAGCGTGCTTTTACAAAGAAAAAATGATTTCACTGTAAGCTAATAGCAGTCAGTGTCCTTAAAGCGGGTGTCAGGCCTTCAGCGTGTGCTCTGTCAACCTCAGCAAGTGCACTTTGCCACTCATATCTGGTGTCTCTATAGCGTGCTTTTACAAAGAAAAAAGTTTTTCAGTGTAAGCTAATAGCAGTCGGTGTCCTTAAAGCGGGTGTCAGGCCTTCAGCGTGTACTCTGCCAACCGCTGCCAGTGGACTTTGCCACTCATATCTGGTGTCTCTAAAGCGTGCTTTTACAAAGAAAAAAAGTTTTTCACTGTAAGCTAATAGCAGTTAGTTGTCTGCAAGCGTCTGGGTGTCAGGCCTTCACCGTGTGCTCTGCCAACCTCAGCAAGTGTACTTTGCCACTCATATCTGGTGTCTCTATAGCGTGCCTTTAAAAAGAAAAAAAGGTTTTCACTGTAAGCTAATAGCAGTCAGTGTCCTTAAAGCGGGTGTCAGGCCTTCAGCGTGTGCTCTGCCAACCTCTGCAAGTGTACTTTGCCACTCATATCTGGTGTCTCTATTGCGTGCCTTTAAAAAGAAAAAAAGTTTTTCACTGTAAGCTAATAGCAGTCAGTGTCCTTAAAGCGGGTGTCAGGCCTTCAGCGTGTGCTCTGCCAACCTCTGCAAGTGTACTTTGCCACTCATATCTGGTGTCTCTATAGCGTGCCTTTAAAAAGAAAAAAAGTTTTTCACTGTAAGCTAATAGCAGTTAGTTGTCTGCAAGCGTCTGGGTGTCAGGCCTTCAGCGTGTGCTCTGCCAACCTCAGCAAGTGTACTTTGCAACTCATATCTGGTGTCTCTATAGCGTGCCTTTAAAAATAAAAAAAGGTTTTCACTGTAAGCCAATAGCAGTCAGTGTCCTTAAAGCGGGTGTCAGGCCTTCAGCGTGTGCTCTGCCAACCTCTGCAAGTGCACTGTGCAACTCATATCTGGTGTCTCTATAGCGTGCCTTTACAAAGAAAAAAAGTTTTTCAGTGTAAGCTAATAGCAGTCAGTGTCCTTAAAGCGGGTGTCAGGCCTTCAGCGTGTGCTCTGCCAACCTCAGCAAGTGCACGTTGCCACTCATATCTGGTGTCTCTATAGCGTGCCTTTACAAAGAAAAAAAGTTTTTCACTGTAAGCTAATAGCAGTCAGTGTCCTTAAAGCGGGTGTCAGGCCTTCAGCGTGTGCTCTGCCAACCTCAGCAAGTGTACTTTGCCACTCATATCTGGTGTCTCTATAGCGTGCTTTTACAAAGAAAAAATGATTTCACTGTAAGCTAATAGCAGTCAGTGTCCATAAAGCGTTTGTCAGGCCTTCAGCGTGTGCTCTGTCAACCTCAGCAAGTGCACTTTGCCACTCATATCTGGTGTCTCTATAGCGTGCTTTTACAAAGAAAAAAAGTTTTTCAGTGTAAGCTAATAGCAGTCGGTGTCCATAAAGCGGGTGTCAGGCCTTCAGCGTGTGCTCTGTCAACCTCAGCAAGTGCACTTTGCCACTCATATCTGGTGTCTCTATAGCGTGCTTTTACAAAGAAAAAAAGTTTTTCAGTGTAAGCTAATAGCAGTCAGTGTCCTTAAAGCGGGTGTCAGGCCTTCAGCGTGTGCTCTGCCAACCTCAGCAAGTGTACTTTGCCACTCATATCTGGTGTCTCTATAGCGTGCTTTTACAAAGAAAAAAAGTTTTTCAGTGTAAGCTAATAGCAGTCAGTGTCCTTAAAGCGGGTGTCAGGCCTTCAGCGTGTGCTCTGCCAACCTCAGCAAGTGTACTTTGCCATTCATATCTGGTGTCTCTATAGCGTGCTTTTACAAAGAAAAAATGTTTTTCACTGTAAGCTAATAGCAGGCCTTCAGCGTGTGCTCTGCCAACCTCAGCAAGTGCACGTTGCCACTCATATCTGGTGTCTCTATAGCGTGCCTTTACAAAGAAAAAAAGTTTTTCACTGTAAGCTAATAGCAGTCAGTGTCCTTAAAGCGGGTGTCAGGCCTTCAGCGTGTGCTCTGCCAACCTCAGCAAGTGTACTTTGCCACTCATATCTGGTGTCTCTATAGCGTGCTTTTACAAAGAAAAAAGTTTTTCAGTGTAAGCTAATAGCAGTCGGTGTCCTTAAAGCGGGTGTCAGGCCTTCAGCGTGTACTCTGCCAACCGCTGCCAGTGGACTTTGCCACTCATATCTGGTGTCTCTAAAGCGTGCTTTTACAAAGAAAAAAAGTTTTTCAGTGTAAGCTAATAGCAGTCAGTGTCCTTAAAGCGGGTGTCAGGCCTTCAGCGTGTGCTCTGCCAACCTCAGCAAGTGTACTTTGCCACTCATATCTGGTGTCTCTATAGCGTGCTTTTACAAAGAAAAAAAGTTTTTCAGTGTAAGCTAATAGCAGTCAGTGTCCTTAAAGCGGGTGTCAGGCCTTCAGCGTGTGCTCTGCCAACCTCAGCAAGTGTACTTTGCCATTCATATCTGGTGTCTCTATAGCGTGCTTTTACAAAGAAAAAATGTTTTTCACTGTAAGCTAATAGCAGTCAGTGTCCTTAAAGCGGGTGTCAGGCCTTCAGCGTGTGCTCTGCCAACCTCTGCAAGTGCACTTTGCAACTCATATCTGGTGTCACTATAGCGTGCCTTTAAAAAGAAAAAAAGTTTTTCACTGTAAGCTAATAGCAGTTAGTTGTCTGCAAGCGTCTGGGTGTCAGGCCTTCATCGTGTGCTCTGCCAACCTCAGCAAGTGTACTTTGCCACTCATATCTGGTGTCTCTATAGCGTGCCTTTAAAAAGAAAAAAAGGTTTTCACTGTAAGCTAATAGCAGTCAGTGTCCTTAAAGCGGGTGTCAGGCCTTCAGCGTGTGCTCTGCCAACCTCTGCAAGTGTACTTTGCCACTCATATCTGGTGTCTCTATAGCGTGCCTTTAAAAAGAAAAAAAGTTTTTCACTGTAAGCTAATAGCAGTTAGTTGTCTGCAAGCGTCTGGGTGTCAGGCCTTCAGCGTGTGCTCTGCCAACCTCAGCAAGTGTACTTTGCAACTCATATCTGGTGTCTCTATAGCGTGCCTTTAAAAATAAAAAAAGGTTTTCACTGTAAGCCAATAGCAGTCAGTGTCCTTAAAGCGGGTGTCAGGCCTTCAGCGTGTGCTCTGCCAACCTCTGCAAGTGCACTGTGCAACTCATATCTGGTGTCTCTAAAGCGTGCCTTTACAAAGAAAAAAAGTTTTTCAGTGTAAGCTAATAGCAGTCAGTGTCCTTAAAGCGGGTGTCAGGCCTTCAGCGTGTGCTCTGCCAACCTCAGCAAGTGCACGTTGCCACTCATATCTGGTGTCTCTATAGCGTGCCTTTACAAAGAAAAAAAGTTTTTCACTGTAAGCTAATAGCAGTCAGTGTCCTTAAAGCGGGTGTCAGGCCTTCAGCGTGTGCTCTGCCAACCTCAGCAAGTGTACTTTGCCACTCATATCTGGTGTCTCTATAGCGTGCTTTTACAAAGAAAAAATGATTTCACTGTAAGCTAATAGCAGTCAGTGTCCTTAAAGCGGGTGTCAGGCCTTCAGCGTGTGCTCTGTCAACCTCAGCAAGTGCACTTTGCCACTCATATCTGGTGTCTCTATAGCGTGCTTTTACAAAGAAAAAAGTTTTTCAGTGTAAGCTAATAGCAGTCGGTGTCCTTAAAGCGGGTGTCAGGCCTTCAGCGTGTACTCTGCCAACCGCTGCCAGTGGACTTTGCCACTCATATCTGGTGTCTCTAAAGCGTGCTTTTACAAAGAAAAAAAGGTTTTCAGTGTAAGCTAATAGCAGTCAGTGTCCTTAAAGCGGGTGTCAGGCCTTCAGCGTGTGCTCTGCCAACCTCAGCAAGTGTACTTTGCCACTCATATCTGGTGTCTCTATAGCGTGCTTTTACAAAGAAAAAAAGTTTTTCAGTGTAAGCTAATAGCAGTCAGTGTCCTTAAAGCGGGTGTCAGGCCTTCAGCGTGTGCTCTGCCAACCTCAGCAAGTGTACTTTGCCATTCATATCTGGTGTCTCTATAGCGTGCTTTTACAAAGAAAAAATGTTTTTCACTGTAAGCTAATAGCAGGCCTTCAGCGTGTGCTCTGCCAACCTCAGCAAGTGCACGTTGCCACTCATATCTGGTGTCTCTATAGCGTGCCTTTACAAAGAAAAAAAGTTTTTCACTGTAAGCTAATAGCAGTCAGTGTCCTTAAAGCGGGTGTCAGGCCTTCAGCGTGTGCTCTGCCAACCTCAGCAAGTGTACTTTGCCACTCATATCTGGTGTCTCTATAGCGTGCTTTTACAAAGAAAAAATGATTTCACTGTAAGCTAATAGCAGTCAGTGTCCTTAAAGCGGGTGTCAGGCCTTCAGCGTGTGCTCTGTCAACCTCAGCAAGTGCACTTTGCCACTCATATCTGGTGTCTCTATAGCGTGCTTTTACAAAGAAAAAAGTTTTTCAGTGTAAGCTAATAGCAGTCGGTGTCCTTAAAGCGGGTGTCAGGCCTTCAGCGTGTACTCTGCCAACCGCTGCCAGTGGACTTTGCCACTCATATCTGGTGTCTCTAAAGCGTGCTTTTACAAAGAAAAAAAGTTTTTCAGTGTAAGCTAATAGCAGTCAGTGTCCTTAAAGCAGGTGTCAGGCCTTCAGCGTGTGCTCTGCCAACCTCAGCAAGTGTACTTTGCCACTCATATCTGGTGTCTCTATAGCGTGCTTTTACAAAGAAAAAAAGTTTTTCAGTGTAAGCTAATAGCAGTCAGTGTCCTTAAAGCGGGTGTCAGGCCTTCAGCGTGTGCTCTGCCAACCTCAGCAAGTGTACTTTGCCATTCATATCTGGTGTCTCTATAGCGTGCTTTTACAAAGAAAAAATGTTTTTCACTGTAAGCTAATAGCAGTCAGTGTCCTTAAAGCGGGTGTCAGGCCTTCAGCGTGTGCTCTGCCAACCTCTGCAAGTGCACTTTGCAACTCATATCTGGTGTCACTATAGCGTGCCTTTAAAAAGAAAAAAAGTTTTTCACTGTAAGCTAATAGCAGTTAGTTGTCTGCAAGCGTCTGGGTGTCAGGCCTTCATCGTGTGCTCTGCCAACCTCAGCAAGTGTACTTTGCCACTCATATCTGGTGTCTCTATAGCGTGCCTTTAAAAAGAAAAAAAGGTTTTCACTGTAAGCTAATAGCAGTCAGTGTCCTTAAAGCGGGTGTCAGGCCTTCAGCGTGTGCTCTGCCAACCTCTGCAAGTGTACTTTGCCACTCATATCTGGTGTCTCTATAGCGTGCCTTTAAAAAGAAAAAAGTTTTTCACTGTAAGCTAATAGCAGTTAGTTGTCTGCAAGCGTCTGGGTGTCAGGCCTTCAGCGTGTGCTCTGCCAACCTCAGCAAGTGTACTTTGCAACTCATATCTGGTGTCTCTATAGCGTGCCTTTAAAAATAAAAAAGGTTTTCACTGTAAGCCAATAGCAGTCAGTGTCCTTAAAGCGGGTGTCAGGCCTTCAGCGTGTGCTCTGCCAACCTCTGCAAGTGTACTGTGCAACTCATATCTGGTGTCTCTAAAGCGTGCCTTTACAAAGAAAAAAAGTTTTTCAGTGTAAGCTAATAGCAGTCAGTGTCCTTAAAGCGGGTGTCAGGCCTTAAGCGTGTGCTCTGCCAACCTCAGCAAGTGCACGTTGCCACTCATATCTGGTGTCTCTATAGCGTGCCTTTACAAAGAAAAAAAGTTTTTCACTGTAAGCTAATAGCAGTCAGTGTCCTTAAAGCGGGTGTCAGGCCTTCAGCGTGTGCTCTGCCAACCTCAGCAAGTGTACTTTGCCACTCATATCTGGTGTCTCTATAGCGTGCTTTTACAAAGAAAAAATGATTTCACTGTAAGCTAATAGCAGTCAGTGTCCTTAAAGCGGGTGTCAGGCCTTCAGCGTGTGCTCTGTCAACCTCAGCAAGTGCACTTTGCCACTCATATCTGGTGTCTCTATAGCGTGCTTTTACAAAGAAAAAAGTTTTTCAGTGTAAGCTAATAGCAGTCGGTGTCCTTAAAGCGGGTGTCAGGCCTTCAGCGTGTACTCTGCCAACCGCTGCCAGTGGACTTTGCCACTCATATCTGGTGTCTCTAAAGCGTGCTTTTACAAAGAAAAAAAGGTTTTCAGTGTAAGCTAATAGCAGTCAGTGTCCTTAAAGCGGGTGTCAGGCCTTCAGCGTGTGCTCTGCCAACCTCAGCAAGTGTACTTTGCCACTCATATCTGGTGTCTCTATAGCGTGCTTTTACAAAGAAAAAAAGGTTTTCAGTGTAAGCTAATAGCAGTCAGTGTCCTTAAAGCGGGTGTCAGGCCTTCAGCGTGTGCTCTGCCAACCTCAGCAAGTGTACTTTGCCATTCATATCTGGTGTCTCTATAGCGTGCTTTTACAAAGAAAAAATGTTTTTCACTGTAAGCTAATAGCAGTCAGTGTCCTTAAAGCGGGTGTCAGGCCTTCAGCGTGTGCTCTGCCAACCTCTGCAAGTGCACTTTGCAACTCATATCTGGTGTCACTATAGCGTGCCTTTAAAAAGAAAAAAAGTTTTTCACTGTAAGCTAATAGCAGTTAGTTGTCTGCAAGCGTCTGGGTGTCAGGCCTTCACCGTGTGCTCTGCCAACCTCAGCAAGTGCACTGTGCAACTCATATCTGGTGTCTCTAAAGCGTGCCTTTACAAAGAAAAAAAGTTTTTCAGTGTAAGCTAATAGCAGTCAGTGTCCTTAAAGCGGGTGTCAGGCCTTCAGCGTGTGCTCTGCCAACCTCAGCAAGTGCACGTTGCCACTCATATCTGGTGTCTCTATAGCGTGCCTTTACAAAGAAAAAAAGTTTTTCACTGTAAGCTAATAGCAGTCAGTGTCCTTAAAGCGGGTGTCAGGCCTTCAGCGTGTGCTCTGCCAACCTCAGCAAGTGTACTTTGCCACTCATATCTGGTGTCTCTATAGCGTGCTTTTACAAAGAAAAAATGATTTCACTGTAAGCTAATAGCAGTCAGTGTCCTTAAAGCGGGTGTCAGGCCTTCAGCGTGTGCTCTGTCAACCTCAGCAAGTGCACTTTGCCACTCATATCTGGTGTCTCTATAGCGTGCTTTTACAAAGAAAAAAGTTTTTCAGTGTAAGCTAATAGCAGTCGGTGTCCTTAAAGCGGGTGTCAGGCCTTCAGCGTGTACTCTGCCAACCGCTGCCAGTGGACTTTGCCACTCATATCTGGTGTCTCTAAAGCGTGCTTTTACAAAGAAAAAAAGGTTTTCAGTGTAAGCTAATAGCAGTCAGTGTCCTTAAAGCGGGTGTCAGGCCTTCAGCGTGTGCTCTGCCAACCTCTGCAAGTGCACTTTGCAACTCATATCTGGTGTCACTATAGCGTGCCTTTAAAAAGAAAAAAAGTTTTTCACTGTAAGCTAATAGCAGTTAGTTGTCTGCAAGCGTCTGGGTGTCAGGCCTTCACCGTGTGCTCTGCCAACCTCAGCAAGTGTACTTTGCCACTCATATCTGGTGTCTCTATAGCGTGCCTTTAAAAAGAAAAAAAGGTTTTCACTGTAAGCTAATAGCAGTCAGTGTCCTTAAAGCGGGTGTCAGGCCTTCAGCGTGTGCTCTGCCAACCTCTGCAAGTGTACTTTGCCACTCATATCTGGTGTCTCTATAGCGTGCCTTTAAAAAGAAAAAAAGTTTTTCACTGTAAGCTAATAGCAGTTAGTTGTCTGCAAGCGTCTGGGTGTCAGGCCTTCAGCGTGTGCTCTGCCAACCTCAGCAAGTGTACTTTGCAACTCATATCTGGTGTCTCTATAGCGTGCCTTTAAAAATAAAAAAAGGTTTTCACTGTAAGCCAATAGCAGTCAGTGTCCTTAAAGCGGGTGTCAGGCCTTCAGCGTGTGCTCTGCCAACCTCAGCAAGTGCACGTTGCCACTCATATCTGGTGTCTCTATAGCGTGCCTTTACAAAGAAAAAAAGTTTTTCACTGTAAGCTAATAGCAGTCAGTGTCCTTAAAGCGGGTGTCAGGCCTTCAGCGTGTGCTCTGCCAACCTCAGCAAGTGTACTTTGCCACTCATATCTGGTGTCTCTATAGCGTGCTTTTACAAAGAAAAAATGATTTCACTGTAAGCTAATAGCAGTCAGTGTCCTTAAAGCGGGTGTCAGGCCTTCAGCGTGTGCTCTGTCAACCTCAGCAAGTGCACTTTGCCACTCATATCTGGTGTCTCTATAGCGTGCTTTTACAAAGAAAAAAAGTTTTTCAGTGTAAGCTAATAGCAGTCGGTGTCCTTAAAGCGGGTGTCAGGCCTTCAGCGTGTACTCTGCCAACCGCTGCCAGTGGACTTTGCCACTCATATCTGGTGTCTCTCAAGCGTGCTTTTACAAAGAAAAAAAGTTTTTCAGTGTAAGCTAATAGCAGTCAGTGTCCTTAAAGCGGGTGTCAGGCCTTCAGCGTGTGCTCTGCCAACCTCAGCAAGTGTACTTTGCCACTCATATCTGGTGTCTCTATAGCGTGCTTTTACAAAGAAAAAAAGTTTTGCAGTGTAAGCTAATAGCAGTCAGTGTCCTTAAAGCGGGTGTCAGGCCTTCAGCGTGTGCTCTGCCAACCTCAGCAAGTGTACTTTGCCATTCATATCTGGTGTCTCTATAGCGTGCTTTTACAAAGAAAAAATGTTTTTCACTGTAAGCTAATAGCAGTCAGTGTCCTTAAAGCGGGTGTCAGGCCTTCAGATGTGCTCTGCCAACCTCTGCAAGTGCACTTTGCAACTCATATCTGGTGTCACTATAGCGTGCCTTTAAAAAGAAAAAAAGTTTTTCACTGTAAGCTAATAGCAGTTAGTTGTCTGCAAGCATCTGGGTGTCAGGCCTTCACCGTGTGCTCTGCCAGCCTCAGCAAGTGTACTTTGCCACTCATATCTGGTGTCTCTATAGCGTGCCTTTAAAAAGAAAAAAAGGTTTGCACTGTAAGCTAATAGCAGTCAGTGTCCTTAAAGCGGGTGTCAGGCCTTCAGCGTGTGCTCTGCCAACCTCAGCAAGTGTACTTTGCCACTCATATCTGGTGTCTCTATAGCGTGCCTTTACAAAGAAAAAAAGGTTTTCACTGTAAGCTAATAGCAGTCAGTGGCCTTAAAGCGGGTGTCAGGCCTTCAGCGTGTGCTCTGTCAACCTCAGCAAGGGCACTTTGCCACTCATATCTGGTGTCTCTATAGTGTGCTTTTACAAAGAAAAAAGTTTTTCAGTGTAAGCTAATAGCAGTCGGTGTCCTTAAAGCGGGTGTCAGGCCTTCAGCGTGTGCTCTGCCAACCTCTGCAAGTGCACTTTGCCACTCATATCTGGTGTCACTATAGCGTGCCTTTAAAAAGAAAAAAAGTTTTTCACTGTAAGCTAATAGCAGTTAGTTGTCTGCAAGCGTCTGGGTGTCAGGCCTTCACCGTGTGCTCTGCCAACCTCAGCAAGTATACTTTGCCACTCATACCTGGTGTCTCTATAGCGTGCCTTTAAAAAGAAAAAAAGGTTTGCACTGTAAGCTAATAGCAGTCAGTGTCCTTAAAGCGGGTGTCAGGCCTTCAGCGTGTGCTCTGCCAACCTCAGCAAGTGTACTTTGCCACTCATATCTGGTGTCTCTATAGCGTGCCTTTACAAAGAAAAAAAGGTTTTCACTGTAAGCTAATAGCAGTCAGTGTCCTTAAAGCGGGTGTCAGGCCTTCAGCGTGTGCTCTGCCAAACTCTGCAAGTGCACTTTGCCACTCATATCTGGTGTCTCTATAGCGTGCCTTTAAAAAGAAAAAAAGGTTTTCACTGTAAGCTAATAGCAGTCAGTGTCCTTAAAGCGGGTGTCATGCCTTCAGCGTGTGCTCTGCCAACTTCTGCAAGTGTACTTTGCCACTCATATCTGGTGTCTCTATAGCGTGCCTTTAAAAAGAAAAAAAGTTTTTCACTGTAAGCTAATAGCAGTTAGTTGTCTGCAAGCGTCTGGGTGTCAGGCCTTCAGCGTGTGCTCTGCCAACCTCAGCAAGTGTACTTTGCAACTCATATCTGGTGTCTCTATAGCGTGCCTTTAAAAATAAAAATAGGTTTTCACTGTAAGCCAATAGCAGTCAGTGTCCTTAAAGCGGGTGTCAGGCCTTCAGCGTGTGCTCTGCCAACCTTAGCAAGTGCACGTTGCCACTCATATCTGGTGTCCATATAGCGTGCCTTTACAAAGAAAAAAAGTTTTTCACTGTAAGCTAATAGCAGTCAGTGTCCTTAAAGCGGGTGTCAGGCCTTCAGCGTGTGCTCTGCCAACCTCAGCAAGTGTACTTTGCCACTCATATCTGTTGTCTCTATAGCGTGCTTTTACAAAGAAAAAATGATTTCACTGTAAGCTAATAGCAGTCAGTGTCCTTAAAGCGGGTGTCAGTCCTTCAGCGTGTGCTCTGTCAACCTCAGCAAGTGCACTTTGCCACTCATATCTGGTGTCTCTATAGCGTGACTTTACAAAGAAAAAAAGATTTTCACTGTAAGCTAATAGCAGTCAGTGTCCTTAAAGCGGGTGTCAGGCCTTCAGCGTGTGCTCTGTCAACCTCAGCAAGGGCACTTTGCCACTCATATCTGGTGTCTCTATAGTGTGCTTTTACAAAGAAAAAAGTTTTTCAGTGTAAGCTAATAGCAGTCGGTGTCCTTAAAGCGGGTGTCAGGCCTTCAGCGTGTACTCTGCCAACCGCTGCCAGTGGACTTTGCCACTCATATCTGGTGTCTCTATAGCGTGCCTTTAAAAAGAAAAAAAGGTTTTCACTGTAAGCCAATAGCAGTCAGTGTCCTTAAAGCCTGTGTCAGGCCTTCAGCGTGTGCTCTGCCAACCTCAGCAAGTGTACTTTGCCACTCATATCTGGTGTCTCTATAGCGTGCTTTTACAAAGAAAAAATGATTTCACTGTAAGCTAATAGCAGTCAGTGTCCTTAAAGCGGGTGTCAGGCCTTCAGCGTGTGCTCTGCCAACCTTAGCAAGTGCACGTTGCCACTCATATCTGGTGTCTCTAAAGCGTGCCTTTACAAAGAAAAAAAGTTTTTCAGTGTAAGCTAATAGCAGTCAGTGTCCTTAAAGCGGGTGTCAGGCCTTCAGCGTGTGCTCTGCCAACTTCTGCAAGTGTACTTTGCCACTCATATCTGGTGTCTCTATAGCGTGCCTTTAAAAAGAAAAAAAGGTTTGCACTGTAAGCTAATAGCAGTCAGTGTCCTTAAAGCGGGTGTCAGGCCTTCAGCGTGTGCTCTGCCAACCTCAGCAAGTGTACTTTGCCACTCATATCTGGTGTCTCTATAGCGTGCCTTTACAAAGAAAAAAAGGTTTTCACTGTAAGCTAATAGCAGTCAGTGTCCTTAAAGCGGGTGTCAGGCCTTCAGCGTGTGCTCTGCCAAACTCTGCAAGTGCACTTTGCCACTCATATCTGGTGTCTCTATAGCGTGCCTTTAAAAAGAAAAAAAGGTTTTCACTGTAAGCTAATAGCAGTCAGTGTCCTTAAAGCGGGTGTCATGCCTTCAGCGTGTGCTCTGCCAACTTCTGCAAGTGTACTTTGCCACTCATATCTGGTGTCTCTATAGCGTGCCTTTAAAAAGAAAAAAAGTTTTTCACTGTAAGCTAATAGCAGTTAGTTGTCTGCAAGCGTCTGGGTGTCAGGCCTTCAGCGTGTGCTCTGCCAACCTCAGCAAGTGTACTTTGCAACTCATATCTGGTGTCTCTATAGCGTGCCTTTAAAAATAAAAATAGGTTTTCACTGTAAGCCAATAGCAGTCAGTGTCCTTAAAGCGGGTGTCAGGCCTTCAGCGTGTGCTCTGCCAACCTCTGCAAGTGCACTGTGCAACTCATATCTGGTGTCTCTATAGCGTGCCTTTACAAAGAAAAAAGTTTTTCACTGTAAGCTAATAGCAGTCAGTGTCCTTAAAGCGGGTGTCAGGCCTTCAGCGTGTGCTCTGCCAACCTCAGCAAGTGTACTTTGCCACTCATATCTGTTGTCTCTATAGCGTGCTTTTACAAAGAAAAAATGATTTCACTGTAAGCTAATAGCAGTCAGTGTCCTTAAAGCGGGTGTCAGTCCTTCAGCGTGTGCTCTGTCAACCTCAGCAAGTGCACTTTGCCACTCATATCTGGTGTCTCTATAGCGTGACTTTACAAAGAAAAAAAGATTTTCACTGTAAGCTAATAGCAGTCAGTGTCCTTAAAGCGGGTGTCAGGCCTTCAGCGTGTGCTCTGTCAACCTCAGCAAGGGCACTTTGCCACTCATATCTGGTGTCTCTATAGTGTGCTTTTACAAAGAAAAAAGTTTTTCAGTGTAAGCTAATAGCAGTCGGTGTCCTTAAAGCGGGTGTCAGGCCTTCAGCGTGTGCTCTGCCAACCTTAGCAAGTGCACGTTGCCACTCATATCTGGTGTCTCTATAGCGTGCCTTTACAAAGAAAAAAAGTTTTTCACTGTAAGCTAATAGCAGTCAGTGTCCTTAAAGCGGGTGTCAGGCCTTCAGCGTGTGCTCTGCCAACCTCAGCAAGTGTACTTTGCCACTCATATCTGGTGTCTCTATAGCGTGCTTTTACAAAGAAAAAATGATTTCACTGTAAGCTAATAGCAGTCGGTGTCCTTAAAGCGGGTGTCAGGCCTTCAGCGTGTACTCTGCCAACCGCTGCCAGTGGACTTTGCCACTCATATCTGGTGTCTCTAAAGCGTGCTTTTACAAAGAAAAAAAGGTTTTCAGTGTAAGCTAATAGCAGTCAGTGTCCTTAAAGCGGGTGTCAGGCCTTCAGCGTGTGCTCTGCCAACCTCAGCAAGTGTACTTTGCCACTCATATCTGGTGTCTCTATAGCGTGCTTTTACAAATAAAAAATGTTTTTCACTGTAAGCTAATAGCAGTCAGTGTCCTTAAAGCGGGTGTCAGGCCTTCAGCGTGTGCTCTGTCGACCTCAGCAAGTGCACTTTGCCACTCATATCTGGTGTCTCGATAGCGTGCCTTTAAAAAGAATAAAAGTTTTTCACTGTAAGCTAATAGCAGTCAGTGTCCTTAAAGCGGGTCTCAGGCCTTCAGCGTGTGCTCTGCCAACCTCTGCAAGTGTACTTTGCCACTCATATCTGGTGTCTCTATAGCGTGCCTTTAAAAATAAAAAAGGTTTTCACTGTAAGCCAATAGCAGTCAGTGTCCTTAAAGCGGGTGTCAGGCCTTCAGCGTGTGCTCTGCCAACCTCTGCAAGTGCACTTTGCAACTCATATCTGGTGTCACTATAGCGTGCCTTTAAAAATAAAAAAAGGTTTTCACTGTAAGCCATAGCAGTCAGTGTCCTTAAAGCGGGTGTCAGGCCTTCAGCGTGTGCTCTGCCAACCTCTGCAAGTGCACTTTGCAACTCATATCTGGTGTCACTATAGCGTGCCTTTAAAAATAAAAAGTTTTTCGTTTAAGCTAATAGCAGTCAGTGTCCTTAAAGCGGGTGTCAGGCCTTCAGCGTGTGCTCTGTCAACCTCAGCAAGTGCACTTTACCACTCATATCTGGTGTCTCTATAGCGTGCTTTTACAAAGAAAAAAGTTTTTCAGTGTAAGCTAATAGCAGTCGGTGTCCTTAAAGCGGGTGTCAGGCCTTCAGCGTGTACTCTGCCAACCGCTGCCAGTGGACTTTGCCACTCATATCTGGTGTCTCTAAAGCGTGCTTTTACAAAGAAAAAAGTTTTTCAGTGTAAGCTAATAGCAGTCAGTGTCCTTAAAGCGGGTGTCAGGCCTTCAGCGTGTGCTCTGCCAACCTCAGCAAGTGTACTTTGCCACTCATATCTGGTGTCTCTATAGCGTGCTTTTACAAAGAAAAAAAGTTTTTCAGTGTAAGCTAATAGCAGTCAGTGTCCTTAAAGCGGGTGTCAGGCCTTCAGCTTGTGCTCTGCCAACCTCAGCAAGTGTACTTTGCCATTCATATCTGGTGTCTCTATAGCGTGCTTTTACAAAGAAAAAATGTTTTTCACTGTAAGCTAATAGCAGTCAGTGTCCTTAAAGCGGGTGTCAGGCCTTCAGCGTGTGCTCTGTCAACCTCACCAAGTGTACTTTGCCATTCATATCTGGTGTCTCTATAGTGTGCTTTTACAAAGAAAAAAGTTTTTCAGTGTAAGCTAATAGCAGTCAGTGTCCTTAAAGCGGGTGTCAGGCCTTCAGCGTGTGCTCTGCCAACCTCTGCAAGTGTACTTTGCCACTCATATCTGGTGTCTCTATAGCGTGCTTTTACAAATAAAAAATGTTTTTCACTGTAAGCTAATAGCAGTCAGTGTCCTTAAAGCGGGTGTCAGGCCTTCAGCGTGTGCTCTGCCAACCTCTGCAAGTGCACTTTGCAACTCATATCTGGTGTCACTATAGCGTGCCTTTAAAAAGAAAAACGTTTTTCACTGTAAGCTAATAGCAGTTAGTTGTCTGCAAGCGTCTGGGTGTCAGGCCTTCAGCGTGTGCTCTGCCAACCTCAGCAAGTGTATTTTGCCACTCATATCTGGTGTCTCGATAGCGTGCCTTTAAAAAGAAAAAAAGTTTTTCACTGTAAGCTAATAGCAGTCAGTGTCCTTAAAGCGGGTCTCAGGCATTCAGCGTGTGCTCTGCCAACCTCTGCAAGTGTACTTTGCCACTCATATCTGGTGTCTCTATAGCGTGCCTTTAAAAATAAAAAAGGTTTTCACTGTAAGCCAATAGCAGTCAGTGTCCTTAAAGCGGGTGTCAGGCCTTCAGCGTGTGCTCTGCCAACCTCTGCAAGTGCACTTTGCAACTCATATCTGGTGTCACTATAGCGTGCCTTTAAAAAGAAAAAAAGTTTTTCACTGTAAGCTAATAGCAGTTAGTTGTCTGCAAGCGTCTGGGTGTCAGGCCTTCACCGTGTGCTCTGCCAACCTCAGCAAGTGTACTTTGCCACTCATATCTGGTGTCTCTATAGCGTGCCTTTACAAAGAAAAAAAGGTTTTCACTAGCAGTCAGTGTCCTTAAAGCGGATGTCAGGCCTTCAGCGTGTGCTCTGCCAACCTCTGCAAGTGCACTTTGCCACTCATATCTGGTGTCACTATAGCGTGCCTTTAAAAAGAAAAAAAGGTTTGCACTGTAAGCTAATAGCAGTCAGTGTCCTTAAAGCGGGTGTCAGGCCTTCAGCGTGTGCTCTGCCAACCTCAGCAAGTGTACTTTGCCACTCATATCTGGTGTCTCTATAGCGTGCCTTTACAAAGAAAAAAAGGTTTTCACTGTAAGCTAATAGCAGTCAGTGTCCTTAAAGCGCGTGTCAGGCCTTCAGCGTGTGCTCTGCCAAACTCTGCAAGTGCACTTTGCCACTCATATCTGGTGTCTCTATAGCGTGCCTTTAAAAAGAAAAAAAGTTTTTCACTGTAAGCTAATAGCAGTCAGTGTCCTTAAAGCGGGTGTCAGGCCTTCAGCGTGTGCTCTGCCAACCTCAGCAAGTGTACTTTGCCACTCATATATGTTGTCTCTATAGCGTGCTTTTACAAAGAAAAAATGATTTCACTGTAAGCTAATAGCAGTCAGTGTCCTTAAAGCGGGTGTCAGTCCTTCAGCGTGTGCTCTGTCAACCTCAGCAAGTGCACTTTGCCACTTATATCTGGTGTCTCTATAGCGTGACTTTACAAAGAAAAAAAGATTTTCACTGTAAGCTAATAGCAGTCAGTGTCCTTAAAGCGGGTGTCAGGCCTTCAGCGTGTGCTCTGTCAACCTCAGCAAGGGCACTTTGCCACTCATATCTGGTGTCTCTATAGTGTGCTTTTACAAAGAAAAAAGTTTTTCAGTGTAAGCTAATAGCAGTCGGTGTCCTTAAAGCGGGTGTCAGGCCTTCAGCGTGTACTCTGCCAACCGCTGCCAGTGGACTTTGCCACTCATATCTGGTGTCTCTATAGCGTGCCTTTAAAAAGAAAAAAAGGTTTTCACTGTAAGCCAATAGCAGTCAGTGTCCTTAAAGCCTGTGTCAGGCCTTCAGCGTGTGCTCTGCCAACCTCAGCAAGTGTACTTTGCCACTCATATCTGGTGTCTCTATAGCGTGCTTTTACAAAGAAAAAATGATTTCACTGTAAGCTAATAGCAGTCAGTGTCCTTAAAGCGGGTGTCAGGCCTTCAGCGTGTGCTCTGTCAACCTCAGCAAGTGCACTTTGCCACTCATATCTGGTGTCTCTATAGCGTGACTTTACAAAGAAAAAAAGATTTTCACTGTAAGCTAATAGCAGTCAGTGTCCTTAAAGCGGGTGTCAGGCCTTCAGCGTGTGCTCTGCCAACCTCTGCAAGTGTACTTTGCCACTCATATCTGGTGTCTCTATAGCGTGCTTTTACAAATAAAAAATGTTTTTCACTGTAAGCTAATAGCAGTCAGTGTCCTTAAAGCGGGTGTCAGGCCTTCAGCGTGTGCTCTGCCAACCTCTGCAAGTGCACTTTGCAACTCATATCTGGTGTCACTATAGCGTGCCTTTAAAAATAAAAAAAGGTTTTCACTGTAAGCCATAGCAGTCAGTGTCCTTAAAGCGGGTGTCAGGCCTTCAGCGTGTGCTCTGCCAACCTCTGCAAGTGCACTTTGCAACTCATATCTGGTGTCACTATAGCGTGCCTTTAAAAATAAAAAGTTTTTCGTTTAAGCTAATAGCAGTCAGTGTCCTTAAAGCGGGTGTCAGGCCTTCAGCGTGTGCTCTGTCAACCTCAGCAAGTGCACTTTGCCACTCATATCTGGTGTCTCTATAGCGTGCTTTTACAAAGAAAAAAGTTTTTCAGTGTAAGCTAATAGCAGTCGGTGTCCTTAAAGCGGGTGTCAGGCCTTCAGCGTGTACTCTGCCAACCGCTGCCAGTGGACTTTGCCACTCATATCTGGTGTCTCTAAAGCGTGCTTTTACAAAGAAAAAAGTTTTTCAGTGTAAGCTAATAGCAGTCAGTGTCCTTAAAGCGGGTGTCAGGCCTTCAGCGTGTGCTCTGCCAACCTCAGCAAGTGTACTTTGCCACTCATATCTGGTGTCTCTATAGCGTGCTTTTACAAAGAAAAAAAGTTTTTCAGTGTAAGCTAATAGCAGTCAGTGTCCTTAAAGCGGGTGTCAGGCCTTCAGCTTGTGCTCTGCCAACCTCAGCAAGTGTACTTTGCCATTCATATCTGGTGTCTCTATAGCGTGCTTTTACAAAGAAAAAATGTTTTTCACTGTAAGCTAATAGCAGTCAGTGTCCTTAAAGCGGGTGTCAGGCCTTCAGCGTGTGCTCTGTCAACCTCACCAAGTGTACTTTGCCATTCATATCTGGTGTCTCTTTAGCGTGCTTTTACAAAGAAAAAAGTTTTTCAGTGTAAGCTAATAGCAGTCAGTGTCCTTAAAGCGGGTGTCAGGCCTTCAGCGTGTGCTCTGCCAACCTCTGCAAGTGTACTTTGCCACTCATATCTGGTGTCTCTATAGCGTGCTTTTACAAATAAAAAATGTTTTTCACTGTAAGCTAATAGCAGTCAGTGTCCTTAAAGCGGGTGTCAGGCCTTCAGCGTGTGCTCTGCCAACCTCTGCAAGTGCACTTTGCAACTCATATCTGGTGTCACTATAGCGTGCCTTTAAAAAGAAAAAAGTTTTTCACTGTCAGCTAATAGCAGTTAATTGTCTGCAAGCGTCTGGGTGTCAGGCCTTCAGCGTGTGCTCTGCCAACCTCAGCAAGTGTATTTTGCCACTCATATCTGGTGTCTCGATAGCGTGCCTTTAAAAAGAAAAAAGTTTTTCACTGTAAGCTAATAGCAGTCAGTGTCCTTAAAGCGGGTCTCAGGCCTTCAGCGTGTGCTCTGCCAACCTCTGCAAGTGTACTTTGCCACTCATTTCTGGTGTCTCTATAGCGTGCCTTTAAAAATAAAAAAGGTTTTCACTGTAAGCCAATAGCAGTCAGTGTCCTTAAAGCGGGTGTCAGGCCTTCAGCGTGTGCTCTGCCAACCTCAGCAAGTGTACTTTGCCACTCATATCTGGTGTCTCTATAGCGTGCCTTTAAAAAGAAAAAAGTTTTTCACTGTAAGCTAATAGCAGTTAGTTGTCTGCAAGCGTCTGGGTGTCAGGCCTTCACCGTGTGCTCTGCCAACCTCAGCAAGTGTACTTTGCCACTCATATCTGGTGTCTCTATAGCGTGCCTTTAAAAAGAAAAAAAGGTTTTCACTGTAAGCTAATAGCAGTCAGTGTCCTTAAAGCGGGTGGCTGGCCTTCAGCGTGTGCTCTGACAAGCTCAGCAAGTGTACTTTGCCACTCATATCTGCTGTCTCTATAGCGTGCCTTTAAAAAGAAAAAAAGTTTTTCACTGTAAGCTGATAGCAGTCAGTGTCCTTAAAGTGGGTGTCAGGCCTTCAGCGTGTGCTCTGACAACCTCTGCAAGTGCACTTCGCAACTCATATCTGGTGTCTCTATAGCGTGCCTTTAAAAAGAAAAAAAGGTTTTCACTGTAAGCTAATAGCAGTCAGTGTCCTTAAAGCGGGTGTCAGGCCTTCAGCGTGTGCTCTGCCAACCTCTGCAAGTGCACTGTGCAACTCATATCTGGTGTCACTATAGCATGCCTTTAAAAAGAAAAAAAGTTTTTCACTGTAAGCTAATAGCAGTTAGTTGTCTGCATGCGTCTGGGTGTCAGGCCTTCAGCGTGTGCTCTGTCAACCTCAGCAAGTGTACTTTGCAACTCATATCTGTTGTCTCTATATTGTGTCTTTAAAAATAAAAAAAGGTTTTCACTGTAAGCCAATAGCAGTCAGTGTCCTTAAAGCGGGTGTCAGGCCTTCAGCGTGTGCTCTGCCAACCTCAGCAAGT
The DNA here is from genome assembly GCF_036172605.1 of Pelobates fuscus. Classification (NCBI taxonomy): domain Eukaryota; kingdom Metazoa; phylum Chordata; class Amphibia; order Anura; family Pelobatidae; genus Pelobates; species Pelobates fuscus. The sequence goes on along the minus strand of NW_026961866.1, from coordinate 152,655 downwards.
GTACTTTGCCACTCATATCTGGTGTCTCTATAGCGTGCCTTTAAAAAGAAAAAAAGGTTTTCACTGTAAGCTAATAGCAGTCAGTGTCCTTAAAGCGGATGTCAGGCCTTCAGCGTGTGCTCTGCCAACCTCTGCAAGTGCACTTTGCCACTCATATCTGGTGTCACTATAGCGTGCCTTTAAAAAGAAAAACGTTTTTCACTGTAAGCTAATAGCAGTTAGTTGTCTGCAAGCATCTGGGTGTCAGGCCTTCAGCGTGTGCTCTGCCAACCTCAGCAAGTGTACTTTGCCACTCATATCTGGTGTCTCTATAGCGTGCCTTTAAAAAGAAAAAAAAGGTTTTCACTAGCAGTCAGTGTCCTTTAAGCGGATGTCAGGCCTTCAGCGTGTGCTCTGCCAACCTCTGCAAGTGCACTTTGCCACTCATATCTGGTGTCTCTATAGCGTGCCTTTAAAAAGAAAAAAAGGTTTGCACTGTAAGCTAATAGCAGTCAGTGTCCTTAAAGCGGGTGTCAGGCCTTCAGCGTGTGCTCTGCCAACCTCAGCAAGTGTACTTTGCCACTCATATCTGGTGTCTCTATAGCGTGCCTTTACAAAGGAAAAAAGGTTTTCACTGTAAGCTAATAGCAGTCAGTGTCCTTAAAGCGGGTGTCAGGCCTTCAGCGTGTGCTCTGCCAAACTCTGCAAGTGCACTTTGCCACTCATATCTGGTGTCTCTATAGCGTGCCTTTAAAAAGAAAAAAAGGTTTTCACTGTAAGCTAATAGCAGTCAGTGTCCTTAAAGCGGGTGTCAGGCCTTCAGCGTGTGCTCTGCCAACTTCTGCAAGTGTACTTTGCCACTCATATCTGGTGTCTCTATAGCGTGCCTTTAAAAAGAAAAAAAGTTTTTCACTGTAAGCTAATAGCAGTTAGTTGTCTGCAAGCGTCTGGGTGTCAGGCCTTCAGCGTGTGCTCTGCCAACCTCAGCAAGTGTACTTTGCAACTCATATCTGGTGTCTCTATAGCGTGCCTTTAAAAATAAAAAAAGGTTTTCACTGTAAGCCAATAGCAGTCAGTGTCCTTAAAGCGGGTGTCAGGCCTTCAGCGTGTGCTCTGCCAACCTCAGCAAGTGCACGTTGCCACTCATATCTGGTGTCCATATAGCGTGCCTTTACAAAGAAAAAAAGTTTTTCACTGTAAGCTAATAGCAGTCAGTGTCCTTAAAGCAAATGTCAGGCCTTCAGCGTGTGCTCTGCCAACCTCAGCAAGTGTACTTTGCCACTCATATCTGTTGTCTCTATAGCGTGCTTTTACAAAGAAAAAATGATTTCACTGTAAGCTAATAGCAGTCAGTGTCCTTAAAGCGGGTGTCAGTCCTTCAGCGTGTGCTCTGTCAACCTCAGCAAGTGCACTTTGCCACTCATATCTGGTGTCTCTATAGCGTGACTTTACAAAGAAAAAAAGATTTTCACTGTAAGCTAATAACAGTCAGTGTCCTTAAAGCGGGTGTCAGGCCTTCAGCGTGTGCTCTGTCAACCTCAGCAAGGGCACTTTGCCACTCATATCTGGTGTCTCTATAGTGTGCTTTTACAAAGAAAAAAGTTTTTCAGTGTAAGCTAATAGCAGTCGGTGTCCTTAAAGCGGGTGTCAGGCCTTCAGCGTGTACTCTGCCAACCGCTGCCAGTGGACTTTGCCACTCATATCTGGTGTCTCTATAGCGTGCCTTTAAAAAGAAAAAAAGGTTTTCACTGTAAGCCAATAGCAGTCAGTGTCCTTTAAGCCTGTGTCAGGCCTTCAGCGTGTGCTCTGCCAACCTCAGCAAGTGTACTTTGCCACTCATATCTGGTGTCTCTATAGCGTGCTTTTCCAAAGAAAAAATGATTTCACTGTAAGCAAATAGCAGTCAGTGTCCTTAAAGCGGGTGTCAGGCCTTCAGCGTGTGCTCTGTCAACCTCAGCAAGTGCACTTTGCCACTCATATCTGGTGTCTCTATAGCGTGACTTTACAAAGAAAAAAAGATTTTCACTGTAAGCTAATAGCAGTCAGTGTCCTTAAAGCGGGTGTCAGGCCTTCAGCGTGTGCTCTGTCAACCTCAGCAAGTGCACTTTGCCACTCATATCTGGTGTCTCTATAGCGTGCTTTTACAAAGAAAAAAGTTTTTCAGTGTAAGCTAATAGCAGTCGGTGTCCTTAAAGCGGGTGTCAGGCCTTCAGTGTGTACTCTGCCAACCGCTGCCAGTGGACTTTGCCACTCATATCTGGTGTCTCTAAAGCGTGCTTTTACAAAGAAAAAAAGTTTTTCAGTGTAAGCTAATAGCAGTCAGTGTCCTTAAAGCGGGTGTCAGGCCTTCAGCGTGTGCTCTGCCAACCTCAGCAAGTGTACTTTGCCACTCATATCTGGTGTCTCTATAGCGTGCTTTTACAAAGAAAAAAAGTTTTTCAGTGTAAGCTAATAGCAGTCAGTGTCCTTAAAGCGGGTGTCAGGCCTTCAGCGTGTGCTCTGCCAACCTCAGCAAGTGCACGTTGCCACTCATATCTGGTGTCCATATAGCGTGCCTTTAAAAAGAAAAAAAGTTTTTCACTGTAAGCTAATAGCAGTCAGTGTCCTTAAAGCGGGTGTCAGGCCTTCAGCGTGTGCTCTGCCAACCTCAGCAAGTGTACTTTGCCACTCATATCTGTTGTCTCTATAGCGTGCTTTTACAAAGAAAAAATGATTTCACTGTAAGCTAATAGCAGTCAGTGTCCTTAAAGAGGGTGTCAGTCCTTCAGCGTGTGCTCTGTCAACCTCAGCAAGTGCACTTTGCCACTCATATCTGGTGTCTCTATAGCGTGACTTTACAAAGAAAAAAAGATTTTCACTGTAAGCTAATAGCAGTCAGTGTCCTTAAAGCGGGTGTCAGGCCTTCAGCGTGTGCTCTGTCAACCTCAGCAAGGGCACTTTGCCACTCATATCTGGTGTCTCTATAGTGTGCTTTTACAAAGAAAAAAGTTTTTCAGTGTAAGCTAATAGCAGTTGGTGTCCTTAAAGCGGGTGTCAGGCCTTCAGCGTGTACTCTGCCAACCGCTGCCAGTGGACTTTGCCACTCATATCTGGTGTCTCTATAGCGTGCCTTTAAAAAGAAAAAAAGGTTTTCACTGTAAGCCAATAGCAGTCAGTGTCCTTAAAGCCTGTGTCAGGCCTTCAGCGTGTGCTCTGCCAACCTCAGCAAGTGTACTTTGCCACTCATATCTGGTGTCTCTATAGCGTGCTTTTACAAAGAAAAAATGATTTCACTGTAAGCTAATAGCAGTCAGTGTCCTTAAAGCGGGTGTCAGTCCTTCAGCGTGTGCTCTGTCAACCTCAGCAAGTGCACTTTGCCACTCATATCTGGTGTCTCTATAGCGTGACTTTACAAAGAAAAAAAGATTTTCACTGTAAGCTAATAGCAGTCAGTGTCCTTAAAGCGGGTGTCAGGCCTTCAGCGTAAGCTCTGTCAACCTCAGCAAGTGCACTTTGCCACTCATATCTGGTGTCTCTATAGCGTGCTTTTACAATGAAAAAAGTTTTTCAGTGTAAGCTAATAGCAGTCGGTGTCCTTAAAGCGGGTGTCAGGCCTTCAGCGTGTACTCTGCCAACCGCTGCCAGTGGACTTTGCCACTCATATCTGGTGTCTCTAAAGCGTGCTTTTACAAAGAAAAAAAGTTTTTCAGTGTAAGCTAATAGCAGTCAGTGTCCTTAAAGCGGTTGTCAGGCCTTCAGCGTGTGCTCTGCCAACCTCAGCAAGTGTACTTTGCCACTCATATCTGGTGTCTCTATAGCGTGCTTTTACAAAGAAAAAAAGTTTTTCAGTGTAAGCTAATAGTCAGTGTCCTTAAAGCGGGTGTCAGGCCTTCAGCGTGTGCTCTGCCAACCTCAGCAAGTGTACTTTGCCATTCATATCTGGTGTCTCTAAAGCGTGCTTTTACAAAGAAAAAATGTTTTTCACTGTAAGCTAATAGCAGTCAGTGTCCTTAAAGCGGGTGTCAGGCCTTCAGCGTGTGCTCTGCCAACCTCTGCAAGTGCACTTTGCAACTCATATCTGGTGTCACTATAGCGTGCCTTTAAAAAGAAAAAAAGTTTTTCACTGTAAGCTAATAGTAGTTAGTTGTCTGCAAGCGTCTGGGTGTCAGGCCTTCACCGTGTGCTCTGCCAACCTCAGCAAGTGTACTTTGCCACTCATATCTGGTGTCTCTATAGCGTGCCTTTAAAAAGAAAAAAAGGTTTGCACTGTAAGCTAATAGCAGTCAGTGTCCTTAAAGCGGGTGTCAGGCCTTCAGCGTGTGCTCTGCCAACCTCTGCAAGTGTACTTTGCCACTCATATCTGGTGTCTCTATAGCGTGCCTTTAAAAAGAAAAAAGTTTTTCACTGTAAGCTAATAGCAGTTAGTTGTCTGCAAGCGTCTGGGTGTCAGGCCTTCAGCGTGTGCTCTGCCAACCTCAGCAAGTGTACTTTGCAACTCATATCTGGTGTCTCTATAGCGTGCCTTTGAAAATAAAAAAAGGTTTTCACTGTAAGCCAATAGCAGTCAGTGTCCTTAAAGCGGGTGTCAGGCCTTCAGCGTGTGCTCTGCCAACCTCTGCAAGTGCACTGTGCAACTCATATCTGGTGTCTCTATAGCGTGCCTTTACAAAGAAAAAAAGTTTTTCAGTGTAAGCTAATAGCAGTCAGTGTCCTTAAAGCGGGTGTCAGGCCTTCAGCGTGTGCTCTGCCAACCTCAGCAAGTGCACGTTGCCACTCATATCTGGTGTCTCTATAGCGTGCCTTTACAAAGAAAAAAAGTTTTTCACTGTAAGCTAATAGCAGTCAGTGTCCTTAAAGCGGGTGTCAGGCCTTCAGCGTGTGCTCTGCCAACCTCAGCAAGTGTACTTTGCCACTCATATCTGGTGTCTCTATAGCGTGCTTTTACAAAGAAAAAATGATTTCACTGTAAGCTAATAGCAGTCAGTGTCCTTAAAGCGGGTGTCAGGCCTTCAGCGTGTGCTCTGTCAACCTCAGCAAGTGCACTTTGCCACTCATATCTGGTGTCTCTATAGCGTGCTTTTACAAAGAAAAAAGTTTTTCAGTGTAAGCTAATAGCAGTCGGTGTCCTTAAAGCGGGTGTCAGGCCTTCAGCGTGTACTCTGCCAACCGCTGCCAGTGGACTTTTCCACTCATATCTGGTGTCTCTAAAGCGTGCTTTTACAAAGAAAAAAAGTTTTTCAGTGTAAGCTAATAGCAGTCAGTGTCCTTAAAGCGGGTGTCAGGCCTTCAGCGTGTGCTCTGCCAACCTCAGCAAGTGTACTTTGCCACTCATATCTGGTGTCTCTATAGCGTGCTTTTACAAAGAAAAAAAGGTTTTCAGTGTAAGCTAATAGCAGTCAGTGTCCTTAAAGCGGGTGTCAGGCCTTCAGCGTGTGCTCTGCCAACCTCAGCAAGTGTACTTTGCCATTCATATCTGGTGTCTCTATAGCGTGCTTTTACAAAGAAAAAATGTTTTTCACTGTAAGCTAATAGCAGTCAGTGTCCTTAAAGCGGGTGTCAGGCCTTCAGCGTGTGCTCTGCCAACCTCTGCAAGTGCACTTTGCAACTCATATCTGGTGTCACTATAGCGTGCCTTTAAAAAGAAAAAAAGTTTTTCACTGTAAGCTAATAGCAGTTAGTTGTCTGCAAGCGTCTGGGTGTCAGGCCTTCAACGTGTGCTCTGCCAACCTCAGCAAGTGTACTTTGCCACTCATATCTGGTGTCTCTATAGCGTGCCTTTAAAAATAAAAAAAGGTTTTCACTGTAAGCCAATAGCAGTCAGTGTCCTTAAAGCGGGTGTCAGGCCTTCAGCGTGTGCTCTGCCAACCTCTGCAAGTGCACTGTGCAACTCATATCTGGTGTCTCTATAGCGTGCCTTTACAAAGAAAAAAGTTTTTCACTGTAAGCTAATAGCAGTCAGTGTCCTTAAAGCGGGTGTCAGGCCTTCAGCGTGTGCTCTGCCAACCTCAGCAAGTGCACGTTGCCACTCATATCTGGTGTCCATATAGCATGCCTTTACAAAGAAAAAAAGTTTTTCACTGTAAGCTAATAGCAGTCAGTGTACTTAAAGCGGGTGTCAGGCCTTCAGCGTGTGCTCTGCCAACCTCAGCAAGTGCACGTTGCCACTCATATCTGGTGTCCATATAGCATGCCTTTACAAAGAAAAAAAGTTTTTCACTGTAAGCTAATAGCAGTCAGTGTCCTTAAAGCGGGTGTCAGTCCTTCAGCGTGTGCTCTGTCAACCTCAGCAAGTGCACTTTGCCACTCATATCTGGTGTCTCTATAGCGTGACTTTACAAAGAAAAAAAGATTTTCACTGTAAGCTAATAGCAGTCAGTGTCCTTAAAGCGGGTGTCAGGCCTTCAGCGTGTGCTCTGTCAACCTCAGCAAGGGCACTTTGCCACTCATATCTGGTGTCTCTATAGTGTGCTTTTACAAAGAAAAAAGTTTTTCAGTGTAAGCTAATAGCAGTCGGTGTCCTTAAAGCGGGTGTCAGGCCTTCAGCGTGTACTCTGCCAACCGCTGCCAGTGGACTTTGCCACTCATATCTGGTGTCTCTATAGCGTGCCTTTAAAAAGAAAAAAAGGTTTTCACTGTAAGCCAATAGCAGTCAGTGTCCTTAAAGCCTGTGTCAGGCCTTCAGCGTGTGCTCTGCCAACCTCAGCAAGTGTACTTTGCCACTCATATCTGGTGTCTCTATAGCGTGCTTTTACAAAGAAAAAATGATTTCACTGTAAGCTAATAGCAGTCAGTGTCCTTAAAGCGGGTGTCAGGCCTTCAGCGTGTGCTCTGTCAACCTCAGCAAGTGCACTTTGCCACTCATATCTGGTGTCTCTATAGCGTGACTTTACAAAGAAAAAAAGATTTTCATGTAAGCTAATAGCAGTCAGTGTCCTTAAAGCGGGTGTCAGTCCTTCAGCGTGTGCTCTGTCAACCTCAGCAAGTGCACTTTGCCACTCATATCTGGTGTCTCTATAGCGTGACTTTACAAAGAAAAAAAGATTTTCACTGTAAGCTAATAGCAGTCAGTGTCCTTAAAGCGGGTGTCAGGCCTTCAGCGTGTGCTCTGTCAACCTCAGCAAGGGCACTCTGCCACTCATATCTGGTGTCTCTATAGTGTGCTTTTACAAAGAAAAAAGTTTTTCAGTGTAAGCTAATAGCAGTCGGTGTCCTTAAAGCGGGTGTCAGGCCTTCAGCGTGTACTCTGCCAACTGCTGCCAGTGGACTTTGCCACTCATATCTGGTGTCTCTATAGCGTGCCTTTAAAAAGAAAAAAAGGTTTTCACTGTAAGCCAATAGCAGTCAGTGTCCTTAAAGCGGGTGTCAGGCCTTCAGCGTGTGCTCTGCCAACCTCAGCAAGTGTACTTTGCCACTCATATCTGGTGTCTCTATAGCGTGCTTTTACAAAGAAAAAATGATTTCACTGTCAGCTAATAGCAGTCAGTGTCCTTAAAGCGGGTGTCAGGCCTTCAGCGTGTGCTCTGTCAACCTCAGCAAGTGCACTTTGCCACTCATATCTGGTGTCTCTATAGCGTGACTTTACAAAGAAAAAAAGATTTTCACTGTAAGCTAATAGCAGTCAGTGTCCTTAAAGCGGGTGTCAGGCCTTCAGCGTGTGCTCTGTCAACCTCAGCAAGTGCACTTTGCCACTCATATCTGGTGTCTCTATAGCGTGCTTTTACAAAGAAAAAAGTTTTTCAGTGTAAGCTAATAGCAGTCGGTGTCCTTAAAGCGGGTGTCAGGCCTTCAGCGTGTACTCTGCCAACCGCTGCCAGTGGACTTTGCCACTCATATCTGGTGTCTCTAAAGCGTGCTTTTACAAAGAAAAAAAGTTTTTCAGTGTAAGCTAATAGCAGTCAGTGTCCTTAAAGCGGGTGTCAGGCCTTCAGCGTGTGCTCTGCCAACCTCAGCAAGTGTACTTTGCCACTCATATCTGGTGTCTCTATAGCGTGCTTTTACAAAGAAAAAAAGTTTTTCAGTGTAAGCTAATAGCAGTCAGTGTCCTTAAAGCGGGTGTCAGGCCTTCAGCGTGTGCTCTGCCAACCTCAGCAAGTGTACTTTGCCATTCATATCTGGTGTCTCTATAGCGTGCTTTTACAAAGAAAAAATGTTTTTCACTGTAAGCTAATAGCAGTCAGTGTCCTTAAAGCGGGTGTCAGGCCTTCAGCGTGTGCTCTGCCAACCTCTGCAAGTGCACTTTGCAACTCATATCTGGTGTCACTATAGCGTGCCTTTAAAAAGAAAAAAGTTTTTCACTGTAAGCTAATAGCAGTTAGTTGTCTGCAAGCGTCTGGGTGTCAGGCCTTCACCGTGTGCTCTGCCAACCTCAGCAAGTGTACTTTGCCACTCATATCTGGTGTCTCTATAGCGTGCCTTTAAAAAGAAAAAAAGGTTTGCACTGTAAGCTAATAGCAGTCAGTGTCCTTAAAGCGGGTGTCAGGCCTTCAGCGTGTGCTCTGCCAACCTCTGCAAGTGTACTTTGCTACTCATATCTGGTGTCTCTATAGCGTGCCTTTAAAAAGAAAAAAAGTTTTTCACTGTAAGCTAATAGCAGTTAGTTGTCTGCAAGCGTCTGTGTGTCAGGCCTTCAGCGTGTGCTCTGCCAACCTCAGCAAGTGTACTTTGCAACTCATATCTGGTGTCTCTATAGCGTGCCTTTGAAAATAAAAAAAGGTTTTCACTGTAAGCCAATAGCAGTCAGTGTCCTTAAAGCGGGTGTCAGGCCTTCAGCGTGTGCTCTGTCAACCTCAGCAAGTGCACTTTGCCACTCATATCTGGTGTCTCTATAGCGTGACTTTAAAAAGAAAAAAAGATTTTCACTGTAAGCTAATAGCAGTCAGTGTCCTTAAAGCGGGTGTCAGGCCTTCAGCGTGTGCTCTGTCAACCTCAGCAAGTGCACTTTGCCACTCATATCTGGTGTCTCTATAGCGTGCTTTTACAAAGAAAAAAGTTTTTCAGTGTAAGCTAATAGCAGTCGGTGTCCTTAAAGCGGGTGTCAGGCCTTCAGCGTGTACTCTGCCAACCGCTGCCAGTGGACTTTGCCACTCATATCTGGTGTCTCTAAAGCGTGCTTTTACAAAGAAAAAAAGTTTTTCAGTGTAAGCTAATAGCAGTCAGTGTCCTTAAAGCGGGTGTCAGGCCTTCAGCGTGTGCTCTGCCAACCTCAGCAAGTGTACTTTGCCACTCATATCTGGTGTCTCTATAGCGTGCTTTTACAAAGAAAAAAAGTTTTTCAGTGTAAGCTAATAGCAGTCAGTGTCCTTAAAGCGGGTGTCAGGCCTTCAGCGTGTGCTCTGCCAACCTCAGCAAGTGTACTTTGCCATTCATATCTGGTGTCTCTATAGCGTGCTTTTACAAAGAAAAAATGTTTTTCACTGTAAGCTAATAGCAGTCAGTGTCCTTAAAGCGGGTGTCAGGCCTTCAGCGTGTGCTCTGCCAACCTCTGCAAGTGCACTTTGCAACTCATATCTGGTGTCTCTATAGCGTGCCTTTAAAAAGAAAAAAAGGTTTTCACTGTAAGCTAATAGCAGTCATTGTCCTTAAAGCGGGTGTCAGGCCTTCAGCGTGTGCTCTGCCAACCTCTGCAAGTGTACTTTGCCACTCATATCTGGTGTCTCTATAGCGTGCCTTTAAAAAGAAAAAAAGTTTTTCACTGTAAGCTAATAGCAGTTAGTTGTCTGCAAGCGTCTGGGTGTCAGGCCTTCACCGTGTGCTCTGCCAACCTCAGCAAGTGTACTTTGCCACTCATATCTGGTGTCTCTATAGCGTGCCTTTAAAAAGAAAAAAAGGTTTTCACTGTAAGCTAATAGCAGTCATTCTCCTTAAAGCGGGTGTCAGGCCTTCAGCGTGTGCTCTGCCAACCTCTGCAAGTGTACTTTGCCACTCATATCTGGTGTCTCTATAGCGTGCCTTTAAAAAGAAAAAAAGTTTTTCACTGTAAGCTAATAGCAGTTAGTTGTCTGCAAGCGTCTGGGTGTCAGGCCTTCAGCGTGTGCTCTGCCAACCTCAGCAAGTGTACTTTGCAACTCATATCTGGTGTCTCTATAGCGTGCCTTTAAAAATAAAAAAAGGTTTTCACTGTAAGCCAATAGCAGTCAGTGTCCTTAAAGCACCCGCTTTAAGGACACTGACTGCTATTGGCTTACAGTGAAAACCTTTTTTTATTTTTAAAGGCACGCTATAGAGACACCAGATATGAGTTGCAAAGTACACTTGCTGAGGTTGGCAGAGCACACGCTGAAGGCCTGACACCCAGACACCCGTCAGGCCTTCAGCGTGTGCTCTGCCAACCTCTTCAAGTGCACTGTGCAACTCATATCTGGTGTCTCTATAGCGTGCCTTTACAAAGAAAAAAAGTCTTTCAGTGTAAGCTAATAGCAGTCAGTGTCCTTAAAGCGGGTGTCAGGCCTTCAGCGTGTGCTCTGCCAACCTCAGCAAGTGCACGTTGCCACTCATATCTGGTGTCTCTATAGCGTGCCTTTACAAAGAAAAAAAGTTTTTCACTGTAAGCTAATAGCAGTCAGTGTCCTTAAAGCGGGTGTCAGGCCTTCAGCGTGTGCTCTGCCAACCTCAGCAAGTGTACTTTGCCACTCATATCTGGTGTCTCTATAGCGTGCTTTTACAAAGAAAAAATGATTTCACTGTAAGCTAATAGCAGTCAGTGTCCTTAAAGCGGGTGTCAGGCCTTCAGCGTGTGCTCTGTCAACCTCAGCAAGTGCACTTTGCCACTCATATCTGGTGTCTCTATAGCGTGCTTTTACAAAGAAAAAAGTTTTTCAGTGTAAGCTAATAGCAGTCGATGTCCTTAAAGCGGGTGTCAGGTCTTCAGCGTGTACTCTGCCAACCGCTGCCAGTGGACTTTGCCACTCATATCTGGTGTCTCTAAAGCGTGCTTTTACAAAGAAAAAAAGTTTTTCAGTGTAAGCTAATAGCAGTCAGTGTCCTTAAAGCGGGTGTCAGGCCTTCAGCGTGTGCTCTGCCAACCTCAGCAAGTGTACTTTGCCACTCATATCTGGTGTCTCTATAGCGTGCTTTTACAAAGAAAAAAAGTTTTTCAGTGTAAGCTAATAGCAGTCAGTGTCCTTAAAGCGGGTGTCAGGCCTTCAGCGTGTGCTCTGCCAACCTCAGCAAGTGTACTTTGCCATTCATATCTGGTGTCTCTATAGCGTGCTTTTACAAAGAAAAAATGTTTTTCACTGTAAGCTAATAGCAGTCAGTGTCCTTAAAGCGGGTGTCAGGCCTTCAGCGTGTGCTCTGCCAACCTCTGCAAGTGCACTTTGCAACTCATATCTGGTGTCACTATAGCGTGCCTTTAAAAAGAAAAAAAGTTTTTCACTGTAAGCTAATAGCAGTTAGTTGTCTGCAAGCGTCTGGGTGTCAGGCCTTCACCGTGTGCTCTGCCAGCCTCAGCAAGTGTACTTTGCCACTCATATCTGGTGTCTCTATAGCGTGCCTTTAAAAAGAAAAAAAGGTTTGCACTGTAAGCTAATAGCAGTCAGTGTCCTTAAAGCGGGTGTCAGGCCTTCAGCGTGTGCTCTGCCAACCTCTGCAAGTGTACTTTGCCACTCATATCTGGTGTCTCTATAGCGTGCCTTTAAAAAGAAAAAAAGTTTTTCACTGTAAGCTAATAGCAGTTAGTTGTCTGCAAGCGTCTGGGTGTCAGGCCTTCAGCGTGTGCTCTGCCAACCTCAGCAAGTGTACTTTGCAACTCATATCTGGTGTCTCTATAGCGTGCCTTTGAAAATAAAAAAAGGTTTTCACTGTAAGCCAATAGCAGTCAGTGTCCTTAAAGCGGGTGTCAGGCCTTCAGCGTGTGCTCTTCCAACCTCTGCAAGTGCACTGTGCAACTCATATCTGGTGTCTCTAAAGAGTGCCTTTACAAAGAAAAAAAGTTTTTCAGTGTAAGCTAATAGCAGTCGGTGTCCTTAAAGCGGGTGTCAGGCCTTCAGCGTGTACTCTGCCAACCGCTGCCAGTGGACTTTGCCACTCATATCTGGTGTCTCTAAAGCGTGCTTTTACAAAGAAAAAAAGGTTTTCAGTGTAAGCTAATAGCAGTCGGTGTCCTTAAAGCGGGTGTCAGGCCTTCAGCGTGTGCTCTGCCAACCTCAGCAAGTGTACTTTGCCACTCATATCTGGTGTCTCTATAGCAAGCTTTTACAAAGAAAAAAAGGTTTTCAGTGTAAGCTAATAGCAGTCAGTGTCCTTAAAGCGGGTGTCAGGCCTTCAGCGTGTGCTCTGCCAACCTCAGCAAGTGTACTTTGCCATTCATATCTGGTGTCTCTATAGCGTGCTTTTACAATGAAAAAATGTTTTTCACTGTAAGCTAATAGCAGTCAGTGTCCTTAAAGCGGGTGTCAGGCCTTCAGCGTGTGCTCTGCCAACCTCAGCAAGTGTACTTTGCCATTCATATCTGGTGTCTCTATAGCGTGCTTTTACAAAGAAAAAATGTTTTTCACTGTAAGCTAATAGCAGTCAGTGTCCTTAAAGCGGGTGTCAGGCCTTCAGCGTGTGCTCTGCCAACCTCTGCAAGTGCACTTTGCAACTCATATCTGGTGTCACTATAGCGTGCCTTTAAAAAGAAAAAAAGTTTTTCACTGTAAGCTAATAGCAGTTAGTTGTCTGCAAGCGTCTGGGTGTCAGGCCTTCACCGTGTGCTCTGCCAGCCTCAGCAAGTGTACTTTGCCACTCATATCTGGTGTCTCTATAGCGTGCCTTTAAAAAGAAAAAAAGGTTTGCACTGTAAGCTAATAGCAGTCAGTGTCCTTAAAGCGGGTGTCAGGCCTTCAGCGTGTGCTCTGCCAACCTCTGCAAGTGTACTTTGCCACTCATATCTGGTGTCTCTATAGCGTGCCTTTAAAAAGAAAAAAAGTTTTTCACTGTAAGCTAATAGCAGTTAGTTGTCTGCAAGCGTCTGGGTGTCAGGCCTTCAGCGTGTGCTCTGCCAACCTCAGCAAGTGTACTTTGCAACTCATATCTGGTGTCTCTATAGCGTGCCTTTGAAAATAAAAAAAGGTTTTCACTGTAAGCCAATAGCAGTCAGTGTCCTTAAAGCGGGTGTCAGGCCTTCAGCGTGTGCTCTTCCAACCTCTGCAAGTGCACTGTGCAACTCATATCTGGTGTCTCTAAAGAGTGCCTTTACAAAGAAAAAAAGTTTTTCAGTGTAAGCTAATAGCAGTCAGTGTCCTTAAAGCGGGTGTCAGGCCTTCAGCGTGTGCTCTGCCAACCTCAGCAAGTGTACTTTGCCACTCATATCTGGTGTCTCTATAGCGTGCTTTTACAAAGAAAAAATGATTTCACTGTAAGCTAATAGCAGTCAGTGTCCTTAAAGCGGGTGTCAGGCCTTCAGCGTGTGCTCTGTCAACCTCAGCAAGTGCACTTTGCCACTCATATCTGGTGTCTCTATAGCGTGCTTTTACAAAGAAAAAAGTTTTTCAGTGTAAGCTAATAGCAGTCGGTGTCCTTAAAGCGGGTGTCAGGCCTTCAGCGTGTACTCTGCCAACCGCTGCCAGTGGACTTTGCCACTCATATCTGGTGTCTCTAAAGCGTGCTTTTACAAAGAAAAAAAGGTTTTCAGTGTAAGCTAATAGCAGTCGGTGTCCTTAAAGCGGGTGTCAGGCCTTCAGCGTGTGCTCTGCCAACCTCAGCAAGTGTACTTTGCCACTCATATCTGGTGTCTCTATAGCAAGCTTTTACAAAGAAAAAAAGGTTTTCAGTGTAAGCTAATAGCAGTCAGTGTCCTTAAAGCGGGTGTCAGGCCTTCAGCGTGTGCTCTGCCAACCTCAGCAAGTGTACTTTGCCATTCATATCTGGTGTCTCTATAGCGTGCTTTTACAATGAAAAAATGTTTTTCACTGTAAGCTAATAGCAGTCAGTGTCCTTAAAGCGGGTGTCAGGCCTTCAGCGTGTGCTCTGCCAACCTCTGCAAGTGCACTTTGCAACTCATATCTGGTGTCACTATAGCGTGCCTTTAAAAAGAAAAAAAGTTTTTCACTGTAAGCTAATAGCAGTTAGTTGTCTGCAAGCGTCTGGGTGTCAGGCCTTCACCGTGTGCTCTGCCAACCTCAGCAAGTGTACTTTGCCACTCATATCTGGTGTCTCTATAGCGTGCCTTTAAAAAGAAAAAAAGGTTTTCACTGTAAGCTAATAGCAGTCAGTGTCCTTAAAGCGGGTGTCAGGCCTTCAGCGTGTGCTCTGCCAACCTCTGCAAGTGTACTTTGCCACTCATATCTGGTGTCTCTATAGCGTGCCTTTAAAAAGAAAAAAAGTTTTTCACTGTAAGCTAATAGCAGTCAGTGTCCTTAAAGCGGGTGTCAGGCCTTCAGCGTGTGCTCTGCCAACCTCTGCAAGTGTACTTTGCCACTCATATCTGGTGTCTCTATAGCGTGCCTTTAAAAAGAAAAAAAGTTTTTCACTGTAAGCTAATAGCAGTTAGTTGTCTGCAAGCGTCTGGGTGTCAGGCCTTTAGCGTGTGCTCTGCCAACCTCAGCAAGTGTACTTTGCAACTCATATCTGGTGTCTCTATAGCGTGCCTTTAAAAAGAAAAAAAGTTTTTCACTGTAAGCTAATAGCAGTTAGTTGTCTGCAAGCGTCTGGGTGTCAGGCCTTCAGCGTGTGCTCTGCCAACCTCAGCAAGTGTACTTTGCCACTCATATCTGGTGTCTCTATAGCGTGCTTTTACAAAGAAAAAAAGGTTTTCAGTGTAAGCTAATAGCAGTCAGTGTCCTTAAAGCGGGTGTCAGGCCTTCAGCGTGTGCTCTGCCAACCTCAGCAAGTGTACTTTGCCATTCATATCTGGTGTCTCTATAGCGTGCTTTTACAAAGAAAAAATGTTTTTCACTGTAAGCTAATAGCAGTCAGTGTCCTTAAAGCGGGTGTCAGGCCTTCAGCGTGTGCTCTGCCAACCTCTGCAAGTGCACTTTGCAACTCATATCTGGTGTCACTATAGCGTGCCTTTAAAAAGAAAAAAAGTTTTTCACTGTAAGCTAATAGCAGTTAGTTGTCTGCAAGCGTCTGGGTGTCAGGCCTTCACCGTGTGCTCTGCCAACCTCAGCAAGTGTACTTTGCCACTCATATCTGGTGTCTCTATAGCGTGCCTTTAAAAATAAAAAAAGGTTTTCACTGTAAGCCAATAGCAGTCAGTGTCCTTAAAGCGGGTGTCAGGCCTTCAGCGTGTGCTCTGCCAACCTCTGCAAGTGCACTGTGCAACTCATATCTGGTGTCTCTATAGCGTGCCTTTACAAAGAAAAAAGTTTTTCACTGTAAGCTAATAGCAGTCAGTGTCCTTAAAGCGGGTGTCAGGCCTTCAGCGTGTGCTCTGCCAACCTCAGCAAGTGCACGTTGCCACTCATATCTGGTGTCCATATAGCATGCCTTTACAAAGAAAAAAAGTTTTTCACTGTAAGCTAATAGCAGTCAGTGTACTTAAAGCGGGTGTCAGGCCTTCAGCGTGTGCTCTGCCAACCTCAGCAAGTGTACGTTGCCACTCATATCTGTTGTCTCTATAGCGTGCTTTTACAAAGAAAAAATGATTTCACTGTAAGCTAATAGCAGTCAGTGTCCTTAAAGCGGGTGTCAGTCCTTCAGCGTGTGCTCTGTCAACCTCAGCAAGTGCACTTTGCCACTCATATCTGGTGTCTCTATAGCGTGACTTTACAAAGAAAAAAAGATTTTCACTGTAAGCTAATAGCAGTCAGTGTCCTTAAAGCGGGTGTCAGGCCTTCAGCGTGTGCTCTGTCAACCTCAGCAAGGGCACTTTGCCACTCATATCTGGTGTCTCTATAGTGTGCTTTTACAAAGAAAAAAGTTTTTCAGTGTAAGCTAATAGCAGTCGGTGTCCTTAAAGCGGGTGTCAGGCCTTCAGCGTGTACTCTGCCAACCGCTGCCAGTGGACTTTGCCACTCATATCTGGTGTCTCTATAGCGTGCCTTTAAAAAGAAAAAAAGGTTTTCACTGTAAGCCAATAGCAGTCAGTGTCCTTAAAGCCTGTGTCAGGCCTTCAGCGTGTGCTCTGCCAACCTCAGCAAGTGTACTTTGCCACTCATATCTGGTGTCTCTATAGCGTGCTTTTACAAAGAAAAAATGATTTCACTGTAAGCTAATAGCAGTCAGTGTCCTTAAAGCGGGTGTCAGGCCTTCAGCGTGTGCTCTGTCAACCTCAGCAAGTGCACTTTGCCACTCATATCTGGTGTCTCTATAGCGTGACTTTACAAAGAAAAAAAGATTTTCATGTAAGCTAATAGCAGTCAGTGTCCTTAAAGCGGGTGTCAGTCCTTCAGCGTGTGCTCTGTCAACCTCAGCAAGTGCACTTTGCCACTCATATCTGGTGTCTCTATAGCGTGACTTTACAAAGAAAAAAAGATTTTCACTGTAAGCTAATAGCAGTCAGTGTCCTTAAAGCGGGTGTCAGGCCTTCAGCGTGTGCTCTGTCAACCTCAGCAAGGGCACTTTGCCACTCATATCTGGTGTCTCTATAGTGTGCTTTTACAAAGAAAAAAGTTTTTCAGTGTAAGCTAATAGCAGTCGGTGTCCTTAAAGCGGGTGTCAGGCCTTCAGCGTGTACTCTGCCAACTGCTGCCAGTGGACTTTGCCACTCATATCTGGTGTCTCTATAGCGTGCCTTTAAAAAGAAAAAAAGGTTTTCACTGTAAGCCAATAGCAGTCAGTGTCCTTAAAGCGGGTGTCAGGCCTTCAGCGTGTGCTCTGCCAACCTCAGCAAGTGTACTTTGCCACTCATATCTGGTGTCTCTATAGCGTGCTTTTACAAAGAAAAAATGATTTCACTGTCAGCTAATAGCAGTCAGTGTCCTTAAAGCGGGTGTCAGGCCTTCAGCGTGTGCTCTGTCAACCTCAGCAAGTGCACTTTGCCACTCATATCTGGTGTCTCTATAGCGTGACTTTACAAAGAAAAAAAGATTTTCACTGTAAGCTAATAGCAGTCAGTGTCCTTAAAGCGGGTGTCAGGCCTTCAGCGTGTGCTCTGTCAACCTCAGCAAGTGCACTTTGCCACTCATATCTGGTGTCTCTATAGCGTGCTTTTACAAAGAAAAAAGTTTTTCAGTGTAAGCTAATAGCAGTCGGTGTCCTTAAAGCGGGTGTCAGGCCTTCAGCGTGTACTCTGCCAACCTCAGCAAGTGTACTTTGCCACTCATATCTGGTGTCTCTATAGCGTGCTTTTACAAAGAAAAAAAGTTTTTCAGTGTAAGCTAATAGCAGTCAGTGTCCTTAAAGCGGGTGTCAGGCCTTCAGCGTGTGCTCTGCCAACCTCAGCAAGTGTACTTTGCCATTCATATCTGGTGTCTCTATAGCGTGCTTTTACAAAGAAAAAATGTTTTTCACTGTAAGCTAATAGCAGTCAGTGTCCTTAAAGCGGGTGTCAGGCCTTCAGCGTGTGCTCTGCCAACCTCTGCAAGTGCACTTTGCAACTCATATCTGGTGTCACTATAGCGTGCCTTTAAAAAGAAAAAAGTTTTTCACTGTAAGCTAATAGCAGTTAGTTGTCTGCAAGCGTCTGGGTGTCAGGCCTTCACCGTGTGCTCTGCCAACCTCAGCAAGTGTACTTTGCCACTCATATCTGGTGTCTCTATAGCGTGCCTTTAAAAAGAAAAAAAGGTTTGCACTGTAAGCTAATAGCAGTCAGTGTCCTTAAAGCGGGTGTCAGGCCTTCAGCGTGTGCTCTGCCAACCTCTGCAAGTGTACTTTGCTACTCATATCTGGTGTCTCTATAGCGTGCCTTTAAAAAGAAAAAAAGTTTTTCACTGTAAGCTAATAGCAGTTAGTTGTCTGCAAGCGTCTGGGTGTCAGGCCTTCAGCGTGTGCTCTGCCAACCTCAGCAAGTGTACTTTGCAACTCATATCTGGTGTCTCTATAGCGTGCCTTTGAAAATAAAAAAAGGTTTTCACTGTAAGCCAATAGCAGTCAGTGTCCTTAAAGCGGGTGTCAGGCCTTCAGCGTGTGCTCTGTCAACCTCAGCAAGTGCACTTTGCCACTCATATCTGGTGTCTCTATAGCGTGACTTTAAAAAGAAAAAAAGATTTTCACTGTAAGCTAATAGCAGTCAGTGTCCTTAAAGCGGGTGTCAGGCCTTCAGCGTGTGCTCTGTCAACCTCAGCAAGTGCACTTTGCCACTCATATCTGGTGTCTCTATAGCGTGCTTTTACAAAGAAAAAAGTTTTTCAGTGTAAGCTAATAGCAGTCGGTGTCCTTAAAGCGGGTGTCAGGCCTTCAGCGTGTACTCTGCCAACCGCTGCCAGTGGACTTTGCCACTCATATCTGGTGTCTCTAAAGCGTGCTTTTACAAAGAAAAAAAGTTTTTCAGTGTAAGCTAATAGCAGTCAGTGTCCTTAAAGCGGGTGTCAGGCCTTCAGCGTGTGCTCTGCCAACCTCAGCAAGTGTACTTTGCCACTCATATCTGGTGTCTCTATAGCGTGCTTTTACAAAGAAAAAAAGTTTTTCAGTGTAAGCTAATAGCAGTCAGTGTCCTTAAAGCGGGTGTCAGGCCTTCAGCGTGTGCTCTGCCAACCTCAGCAAGTGTACTTTGCCATTCATATCTGGTGTCTCTATAGCGTGCTTTTACAAAGAAAAAATGTTTTTCACTGTAAGCTAATAGCAGTCAGTGTCCTTAAAGCGGGTGTCAGGCCTTCAGCGTGTGCTCTGCCAACCTCTGCAAGTGCACTTTGCAACTCATATCTGGTGTCTCTATAGCGTGCCTTTAAAAAGAAAAAAAGGTTTTCACTGTAAGCTAATAGCAGTCATTGTCCTTAAAGCGGGTGTCAGGCCTTCAGCGTGTGCTCTGCCAACCTCTGCAAGTGTACTTTGCCACTCATATCTGGTGTCTCTATAGCGTGCCTTTAAAAAGAAAAAAAGTTTTTCACTGTAAGCTAATAGCAGTTAGTTGTCTGCAAGCGTCTGGGTGTCAGGCCTTCACCGTGTGCTCTGCCAACCTCAGCAAGTGTACTTTGCCACTCATATCTGGTGTCTCTATAGCGTGCCTTTAAAAAGAAAAAAAGGTTTTCACTGTAAGCTAATAGCAGTCATTCTCCTTAAAGCGGGTGTCAGGCCTTCAGCGTGTGCTCTGCCAACCTCTGCAAGTGTACTTTGCCACTCATATCTGGTGTCTCTATAGCGTGCCTTTAAAAAGAAAAAAAGTTTTTCACTGTAAGCTAATAGCAGTTAGTTGTCTGCAAGCGTCTGGGTGTCAGGCCTTCAGCGTGTGCTCTGCCAACCTCAGCAAGTGTACTTTGCAACTCATATCTGGTGTCTCTATAGCGTGCCTTTAAAAATAAAAAAAGGTTTTCACTGTAAGCCAATAGCAGTCAGTGTCCTTAAAGCACCCGCTTTAAGGACACTGACTGCTATTGGCTTACAGTGAAAACCTTTTTTTATTTTTAAAGGCACGCTATAGAGACACCAGATATGAGTTGCAAAGTACACTTGCTGAGGTTGGCAGAGCACACGCTGAAGGCCTGACACCCAGACACCCGTCAGGCCTTCAGCGTGTGCTCTGCCAACCTCTTCAAGTGCACTGTGCAACTCATATCTGGTGTCTCTATAGCGTGCCTTTACAAAGAAAAAAAGTCTTTCAGTGTAAGCTAATAGCAGTCAGTGTCCTTAAAGCGGGTGTCAGGCCTTCAGCGTGTGCTCTGCCAACCTCAGCAAGTGCACGTTGCCACTCATATCTGGTGTCTCTATAGCGTGCCTTTACAAAGAAAAAAAGTTTTTCACTGTAAGCTAATAGCAGTCAGTGTCCTTAAAGCGGGTGTCAGGCCTTCAGCGTGTGCTCTGCCAACCTCAGCAAGTGTACTTTGCCACTCATATCTGGTGTCTCTATAGCGTGCTTTTACAAAGAAAAAATGATTTCACTGTAAGCTAATAGCAGTCAGTGTCCTTAAAGCGGGTGTCAGGCCTTCAGCGTGTGCTCTGTCAACCTCAGCAAGTGCACTTTGCCACTCATATCTGGTGTCTCTATAGCGTGCTTTTACAAAGAAAAAAGTTTTTCAGTGTAAGCTAATAGCAGTCGATGTCCTTAAAGCGGGTGTCAGGTCTTCAGCGTGTACTCTGCCAACCGCTGCCAGTGGACTTTGCCACTCATATCTGGTGTCTCTAAAGCGTGCTTTTACAAAGAAAAAAAGTTTTTCAGTGTAAGCTAATAGCAGTCAGTGTCCTTAAAGCGGGTGTCAGGCCTTCAGCGTGTGCTCTGCCAACCTCAGCAAGTGTACTTTGCCACTCATATCTGGTGTCTCTATAGCGTGCTTTTACAAAGAAAAAAAGTTTTTCAGTGTAAGCTAATAGCAGTCAGTGTCCTTAAAGCGGGTGTCAGGCCTTCAGCGTGTGCTCTGCCAACCTCAGCAAGTGTACTTTGCCATTCATATCTGGTGTCTCTATAGCGTGCTTTTACAAAGAAAAAATGTTTTTCACTGTAAGCTAATAGCAGTCAGTGTCCTTAAAGCGGGTGTCAGGCCTTCAGCGTGTGCTCTGCCAACCTCTGCAAGTGCACTTTGCAACTCATATCTGGTGTCACTATAGCGTGCCTTTAAAAAGAAAAAAAGTTTTTCACTGTAAGCTAATAGCAGTTAGTTGTCTGCAAGCGTCTGGGTGTCAGGCCTTCACCGTGTGCTCTGCCAGCCTCAGCAAGTGTACTTTGCCACTCATATCTGGTGTCTCTATAGCGTGCCTTTAAAAAGAAAAAAAGGTTTGCACTGTAAGCTAATAGCAGTCAGTGTCCTTAAAGCGGGTGTCAGGCCTTCAGCGTGTGCTCTGCCAACCTCTGCAAGTGTACTTTGCCACTCATATCTGGTGTCTCTATAGCGTGCCTTTAAAAAGAAAAAAAGTTTTTCACTGTAAGCTAATAGCAGTTAGTTGTCTGCAAGCGTCTGGGTGTCAGGCCTTCAGCGTGTGCTCTGCCAACCTCAGCAAGTGTACTTTGCAACTCATATCTGGTGTCTCTATAGCGTGCCTTTGAAAATAAAAAAAGGTTTTCACTGTAAGCCAATAGCAGTCAGTGTCCTTAAAGCGGGTGTCAGGCCTTCAGCGTGTGCTCTTCCAACCTCTGCAAGTGCACTGTGCAACTCATATCTGGTGTCTCTAAAGAGTGCCTTTACAAAGAAAAAAAGTTTTTCAGTGTAAGCTAATAGCAGTCAGTGTCCTTAAAGCGGGTGTCAGGCCTTCAGCGTGTGCTCTTCCAACCTCTGCAAGTGCACTGTGCAACTCATATCGGGTGTCTCTATAGCGTGCCTTTACAAAGAAAAAAAGTTTTTCACTGTAAGCTAATAGCAGTCAGTGTCCTTAAAGCGGGTGTCAGGCCTTCAGCGTGTGCTCTGCCAACCTCAGCAAGTGTACTTTGCCACTCATATCTGGTGTCTCTATAGCGTGCTTTTACAAAGAAAAAATGATTTCACTGTAAGCTAATAGCAGTCAGTGTCCTTAAAGCGGGTGTCAGGCCTTCAGCGTGTGCTCTGTCAACCTCAGCAAGTGCACTTTGCCACTCATATCTGGTGTCTCTATAGCGTGCTTTTACAAAGAAAAAAGTTTTTCAGTGTAAGCTAATAGCAGTCGGTGTCCTTAAAGCGGGTGTCAGGCCTTCAGCGTGTACTCTGCCAACCGCTGCCAGTGGACTTTGCCACTCATATCTGGTGTCTCTAAAGCGTGCTTTTACAAAGAAAAAAAGGTTTTCAGTGTAAGCTAATAGCAGTCAGTGTCCTTAAAGCGGGTGTCAGGCCTTCAGCGTGTGCTCTGCCAACCTCAGCAAGTGTACTTTGCCACTCATATCTGGTGTCTCTATAGCAAGCTTTTACAAAGAAAAAAAGGTTTTCAGTGTAAGCTAATAGCAGTCAGTGTCCTTAAAGCGGGTGTCAGGCCTTCAGCGTGTGCTCTGCCAACCTCAGCAAGTGTACTTTGCCATTCATATCTGGTGTCTCTATAGCGTGCTTTTACAATGAAAAAATGTTTTTCACTGTAAGCTAATAGCAGTCAGTGTCCTTAAAGCGGGTGTCAGGCCTTCAGCGTGTGCTCTGCCAACCTCTGCAAGTGCACTTTGCAACTCATATCTGGTGTCACTATAGCGTGCCTTTAAAAAGAAAAAAAGTTTTTCACTGTAAGCTAATAGCAGTTAGTTGTCTGCAAGCGTCTGGGTGTCAGGCCTTCACCGTGTGCTCTGCCAACCTCAGCAAGTGTACTTTGCCACTCATATCTGGTGTCTCTATAGCGTGCCTTTAAAAAGAAAAAAAGGTTTTCACTGTAAGCTAATAGCAGTCAGTGTCCTTAAAGCGGGTGTCAGGCCTTCAGCGTGTGCTCTGCCAACCTCTGCAAGTGTACTTTGCCACTCATATCTGGTGTCTCTATTGCGTGCCTTTAAAAAGAAAAAAAGTTTTTCACTGTAAGCTAATAGCAGTCAGTGTCCTTAAAGCGGGTGTCAGGCCTTCAGCGTGTGCTCTGCCAACCTCTGCAAGTGTACTTTGCCACTCATATCTGGTGTCTCTATAGCGTGCCTTTAAAAAGAAAAAAAGTTTTTCACTGTAAGCTAATAGCAGTTAGTTGTCTGCAAGCGTCTGGGTGTCAGGCCTTCAGCGTGTGCTCTGCCAACCTCAGCAAGTGTACTTTGCAACTCATATCTGGTGTCTCTATAGCGTGCCTTTAAAAATAAAAAAAGGTTTTCACTGTAAGCCAATAGCAGTCAGTGTCCTTAAAGCGGGTGTCAGGCCTTCAGCGTGTGCTCTGCCAACCTCTGCAAGTGCACTGTGCAACTCATATCTGGTGTCTCTATAGCGTGCCTTTACAAAGAAAAAAAGTTTTTCAGTGTAAGCTAATAGCAGTCAGTGTCCTTAAAGCGGGTGTCAGGCCTTCAGCGTGTGCTCTGCCAACCTCAGCAAGTGCACGTTGCCACTCATATCTGGTGTCTCTATAGCGTGCCTTTACAAAGAAAAAAAGTTTTTCACTGTAAGCTAATAGCAGTCAGTGTCCTTAAAGCGGGTGTCAGGCCTTCAGCGTGTGCTCTGCCAACCTCAGCAAGTGTACTTTGCCACTCATATCTGGTGTCTCTATAGCGTGCTTTTACAAAGAAAAAATGATTTCACTGTAAGCTAATAGCAGTCAGTGTCCATAAAGCGTTTGTCAGGCCTTCAGCGTGTGCTCTGTCAACCTCAGCAAGTGCACTTTGCCACTCATATCTGGTGTCTCTATAGCGTGCTTTTACAAAGAAAAAAAGTTTTTCAGTGTAAGCTAATAGCAGTCGGTGTCCATAAAGCGGGTGTCAGGCCTTCAGCGTGTGCTCTGTCAACCTCAGCAAGTGCACTTTGCCACTCATATCTGGTGTCTCTATAGCGTGCTTTTACAAAGAAAAAAAGTTTTTCAGTGTAAGCTAATAGCAGTCAGTGTCCTTAAAGCGGGTGTCAGGCCTTCAGCGTGTGCTCTGCCAACCTCAGCAAGTGTACTTTGCCACTCATATCTGGTGTCTCTATAGCGTGCTTTTACAAAGAAAAAAAGTTTTTCAGTGTAAGCTAATAGCAGTCAGTGTCCTTAAAGCGGGTGTCAGGCCTTCAGCGTGTGCTCTGCCAACCTCAGCAAGTGTACTTTGCCATTCATATCTGGTGTCTCTATAGCGTGCTTTTACAAAGAAAAAATGTTTTTCACTGTAAGCTAATAGCAGGCCTTCAGCGTGTGCTCTGCCAACCTCAGCAAGTGCACGTTGCCACTCATATCTGGTGTCTCTATAGCGTGCCTTTACAAAGAAAAAAAGTTTTTCACTGTAAGCTAATAGCAGTCAGTGTCCTTAAAGCGGGTGTCAGGCCTTCAGCGTGTGCTCTGCCAACCTCAGCAAGTGTACTTTGCCACTCATATCTGGTGTCTCTATAGCGTGCTTTTACAAAGAAAAAATGATTTCACTGTAAGCTAATAGCAGTCAGTGTCCTTAAAGCGGGTGTCAGGCCTTCAGCGTGTGCTCTGCCAACCTCAGCAAGTGTACTTTGCCATTCATATCTGGTGTCTCTATAGCGTGCTTTTACAATGAAAAAATGTTTTTCACTGTAAGCTAATAGCAGTCAGTGTCCTTAAAGCGGGTGTCAGGCCTTCAGCGTGTGCTCTGCCAACCTCTGCAAGTGCACTTTGCAACTCATATCTGGTGTCACTATAGCGTGCCTTTAAAAAGAAAAAAAGTTTTTCACTGTAAGCTAATAGCAGTTAGTTGTCTGCAAGCGTCTGGGTGTCAGGCCTTCACCGTGTGCTCTGCCAACCTCAGCAAGTGTACTTTGCCACTCATATCTGGTGTCTCTATAGCGTGCCTTTAAAAAGAAAAAAAGGTTTTCACTGTAAGCTAATAGCAGTCAGTGTCCTTAAAGCGGGTGTCAGGCCTTCAGCGTGTGCTCTGCCAACCTCTGCAAGTGTACTTTGCCACTCATATCTGGTGTCTCTATTGCGTGCCTTTAAAAAGAAAAAAAGTTTTTCACTGTAAGCTAATAGCAGTCAGTGTCCTTAAAGCGGGTGTCAGGCCTTCAGCGTGTGCTCTGCCAACCTCTGCAAGTGTACTTTGCCACTCATATCTGGTGTCTCTATAGCGTGCCTTTAAAAAGAAAAAAAGTTTTTCACTGTAAGCTAATAGCAGTTAGTTGTCTGCAAGCGTCTGGGTGTCAGGCCTTCAGCGTGTGCTCTGCCAACCTCAGCAAGTGTACTTTGCAACTCATATCTGGTGTCTCTATAGCGTGCCTTTAAAAATAAAAAAAGGTTTTCACTGTAAGCCAATAGCAGTCAGTGTCCTTAAAGCGGGTGTCAGGCCTTCAGCGTGTGCTCTGCCAACCTCTGCAAGTGCACTGTGCAACTCATATCTGGTGTCTCTATAGCGTGCCTTTACAAAGAAAAAAAGTTTTTCAGTGTAAGCTAATAGCAGTCAGTGTCCTTAAAGCGGGTGTCAGGCCTTCAGCGTGTGCTCTGCCAACCTCAGCAAGTGCACGTTGCCACTCATATCTGGTGTCTCTATAGCGTGCCTTTACAAAGAAAAAAAGTTTTTCACTGTAAGCTAATAGCAGTCAGTGTCCTTAAAGCGTTTGTCAGGCCTTCAGCGTGTGCTCTGTCAACCTCAGCAAGTGCACTTTGCCACTCATATCTGGTGTCTCTATAGCGTGCTTTTACAAAGAAAAAAAGTTTTTCAGTGTAAGCTAATAGCAGTCGGTGTCCATAAAGCGGGTGTCAGGCCTTCAGCGTGTGCTCTGTCAACCTCAGCAAGTGCACTTTGCCACTCATATCTGGTGTCTCTATAGCGTGCTTTTACAAAGAAAAAAAGTTTTTCAGTGTAAGCTAATAGCAGTCAGTGTCCTTAAAGCGGGTGTCAGGCCTTCAGCGTGTGCTCTGCCAACCTCAGCAAGTGTACTTTGCCACTCATATCTGGTGTCTCTATAGCGTGCTTTTACAAAGAAAAAAAGTTTTTCAGTGTAAGCTAATAGCAGTCGGTGTCCTTAAAGCGGGTGTCAGGCCTTCAGCGTGTACTCTGCCAACCGCTGCCAGTGGACTTTGCCACTCATATCTGGTGTCTCTAAAGCGTGCTTTTACAAAGAAAAAAAGGTTTTCAGTGTAAGCTAATAGCAGTCAGTGTCCTTAAAGCGGGTGTCAGGCCTTCAGCGTGTGCTCTGCCAACCTCAGCAAGTGTACTTTGCCACTCATATCTGGTGTCTCTATAGCGTGCTTTTACAAAGAAAAAAAGTTTTTCAGTGTAAGCTAATAGCAGTCAGTGTCCTTAAAGCGGGTGTCAGGCCTTCAGCGTGTGCTCTGCCAACCTCAGCAAGTGTACTTTGCCATTCATATCTGGTGTCTCTATAGCATGCTTTTACAAAGAAAAAATGTTTTTCACTGTAAGCTAATAGCAGGCCTTCAGCGTGTGCTCTGCTAACCTCAGCAAGTGCACGTTGCCACTCATATCTGGTGTCTCTATAGCGTGCCTTTACAAAGAAAAAAGTTTTTCACTGTAAGCTAATAGCAGTCAGTGTCCTTAAAGCGGGTGTCAGGCCTTCAGCGTGTGCTCTGCCAACCTCAGCAAGTGTACTTTGCCACTCATATCTGGTGTCTCTATAGCGTGCTTTTACAAAGAAAAAATGATTTCACTGTAAGCTAATAGCAGTCAGTGTCCTTAAAGCGGGTGTCAGGCCTTCAGCGTGTGCTCTGTCAACCTCAGCAAGTGCACTTTGCCACTCATATCTGGTGTCTCTATAGCGTGCTTTTACAAAGAAAAAAGTTTTTCAGTGTAAGCTAATAGCAGTCGGTGTCCTTAAAGCGGGTGTCAGGCCTTCAGCGTGTACTCTGCCAACCGCTGCCAGTGGACTTTGCCACTCATATCTGGTGTCTCTAAAGCGTGCTTTTACAAAGAAAAAAAGTTTTTCAGTGTAAGCTAATAGCAGTCAGTGTCCTTAAAGCAGGTGTCAGGCCTTCAGCGTGTGCTCTGCCAACCTCAGCAAGTGTACTTTGCCACTCATATCTGGTGTCTCTATAGCGTGCTTTTACAAAGAAAAAAAGTTTTTCAGTGTAAGCTAATAGCAGTCAGTGTCCTTAAAGCGGGTGTCAGGCCTTCAGCGTGTGCTCTGCCAACCTCAGCAAGTGTACTTTGCCATTCATATCTGGTGTCTCTATAGCGTGCTTTTACAAAGAAAAAATGTTTTTCACTGTAAGCTAATAGCAGTCAGTGTCCTTAAAGCGGGTGTCAGGCCTTCAGCGTGTGCTCTGCCAACCTCTGCAAGTGCACTTTGCAACTCATATCTGGTGTCACTATAGCGTGCCTTTAAAAAGAAAAAAAGTTTTTCACTGTAAGCTAATAGCAGTTAGTTGTCTGCAAGCGTCTGGGTGTCAGGCCTTCACCGTGTGCTCTGCCAACCTCAGCAAGTGTACTTTGCCACTCATATCTGGTGTCTCTATAGCGTGCCTTTAAAAAGAAAAAAAGGTTTTCACTGTAAGCTAATAGCAGTCAGTGTCCTTAAAGCGGGTGTCAGGCCTTCAGCGTGTGCTCTGCCAACCTCTGCAAGTGTACTTTGCCACTCATATCTGGTGTCTCTATTGCGTGCCTTTAAAAAGAAAAAAAGTTTTTCACTGTAAGCTAATAGCAGTCAGTGTCCTTAAAGCGGGTGTCAGGCCTTCAGCGTGTGCTCTGCCAACCTCTGCAAGTGTACTTTGCCACTCATATCTGGTGTCTCTATAGCGTGCCTTTAAAAAGAAAAAAAGTTTTTCACTGTAAGCTAATAGCAGTTAGTTGTCTGCAAGCGTCTGGGTGTCAGGCCTTCAGCGTGTGCTCTGCCAACCTCAGCAAGTGTACTTTGCAACTCATATCTGGTGTCTCTATAGCGTGCCTTTAAAAATAAAAAAAGGTTTTCACTGTAAGCCAATAGCAGTCAGTGTCCTTAAAGCGGGTGTCAGGCCTTCAGCGTGTGCTCTGCCAACCTCTGCAAGTGCACTGTGCAACTCATATCTGGTGTCTCTATAGCGTGCCTTTACAAAGAAAAAAAGTTTTTCAGTGTAAGCTAATAGCAGTCAGTGTCCTTAAAGCGGGTGTCAGGCCTTCAGCGTGTGCTCTGCCAACCTCAGCAAGTGCACGTTGCCACTCATATCTGGTGTCTCTATAGCGTGCCTTTACAAAGAAAAAAAGTTTTTCACTGTAAGCTAATAGCAGTCAGTGTCCTTAAAGCGGGTGTCAGGCCTTCAGCGTGTGCTCTGCCAACCTCAGCAAGTGTACTTTGCCACTCATATCTGGTGTCTCTATAGCGTGCTTTTACAAAGAAAAAATGATTTCACTGTAAGCTAATAGCAGTCAGTGTCCATAAAGCGTTTGTCAGGCCTTCAGCGTGTGCTCTGTCAACCTCAGCAAGTGCACTTTGCCACTCATATCTGGTGTCTCTATAGCGTGCTTTTACAAAGAAAAAAAGTTTTTCAGTGTAAGCTAATAGCAGTCGGTGTCCATAAAGCGGGTGTCAGGCCTTCAGCGTGTGCTCTGTCAACCTCAGCAAGTGCACTTTGCCACTCATATCTGGTGTCTCTATAGCGTGCTTTTACAAAGAAAAAAAGTTTTTCAGTGTAAGCTAATAGCAGTCAGTGTCCTTAAAGCGGGTGTCAGGCCTTCAGCGTGTGCTCTGCCAACCTCAGCAAGTGTACTTTGCCACTCATATCTGGTGTCTCTATAGCGTGCTTTTACAAAGAAAAAAAGTTTTTCAGTGTAAGCTAATAGCAGTCAGTGTCCTTAAAGCGGGTGTCAGGCCTTCAGCGTGTGCTCTGCCAACCTCAGCAAGTGTACTTTGCCATTCATATCTGGTGTCTCTATAGCGTGCTTTTACAAAGAAAAAATGTTTTTCACTGTAAGCTAATAGCAGGCCTTCAGCGTGTGCTCTGCCAACCTCAGCAAGTGCACGTTGCCACTCATATCTGGTGTCTCTATAGCGTGCCTTTACAAAGAAAAAAAGTTTTTCACTGTAAGCTAATAGCAGTCAGTGTCCTTAAAGCGGGTGTCAGGCCTTCAGCGTGTGCTCTGCCAACCTCAGCAAGTGTACTTTGCCACTCATATCTGGTGTCTCTATAGCGTGCTTTTACAAAGAAAAAATGATTTCACTGTAAGCTAATAGCAGTCAGTGTCCTTAAAGCGGGTGTCAGGCCTTCAGCGTGTGCTCTGTCAACCTCAGCAAGTGCACTTTGCCACTCATATCTGGTGTCTCTATAGCGTGCTTTTACAAAGAAAAAAGTTTTTCAGTGTAAGCTAATAGCAGTCGGTGTCCTTAAAGCGGGTGTCAGGCCTTCAGCGTGTACTCTGCCAACCGCTGCCAGTGGACTTTGCCACTCATATCTGGTGTCTCTAAAGCGTGCTTTTACAAAGAAAAAAAGTTTTTCACTGTAAGCTAATAGCAGTTAGTTGTCTGCAAGCGTCTGGGTGTCAGGCCTTCACCGTGTGCTCTGCCAACCTCAGCAAGTGTACTTTGCCACTCATATCTGGTGTCTCTATAGCGTGCCTTTAAAAAGAAAAAAAGGTTTTCACTGTAAGCTAATAGCAGTCAGTGTCCTTAAAGCGGGTGTCAGGCCTTCAGCGTGTGCTCTGCCAACCTCTGCAAGTGTACTTTGCCACTCATATCTGGTGTCTCTATTGCGTGCCTTTAAAAAGAAAAAAAGTTTTTCACTGTAAGCTAATAGCAGTCAGTGTCCTTAAAGCGGGTGTCAGGCCTTCAGCGTGTGCTCTGCCAACCTCTGCAAGTGTACTTTGCCACTCATATCTGGTGTCTCTATAGCGTGCCTTTAAAAAGAAAAAAAGTTTTTCACTGTAAGCTAATAGCAGTTAGTTGTCTGCAAGCGTCTGGGTGTCAGGCCTTCAGCGTGTGCTCTGCCAACCTCAGCAAGTGTACTTTGCAACTCATATCTGGTGTCTCTATAGCGTGCCTTTAAAAATAAAAAAAGGTTTTCACTGTAAGCCAATAGCAGTCAGTGTCCTTAAAGCGGGTGTCAGGCCTTCAGCGTGTGCTCTGCCAACCTCTGCAAGTGCACTGTGCAACTCATATCTGGTGTCTCTATAGCGTGCCTTTACAAAGAAAAAAAGTTTTTCAGTGTAAGCTAATAGCAGTCAGTGTCCTTAAAGCGGGTGTCAGGCCTTCAGCGTGTGCTCTGCCAACCTCAGCAAGTGCACGTTGCCACTCATATCTGGTGTCTCTATAGCGTGCCTTTACAAAGAAAAAAAGTTTTTCACTGTAAGCTAATAGCAGTCAGTGTCCTTAAAGCGGGTGTCAGGCCTTCAGCGTGTGCTCTGCCAACCTCAGCAAGTGTACTTTGCCACTCATATCTGGTGTCTCTATAGCGTGCTTTTACAAAGAAAAAATGATTTCACTGTAAGCTAATAGCAGTCAGTGTCCATAAAGCGTTTGTCAGGCCTTCAGCGTGTGCTCTGTCAACCTCAGCAAGTGCACTTTGCCACTCATATCTGGTGTCTCTATAGCGTGCTTTTACAAAGAAAAAAAGTTTTTCAGTGTAAGCTAATAGCAGTCGGTGTCCATAAAGCGGGTGTCAGGCCTTCAGCGTGTGCTCTGTCAACCTCAGCAAGTGCACTTTGCCACTCATATCTGGTGTCTCTATAGCGTGCTTTTACAAAGAAAAAAAGTTTTTCAGTGTAAGCTAATAGCAGTCAGTGTCCTTAAAGCGGGTGTCAGGCCTTCAGCGTGTGCTCTGCCAACCTCAGCAAGTGTACTTTGCCACTCATATCTGGTGTCTCTATAGCGTGCTTTTACAAAGAAAAAAAGTTTTTCAGTGTAAGCTAATAGCAGTCAGTGTCCTTAAAGCGGGTGTCAGGCCTTCAGCGTGTGCTCTGCCAACCTCAGCAAGTGTACTTTGCCATTCATATCTGGTGTCTCTATAGCGTGCTTTTACAAAGAAAAAATGTTTTTCACTGTAAGCTAATAGCAGGCCTTCAGCGTGTGCTCTGCCAACCTCAGCAAGTGCACGTTGCCACTCATATCTGGTGTCTCTATAGCGTGCCTTTACAAAGAAAAAAAGTTTTTCACTGTAAGCTAATAGCAGTCAGTGTCCTTAAAGCGGGTGTCAGGCCTTCAGCGTGTGCTCTGCCAACCTCAGCAAGTGTACTTTGCCACTCATATCTGGTGTCTCTATAGCGTGCTTTTACAAAGAAAAAATGATTTCACTGTAAGCTAATAGCAGTCAGTGTCCTTAAAGCGGGTGTCAGGCCTTCAGCGTGTGCTCTGTCAACCTCAGCAAGTGCACTTTGCCACTCATATCTGGTGTCTCTATAGCGTGCTTTTACAAAGAAAAAAGTTTTTCAGTGTAAGCTAATAGCAGTCGGTGTCCTTAAAGCGGGTGTCAGGCCTTCAGCGTGTACTCTGCCAACCGCTGCCAGTGGACTTTGCCACTCATATCTGGTGTCTCTAAAGCGTGCTTTTACAAAGAAAAAAAGTTTTTCAGTGTAAGCTAATAGCAGTCAGTGTCCTTAAAGCGGGTGTCAGGCCTTCAGCGTGTGCTCTGCCAACCTCAGCAAGTGTACTTTGCCACTCATATCTGGTGTCTCTATAGCGTGCTTTTACAAAGAAAAAAAGTTTTTCAGTGTAAGCTAATAGCAGTCAGTGTCCTTAAAGCGGGTGTCAGGCCTTCAGCGTGTGCTCTGCCAACCTCAGCAAGTGTACTTTGCCATTCATATCTGGTGTCTCTATAGCGTGCTTTTACAAAGAAAAAATGTTTTTCACTGTAAGCTAATAGCAGTCAGTGTCCTTAAAGCGGGTGTCAGG
Source organism: Pelobates fuscus (assembly GCF_036172605.1). NCBI lineage: Eukaryota > Metazoa > Chordata > Amphibia > Anura > Pelobatidae > Pelobates > Pelobates fuscus. The sequence continues at coordinate 121,435 of NW_026961866.1, read as the reverse complement.
CCTTCAGCGTGTGCTCTGCCAACCTCTGCAAGTGCACTTTGCAACTCATATCTGGTGTCACTATAGCGTGCCTTTAAAAAGAAAAAAAGTTTTTCACTGTAAGCTAATAGCAGTTAGTTGTCTGCAAGCGTCTGGGTGTCAGGCCTTCATCGTGTGCTCTGCCAACCTCAGCAAGTGTACTTTGCCACTCATATCTGGTGTCTCTATAGCGTGCCTTTAAAAAGAAAAAAAGGTTTTCACTGTAAGCTAATAGCAGTCAGTGTCCTTAAAGCGGGTGTCAGGCCTTCAGCGTGTGCTCTGCCAACCTCTGCAAGTGTACTTTGCCACTCATATCTGGTGTCTCTATAGCGTGCCTTTAAAAAGAAAAAAAGTTTTTCACTGTAAGCTAATAGCAGTTAGTTGTCTGCAAGCGTCTGGGTGTCAGGCCTTCAGCGTGTGCTCTGCCAACCTCAGCAAGTGTACTTTGCAACTCATATCTGGTGTCTCTATAGCGTGCCTTTAAAAATAAAAAAAGGTTTTCACTGTAAGCCAATAGCAGTCAGTGTCCTTAAAGCGGGTGTCAGGCCTTCAGCGTGTGCTCTGCCAACCTCTGCAAGTGCACTGTGCAACTCATATCTGGTGTCTCTAAAGCGTGCCTTTACAAAGAAAAAAAGTTTTTCAGTGTAAGCTAATAGCAGTCAGTGTCCTTAAAGCGGGTGTCAGGCCTTCAGCGTGTGCTCTGCCAACCTCAGCAAGTGCACGTTGCCACTCATATCTGGTGTCTCTATAGCGTGCCTTTACAAAGAAAAAAAGTTTTTCACTGTAAGCTAATAGCAGTCAGTGTCCTTAAAGCGGGTGTCAGGCCTTCAGCGTGTGCTCTGCCAACCTCAGCAAGTGTACTTTGCCACTCATATCTGGTGTCTCTATAGCGTGCTTTTACAAAGAAAAAATGATTTCACTGTAAGCTAATAGCAGTCAGTGTCCTTAAAGCGGGTGTCAGGCCTTCAGCGTGTGCTCTGTCAACCTCAGCAAGTGCACTTTGCCACTCATATCTGGTGTCTCTATAGCGTGCTTTTACAAAGAAAAAAGTTTTTCAGTGTAAGCTAATAGCAGTCGGTGTCCTTAAAGCGGGTGTCAGGCCTTCAGCGTGTACTCTGCCAACCGCTGCCAGTGGACTTTGCCACTCATATCTGGTGTCTCTAAAGCGTGCTTTTACAAAGAAAAAAAGGTTTTCAGTGTAAGCTAATAGCAGTCAGTGTCCTTAAAGCGGGTGTCAGGCCTTCAGCGTGTGCTCTGCCAACCTCAGCAAGTGTACTTTGCCACTCATATCTGGTGTCTCTATAGCGTGCTTTTACAAAGAAAAAAAGTTTTTCAGTGTAAGCTAATAGCAGTCAGTGTCCTTAAAGCGGGTGTCAGGCCTTCAGCGTGTGCTCTGCCAACCTCAGCAAGTGTACTTTGCCATTCATATCTGGTGTCTCTATAGCGTGCTTTTACAAAGAAAAAATGTTTTTCACTGTAAGCTAATAGCAGGCCTTCAGCGTGTGCTCTGCCAACCTCAGCAAGTGCACGTTGCCACTCATATCTGGTGTCTCTATAGCGTGCCTTTACAAAGAAAAAAAGTTTTTCACTGTAAGCTAATAGCAGTCAGTGTCCTTAAAGCGGGTGTCAGGCCTTCAGCGTGTGCTCTGCCAACCTCAGCAAGTGTACTTTGCCACTCATATCTGGTGTCTCTATAGCGTGCTTTTACAAAGAAAAAATGATTTCACTGTAAGCTAATAGCAGTCAGTGTCCTTAAAGCGGGTGTCAGGCCTTCAGCGTGTGCTCTGTCAACCTCAGCAAGTGCACTTTGCCACTCATATCTGGTGTCTCTATAGCGTGCTTTTACAAAGAAAAAAGTTTTTCAGTGTAAGCTAATAGCAGTCGGTGTCCTTAAAGCGGGTGTCAGGCCTTCAGCGTGTACTCTGCCAACCGCTGCCAGTGGACTTTGCCACTCATATCTGGTGTCTCTAAAGCGTGCTTTTACAAAGAAAAAAAGTTTTTCAGTGTAAGCTAATAGCAGTCAGTGTCCTTAAAGCAGGTGTCAGGCCTTCAGCGTGTGCTCTGCCAACCTCAGCAAGTGTACTTTGCCACTCATATCTGGTGTCTCTATAGCGTGCTTTTACAAAGAAAAAAAGTTTTTCAGTGTAAGCTAATAGCAGTCAGTGTCCTTAAAGCGGGTGTCAGGCCTTCAGCGTGTGCTCTGCCAACCTCAGCAAGTGTACTTTGCCATTCATATCTGGTGTCTCTATAGCGTGCTTTTACAAAGAAAAAATGTTTTTCACTGTAAGCTAATAGCAGTCAGTGTCCTTAAAGCGGGTGTCAGGCCTTCAGCGTGTGCTCTGCCAACCTCTGCAAGTGCACTTTGCAACTCATATCTGGTGTCACTATAGCGTGCCTTTAAAAAGAAAAAAAGTTTTTCACTGTAAGCTAATAGCAGTTAGTTGTCTGCAAGCGTCTGGGTGTCAGGCCTTCATCGTGTGCTCTGCCAACCTCAGCAAGTGTACTTTGCCACTCATATCTGGTGTCTCTATAGCGTGCCTTTAAAAAGAAAAAAAGGTTTTCACTGTAAGCTAATAGCAGTCAGTGTCCTTAAAGCGGGTGTCAGGCCTTCAGCGTGTGCTCTGCCAACCTCTGCAAGTGTACTTTGCCACTCATATCTGGTGTCTCTATAGCGTGCCTTTAAAAAGAAAAAAGTTTTTCACTGTAAGCTAATAGCAGTTAGTTGTCTGCAAGCGTCTGGGTGTCAGGCCTTCAGCGTGTGCTCTGCCAACCTCAGCAAGTGTACTTTGCAACTCATATCTGGTGTCTCTATAGCGTGCCTTTAAAAATAAAAAAGGTTTTCACTGTAAGCCAATAGCAGTCAGTGTCCTTAAAGCGGGTGTCAGGCCTTCAGCGTGTGCTCTGCCAACCTCTGCAAGTGTACTGTGCAACTCATATCTGGTGTCTCTAAAGCGTGCCTTTACAAAGAAAAAAAGTTTTTCAGTGTAAGCTAATAGCAGTCAGTGTCCTTAAAGCGGGTGTCAGGCCTTAAGCGTGTGCTCTGCCAACCTCAGCAAGTGCACGTTGCCACTCATATCTGGTGTCTCTATAGCGTGCCTTTACAAAGAAAAAAAGTTTTTCACTGTAAGCTAATAGCAGTCAGTGTCCTTAAAGCGGGTGTCAGGCCTTCAGCGTGTGCTCTGCCAACCTCAGCAAGTGTACTTTGCCACTCATATCTGGTGTCTCTATAGCGTGCTTTTACAAAGAAAAAATGATTTCACTGTAAGCTAATAGCAGTCAGTGTCCTTAAAGCGGGTGTCAGGCCTTCAGCGTGTGCTCTGTCAACCTCAGCAAGTGCACTTTGCCACTCATATCTGGTGTCTCTATAGCGTGCTTTTACAAAGAAAAAAGTTTTTCAGTGTAAGCTAATAGCAGTCGGTGTCCTTAAAGCGGGTGTCAGGCCTTCAGCGTGTACTCTGCCAACCGCTGCCAGTGGACTTTGCCACTCATATCTGGTGTCTCTAAAGCGTGCTTTTACAAAGAAAAAAAGGTTTTCAGTGTAAGCTAATAGCAGTCAGTGTCCTTAAAGCGGGTGTCAGGCCTTCAGCGTGTGCTCTGCCAACCTCAGCAAGTGTACTTTGCCACTCATATCTGGTGTCTCTATAGCGTGCTTTTACAAAGAAAAAAAGGTTTTCAGTGTAAGCTAATAGCAGTCAGTGTCCTTAAAGCGGGTGTCAGGCCTTCAGCGTGTGCTCTGCCAACCTCAGCAAGTGTACTTTGCCATTCATATCTGGTGTCTCTATAGCGTGCTTTTACAAAGAAAAAATGTTTTTCACTGTAAGCTAATAGCAGTCAGTGTCCTTAAAGCGGGTGTCAGGCCTTCAGCGTGTGCTCTGCCAACCTCTGCAAGTGCACTTTGCAACTCATATCTGGTGTCACTATAGCGTGCCTTTAAAAAGAAAAAAAGTTTTTCACTGTAAGCTAATAGCAGTTAGTTGTCTGCAAGCGTCTGGGTGTCAGGCCTTCACCGTGTGCTCTGCCAACCTCAGCAAGTGCACTGTGCAACTCATATCTGGTGTCTCTAAAGCGTGCCTTTACAAAGAAAAAAAGTTTTTCAGTGTAAGCTAATAGCAGTCAGTGTCCTTAAAGCGGGTGTCAGGCCTTCAGCGTGTGCTCTGCCAACCTCAGCAAGTGCACGTTGCCACTCATATCTGGTGTCTCTATAGCGTGCCTTTACAAAGAAAAAAAGTTTTTCACTGTAAGCTAATAGCAGTCAGTGTCCTTAAAGCGGGTGTCAGGCCTTCAGCGTGTGCTCTGCCAACCTCAGCAAGTGTACTTTGCCACTCATATCTGGTGTCTCTATAGCGTGCTTTTACAAAGAAAAAATGATTTCACTGTAAGCTAATAGCAGTCAGTGTCCTTAAAGCGGGTGTCAGGCCTTCAGCGTGTGCTCTGTCAACCTCAGCAAGTGCACTTTGCCACTCATATCTGGTGTCTCTATAGCGTGCTTTTACAAAGAAAAAAGTTTTTCAGTGTAAGCTAATAGCAGTCGGTGTCCTTAAAGCGGGTGTCAGGCCTTCAGCGTGTACTCTGCCAACCGCTGCCAGTGGACTTTGCCACTCATATCTGGTGTCTCTAAAGCGTGCTTTTACAAAGAAAAAAAGGTTTTCAGTGTAAGCTAATAGCAGTCAGTGTCCTTAAAGCGGGTGTCAGGCCTTCAATGTGTGCTCTGCCAACCTCAGCAAATGTACTTTGCCACTCATATCTGGTGTCTCTATAGCGTGCTTTTACAAAGAAAAAAAGGTTTTCAGTGTAAGCTAATAGCAGTCAGTGTCCTTAAAGCGGGTGTCAGGCCTTCAGCGTGTGCTCTGCCAACCTCAGCAAGTGTACTTTGCCATTCATATCTGGTGTCTCTATAGCGTGCTTTTACAAAGAAAAAATGTTTTTCACTGTAAGCTAATAGCAGTCAGTGTCCTTAAAGCGGGTGTCAGGCCTTCAGCGTGTGCTCTGCCAACCTCTGCAAGTGCACTTTGCAACTCATATCTGGTGTCACTATAGCGTGCCTTTAAAAAGAAAAAAAGTTTTTCACTGTAAGCTAATAGCAGTTAGTTGTCTGCAAGCGTCTGGGTGTCAGGCCTTCACCGTGTGCTCTGCCAACCTCAGCAAGTGTACTTTGCCACTCATATCTGGTGTCTCTATAGCGTGCCTTTAAAAAGAAAAAAAGGTTTTCACTGTAAGCTAATAGCAGTCAGTGTCCTTAAAGCGGGTGTCAGGCCTTCAGCGTGTGCTCTGCCAACCTCTGCAAGTGTACTTTGCCACTCATATCTGGTGTCTCTATAGCGTGCCTTTAAAAAGAAAAAAAGTTTTTCACTGTAAGCTAATAGCAGTTAGTTGTCTGCAAGCGTCTGGGTGTCAGGCCTTCAGCGTGTGCTCTGCCAACCTCAGCAAGTGTACTTTGCAACTCATATCTGGTGTCTCTATAGCGTGCCTTTAAAAATAAAAAAAGGTTTTCACTGTAAGCCAATAGCAGTCAGTGTCCTTAAAGCGGGTGTCAGGCCTTCAGCGTGTGCTCTGCCAACCTCAGCAAGTGCACGTTGCCACTCATATCTGGTGTCTCTATAGCGTGCCTTTACAAAGAAAAAAAGTTTTTCACTGTAAGCTAATAGCAGTCAGTGTCCTTAAAGCGGGTGTCAGGCCTTCAGCGTGTGCTCTGCCAACCTCAGCAAGTGTACTTTGCCACTCATATCTGGTGTCTCTATAGCGTGCTTTTACAAAGAAAAAATGATTTCACTGTAAGCTAATAGCAGTCAGTGTCCTTAAAGCGGGTGTCAGGCCTTCAGCGTGTGCTCTGTCAACCTCAGCAAGTGCACTTTGCCACTCATATCTGGTGTCTCTATAGCGTGCTTTTACAAAGAAAAAAAGTTTTTCAGTGTAAGCTAATAGCAGTCGGTGTCCTTAAAGCGGGTGTCAGGCCTTCAGCGTGTACTCTGCCAACCGCTGCCAGTGGACTTTGCCACTCATATCTGGTGTCTCTCAAGCGTGCTTTTACAAAGAAAAAAAGTTTTTCAGTGTAAGCTAATAGCAGTCAGTGTCCTTAAAGCGGGTGTCAGGCCTTCAGCGTGTGCTCTGCCAACCTCAGCAAGTGTACTTTGCCACTCATATCTGGTGTCTCTATAGCGTGCTTTTACAAAGAAAAAAAGTTTTGCAGTGTAAGCTAATAGCAGTCAGTGTCCTTAAAGCGGGTGTCAGGCCTTCAGCGTGTGCTCTGCCAACCTCAGCAAGTGTACTTTGCCATTCATATCTGGTGTCTCTATAGCGTGCTTTTACAAAGAAAAAATGTTTTTCACTGTAAGCTAATAGCAGTCAGTGTCCTTAAAGCGGGTGTCAGGCCTTCAGATGTGCTCTGCCAACCTCTGCAAGTGCACTTTGCAACTCATATCTGGTGTCACTATAGCGTGCCTTTAAAAAGAAAAAAAGTTTTTCACTGTAAGCTAATAGCAGTTAGTTGTCTGCAAGCATCTGGGTGTCAGGCCTTCACCGTGTGCTCTGCCAGCCTCAGCAAGTGTACTTTGCCACTCATATCTGGTGTCTCTATAGCGTGCCTTTAAAAAGAAAAAAAGGTTTGCACTGTAAGCTAATAGCAGTCAGTGTCCTTAAAGCGGGTGTCAGGCCTTCAGCGTGTGCTCTGCCAACCTCAGCAAGTGTACTTTGCCACTCATATCTGGTGTCTCTATAGCGTGCCTTTACAAAGAAAAAAAGGTTTTCACTGTAAGCTAATAGCAGTCAGTGGCCTTAAAGCGGGTGTCAGGCCTTCAGCGTGTACTCTGCCAAACTCTGCAAGTGCACTTTGCCACTCATATATGGTGTCTCTATAGCGTGCCTTTAAAAAGAAAAAAAGGTTTTCACTGTAAGCTAATAGCAGTCAGTGTCCTTAAAGCGGGTGTCAGGCCTTCAGCGTGTGCTCTGCCAACCTCTGCAAGTGTACTTTGCCACTCATATCTTGTGTCTCTATAGCGTGCCTTTAAAAAGAAAAAAAGTTTTTCACTGTAAGCTAATAGCAGTTAGTTGTCTACAAGCGTCTGGGTGTCAGGCCTTCAGCGTGTGCTCTGCCAACCTCTGCAAGTGCACTGTGCAACTCATATCTGGTGTCTCTATAGCGTGCCTTTACAAAGAAAAAAAGTTTTTCAGTGTAAGCTAATAGCAGTCAGTGTCCTTAAAGCGGGTGTCAGGCCTTCAGCGTGTGCTCTGCCAACCTCAGCAAGTGCACGTTGCCACTCATATCTGGTGTCTCTATAGCATGCCTTTAAAAATAAAAAAAGGTTTTCACTGTAAGCCAATAGCAGTCAGTGTCCTTAAAGCGGGTGTCAGGCCTTCAGCGTGTGCTCTGCCAACCTCTGCAAGTGCACTGTGCAACTCATATCTGGTGTCTCTATAGCGTGCCTTTACAAAGAAAAAAAGTTTTTCAGTGTAAGCTAATAGCAGTCAGTGTCCTTAAAGCGGGTGTCAGGCCTTCAGCGTGTGCTCTGCCAACCTCAGCAAGTGCACGTTGCCACTCATATCTGGTGTCTCTATAGCGTGCCTTTACAAAGAAAAAAAGTTTTTCACTGTAAGCTAATAGCAGTCAGTGTCCTTAAAGCGGGTGTCAGGCCTTCAGCGTGTGCTCTGCCAACCTCTGCAAGTGTACTTTGCCACTCATATCTGGTGTCTCTATAGCGTGCTTTTACAAAGAAAAAATGATTTCACTGTAAGCTAATAGCAGTCAGTGTCCTTAAAGCGGGTGTCAGGCCTTCAGCGTGTGCTCTGTCAACCTCAGCAAGTGTACTTTGCCACTCATATCTGGTGTCTCTATAGCGTGCTTTTACAAAGAAAAAATGATTTCACTGTAAGCTAATAGCAGTCAGTGTCCTTAAAGCGGGTGTCAGGCCTTCAGCGTGTGCTCTGTCAACCTAAGCAAGTGCACTTTGCCACTCATATCTGGTGTCTCTATAGCGTGCTTTTACAAAGAAAAAAAGTTTTTCAGTGTAAGCTAATAGCAGTCGGTGTCCTTAAAGCGGGTGTCAGGCCTTCACCGTGTGCTCTGCCAACCTCAGCAAGTGTACTTTGCCACTCATATCTGGTGTCTCTATAGCGTGCCTTTAAAAAGAAAAAAAGGTTTTCACTGTAAGCTAATAGCAGTCAGTGTCCTTAAAGCGGGTGTCAGGCCTTCAGCGTGTGCTCTGCCAACCTCTGCAAGTGTACTTTGCCACTCATATCTGGTGTCTCTATAGCGTGCCTTTAAAAAGAAAAAAAGTTTTTCACTGTAAGCTAATAGCAGTTAGTTGTCTGCAAGCGTCTGGGTGTCAGGCCTTCAGCGTGTGCTCTGCCAACCTCAGCAAGTGTACTTTGCAACTCATATCTGGTGTCTCTATAGCGTGCCTTTAAAAATAAAAAAAGGTTTTCACTGTAAGCCAATAGCAGTCAGTGTCCTTAAAGCGGGTGTCAGGCCTTCAGCGTGTGCTCTGCCAACCTCAGCAAGTGCACGTTGCCACTCATATCTGGTGTCTCTATAGCGTGCCTTTACAAAGAAAAAAAGTTTTTCACTGTAAGCTAATAGCAGTCAGTGTCCTTAAAGCGGGTGTCAGGCCTTCAGCGTGTGCTCTGCCAACCTCAGCAAGTGTACTTTGCCACTCATATCTGGTGTCTCTATAGCGTGCTTTTACAAAGAAAAAATGATTTCACTGTAAGCTAATAGCAGTCAGTGTCCTTAAAGCGGGTGTCAGGCCTTCAGCGTGTGCTCTGTCAACCTCAGCAAGTGCACTTTGCCACTCATATCTGGTGTCTCTATAGCGTGCTTTTACAAAGAAAAAAAGTTTTTCAGTGTAAGCTAATAGCAGTCGGTGTCCTTAAAGCGGGTGTCAGGCCTTCAGCGTGTACTCTGCCAACCGCTGCCAGTGGACTTTGCCACTCATATCTGGTGTCTCTCAAGCGTGCTTTTACAAAGAAAAAAAGTTTTTCAGTGTAAGCTAATAGCAGTCAGTGTCCTTAAAGCGGGTGTCAGGCCTTCAGCGTGTGCTCTGCCAACCTCAGCAAGTGTACTTTGCCACTCATATCTGGTGTCTCTATAGCGTGCTTTTACAAAGAAAAAAAGTTTTGCAGTGTAAGCTAATAGCAGTCAGTGTCCTTAAAGCGGGTGTCAGGCCTTCAGCGTGTGCTCTGCCAACCTCAGCAAGTGTACTTTGCCATTCATATCTGGTGTCTCTATAGCGTGCTTTTACAAAGAAAAAATGTTTTTCACTGTAAGCTAATAGCAGTCAGTGTCCTTAAAGCGGGTGTCAGGCCTTCAGATGTGCTCTGCCAACCTCTGCAAGTGCACTTTGCAACTCATATCTGGTGTCACTATAGCGTGCCTTTAAAAAGAAAAAAAGTTTTTCACTGTAAGCTAATAGCAGTTAGTTGTCTGCAAGCATCTGGGTGTCAGGCCTTCACCGTGTGCTCTGCCAGCCTCAGCAAGTGTACTTTGCCACTCATATCTGGTGTCTCTATAGCGTGCCTTTAAAAAGAAAAAAAGGTTTGCACTGTAAGCTAATAGCAGTCAGTGTCCTTAAAGCGGGTGTCAGGCCTTCAGCGTGTGCTCTGCCAACCTCAGCAAGTGTACTTTGCCACTCATATCTGGTGTCTCTATAGCGTGCCTTTACAAAGAAAAAAAGGTTTTCACTGTAAGCTAATAGCAGTCAGTGGCCTTAAAGCGGGTGTCAGGCCTTCAGCGTGTACTCTGCCAAACTCTGCAAGTGCACTTTGCCACTCATATATGGTGTCTCTATAGCGTGCCTTTAAAAAGAAAAAAAGGTTTTCACTGTAAGCTAATAGCAGTCAGTGTCCTTAAAGCGGGTGTCAGGCCTTCAGCGTGTGCTCTGCCAACCTCTGCAAGTGTACTTTGCCACTCATATCTTGTGTCTCTATAGCGTGCCTTTAAAAAGAAAAAAAGTTTTTCACTGTAAGCTAATAGCAGTTAGTTGTCTACAAGCGTCTGGGTGTCAGGCCTTCAGCGTGTGCTCTGCCAACCTCTGCAAGTGCACTGTGCAACTCATATCTGGTGTCTCTATAGCGTGCCTTTACAAAGAAAAAAAGTTTTTCAGTGTAAGCTAATAGCAGTCAGTGTCCTTAAAGCGGGTGTCAGGCCTTCAGCGTGTGCTCTGCCAACCTCAGCAAGTGCACGTTGCCACTCATATCTGGTGTCTCTATAGCATGCCTTTAAAAATAAAAAAAGGTTTTCACTGTAAGCCAATAGCAGTCAGTGTCCTTAAAGCGGGTGTCAGGCCTTCAGCGTGTGCTCTGCCAACCTCTGCAAGTGCACTGTGCAACTCATATCTGGTGTCTCTATAGCGTGCCTTTACAAAGAAAAAAAGTTTTTCAGTGTAAGCTAATAGCAGTCAGTGTCCTTAAAGCGGGTGTCAGGCCTTCAGCGTGTGCTCTGCCAACCTCAGCAAGTGCACGTTGCCACTCATATCTGGTGTCTCTATAGCGTGCCTTTACAAAGAAAAAAAGTTTTTCACTGTAAGCTAATAGCAGTCAGTGTCCTTAAAGCGGGTGTCAGGCCTTCAGCGTGTGCTCTGCCAACCTCTGCAAGTGTACTTTGCCACTCATATCTGGTGTCTCTATAGCGTGCTTTTACAAAGAAAAAATGATTTCACTGTAAGCTAATAGCAGTCAGTGTCCTTAAAGCGGGTGTCAGGCCTTCAGCGTGTGCTCTGTCAACCTCAGCAAGTGTACTTTGCCACTCATATCTGGTGTCTCTATAGCGTGCTTTTACAAAGAAAAAATGATTTCACTGTAAGCTAATAGCAGTCAGTGTCCTTAAAGCGGGTGTCAGGCCTTCAGCGTGTGCTCTGTCAACCTAAGCAAGTGCACTTTGCCACTCATATCTGGTGTCTCTATAGCGTGCTTTTACAAAGAAAAAAAGTTTTTCAGTGTAAGCTAATAGCAGTCGGTGTCCTTAAAGCGGGTGTCAGGCCTTCAGCGTGTACTCTGCCAACCGCTGCCAGTGGACTTTGCCACTCATATCTGGTGTCTCTCAAGCGTGCTTTTACAAAGAAAAAAAGTTTTTCAGTGTAAGCTAATAGCAGTCAGTGTCCTTAAAGCGGGTGTCAGGCCTTCAGCGTGTGCTCTGCCAACCTCAGCAAGTGTACTTTGCCATTCATATCTGGTGTCTCTATAGCGTGCTTTTACAAAGAAAAAATGTTTTTCACTGTTAGCTAATAGCAGTCAGTGTCCTTAAAGCGGGTGTCAGGCCTTCAGCGTGTGCTCTGCCAACCTCTGCAAGTGCACTTTGCAACTCATATCTGGTGTCACTATAGCGTGCCTTTAAAAAGAAAAAAAGTTTTTCACTGTAAGCTAATAGCAGTTAGTTGTCTGCAAGCGTCTGGGTGTCAGGCCTTCACCGTGTGCTCTGCCAGCCTCAGCAAGTGTACTTTGCCACTCATATCTGGTGTCTCTATAGCGTGCCTTTAAAAAGAAAAAAAGGTTTGCACTGTAAGCTAATAGCAGTCAGTGTCCTTAAAGCGGGTGTCAGGCCTTCAGCGTGTGCTCTGCCAACCTCAGCAAGTGTACTTTGCCACTCATATCTGGTGTCTCTATAGCGTGCCTTTAAAAAGAAAAAAAGTTTTTCACTGTAAGCTAATAGCAGTTAGTTGTCTGCAAGCGTCTGGGTGTCAGGCCTTCAGCGTGTGCTCTGCCAACCTCAGCAAGTGTACTTTGCAACTCATATCTGGTGTCTCTATAGCGTGCCTTTAAAAATAAAAAAAGGTTTTCACTGTAAGCCAATAGCAGTCAGTGTCCTTAAAGCGGGTGTCAGGCCTTCAGCGTGTGCTCTGCCAACCTCTGCAAGTGCACTGTGCAACTCATATCTGGTGTCTCTATAGCGTGCCTTTACAAAGAAAAAAAGTTTTTCAGTGTAAGCTAATAGCAGTCAGTGTCCTTAAAGCGAGTGTCAGGCCTTCAGCGTGTGCTCTGCCAACCTCAGCAAGTGTACTTTGCAACTCATATCTGGTGTCTCTATAGCGTGCCTTTAAAAATAAAAAAAAGCTTTTCACTGTAAGCCAATAGCAGTCAGTGTCCTTAAAGCGGGTGTCAGGCCTTCAGCGTGTGCTCTGCCAACCTCAGCAAGTGTACTTTGCCACTCATATCTGGTGTCTCTATAGCGTGCTTTTACAAAGAAAAAAAGTTTTTCAGTGTAAGCTAATAGCAGTCAGTGTCCTTAAAGCGGGTGTCAGGCCTTCAGCGTGTGCTCTGCCAACCTCAGCAAGTGTACTTTGCCATTCATATCTGGTGTCTCTATAGCGTGCTTTTACAAAGAAAAAATGTTTTTCACTGTAAGCTAATAGCAGTCAGTGTCCTTAAAGCGGGTGTCAGGCCTTCAGCGTGTGCTCTGCCAACCTCTGCAAGTGCACTTTGCAACTCATATCTGGTGTCACTATAGCGTGCCTTTAAAAAGAAAAAAAAAGTTTTTCACTGTAAGCTAATAGCAGTTAGTTGTCTGCAAGCGTCTGGGTGTCAGGCCTTCACCGTGTGCTCTGCCAACCTCAGCAAGTGTACTTTGCCACTCATATCTGGTGTCTCTATAGCGTGCCTTTAAAAAGAAAAAAAGGTTTTCACTGTAAGCTAATAGCAGTCATTGTCCTTAAAGCGGGTGTCAGGCCTTCAGCGTGTGCTCTGCCAACCTCTGCAAGTGTACTTTGCCACTCATATCTGGTGTCTCTATAGCGTGCCTTTAAAAAGAAAAAAAGTTTTTCACTGTAAGCTAATAGCAGTTAGTTGTCTGCAAGCGTCTGGGTGTCAGGCCTTCAGCGTGTGCTCTGCCAACCTCCGCAAGTGTACTTTGCCACTCATATCTGGTGTCTCTATAGCGTGCCTTTAAAAAGAAAAAAAGTTTTTCACTGTAAGCTAATAGCAGTCAGTGTCCTTAAAGCGGGTGTCAGGCCTTCAGCGTGTGCTCTGCCAACCTCTGCAAGTGCACTGTGCAACTCATATCTGGTGTCTCTATAGCGTGCCTTTACAAAGAAAAAAAGTTTTTCAGTGTAAGCTAATAGCAGTCAGTGTCCTTAAAGCGAGTGTCAGGCCTTCAGCGTGTGCTCTGCCAACCTCAGCAAGTGTACTTTGCAACTCATATCTGGTGTCTCTATAGCGTGCCTTTAAAAATAAAAAAAAGCTTTTCACTGTAAGCCAATAGCAGTCAGTGTCCTTAAAGCGGGTGTCAGGCCTTCAGCGTGTGCTCTGCCAACCTCAGCAAGTGTACTTTGCCACTCATATCTGGTGTCTCTATAGCGTGCTTTTACAAAGAAAAAAAGTTTTTCAGTGTAAGCTAATAGCAGTCAGTGTCCTTAAAGCGGGTGTCAGGCCTTCAGCGTGTGCTCTGCCAACCTCAGCAAGTGTACTTTGCCATTCATATCTGGTCTATAGCGTGCTTTTACAAAGAAAAAATGTTTTTCACTGTAAGCTAATAGCAGTCAGTGTCCTTAAAGCGGGTGTCAGGCCTTCAGCGTGTGCTCTGCCAACCTCTGCAAGTGCACTTTGCAACTCATATCTGGTGTCACTATAGCGTGCCTTTAAAAAGAAAAAAAAAGTTTTTCACTGTAAGCTAATAGCAGTTAGTTGTCTGCAAGCGTCTGGGTGTCAGGCCTTCACCGTGTGCTCTGCCAACCTCAGCAAGTGTACTTTGCCACTCATATCTGGTGTCTCTATAGCGTGCCTTTAAAAAGAAAAAAAGGTTTTCACTGTAAGCTAATAGCAGTCATTGTCCTTAAAGCGGGTGTCAGGCCTTCAGCGTGTGCTCTGCCAACCTCTGCAAGTGTACTTTGCCACTCATATCTGGTGTCTCTATAGCGTGCCTTTAAAAAGAAAAAAAGTTTTTCACTGTAAGCTAATAGCAGTTAGTTGTCTGCAAGCGTCTGGGTGTCAGGCCTTCAGCGTGTGCTCTGCCAACCTCTGCAAGTGTACTTTGCCACTCATATCTGGTGTCTCTATAGCGTGCCTTTAAAAAGAAAAAAAGTTTTTCACTGTAAGCTAATAGCAGTTAGTTGTCTGCAAGCGTCTGGGTGTCAGGCCTTCAGCGTGTGCTCTGCCAACCTCAGCAAGTGTACTTTGCAACTCATATCTGGTGTCTCTATAGCGTGCCTTTAAAAATAAAAAAGGTTTTCACTGTAAGCCAATAGCAGTCAGTGTCCTTAAAGCGGGTGTCAGGCCTTCAGCGTGTGCTCTGCCAACCTCTGCAAGTGCACTGTGCAACTCATATCTGGTGTCTCTATAGCGTGCCTTTACAAAGAAAAAAAGTCTTTCAGTGTAAGCTAATAGCAGTCAGTGTCCTTAAAGCGGGTGTCAGGCCTTCAGCGTGTGCTCTGCCAACCTCAGCAAGTGCACGTTGCCACTCATATCTGGTGTCTCTATAGCGTGCCTTTACAAAGAAAAAAAGTTTTTCACTGTAAGCTAATAGCAGTCAGTGTCCTTAAAGCGGGTGTCAGGCCTTCAGCGTGTCCTCTGCCAACCTCAGCAAGTGTACTTTGCCACTCATATCTGGTGTCTCTATAGCGTGCTTTTACAAAGAAAAAATGATTTCACTGTAAGCTAATAGCAGTCAGTGTCCTTAAAGCGGGTGTCAGGCCTTCAGCGTGTGCTCTGTCAACCTCAGCAAGTGCACTTTGCCACTCATATCTGGTGTCTCTATAGCGTGCTTTTACAAAGAAAAAAGTTTTTCAGTGTAAGCTAATAGCAGTCGGTGTCCTTAAAGCGGGTGTCAGGCCTTCAGCGTGTACTCTGCCAACCGCTGCCAGTGGACTTTGCCACTCATATCTGGTGTCTCTAAAGCGTGCTTTTACAAAGAAAAAAGTTTTTCAGTGTAAGCTAATAGCAGTCAGTGTCCTTAAAGCGGGTGTCAGGCCTTCAGCGTGTGCTCTGCCAACCTCTGCAAGTGTACTTTGCCACTCATATCTGGTGTCTCTATAGCGTGCCTTTAAAAAGAAAAAAAGTTTTTCACTGTAAGCTAATAGCAGTTAGTTGTCTGCAAGCGTCTGGGTGTCAGGCCTTCAGCGTGTGCTCTGCCAACCTCTGCAAGTGTACTTTGCCACTCATATCTGGTGTCTCTATAGCGTGCCTTTAAAAAGAAAAAAAGTTTTTCACTGTAAGCTAATAGCAGTTAGTTGTCTGCAAGCGTCTGGGTGTCAGGCCTTCAGCGTGTGCTCTGCCAACCTCAGCAAGTGTACTTTTCAACTCATATCTGGTGTCTCTATAGCGTGCCTTTAAAAATAAAAAAAGGTTTTCACTGTAAGCCAATAGCAGTCAGTGTCCTTAAAGCGGGTGTCAGGCCTTCAGCGTGTGCTCTGCCAACCTCTGCAAGTGCACTGTGCAACTCATATCTGGTGTCTCTATAGCGTGCCTTTACAAAGAAAAAAAGTCTTTCAGTGTAAGCTAATAGCAGTCAGTGTCCTTAAAGCGGGTGTCAGGCCTTCAGCGTGTGCTCTGCCAACCTCAGCAAGTGCACGTTGCCACTCATATCTGGTGTCTCTATAGCGTGCCTTTACAAAGAAAAAAAGTTTTTCACTGTAAGCTAATAGCAGTCAGTGTCCTTAAAGCGTGTGTCAGGCCTTCAGCGTGTGCTCTGCCAACCTCAGCAAGTGTACTTTGCCACTCATATCTGGTGTCTCTATAGCGTGCTTTTACAAAGAAAAAATGATTTCACTGTAAGCAAATAGCAGTCAATGTCCTTAAAGCGGGTGTCAGGCCTTCAGCGTGTGCTCTGTCAACCTCAGCAAGTGCACTTTGCCACTCATATCTGGTGTCTCTATAGCGTGCTTTTACAAAGAAAAAAGTTTTTCAGTGTAAGCTAATAGCAGTCGGTGTCCTTAAAGCGGGTGTCAGGCCTTCAGCGTGTACTCTGCCAGCCGCTGCCAGTGGACTTTGCCACTCATATCTGGTGTCTCTAAAGCGTGCTTTTACAAAGAAAAAAAGTTTTTCAGTGTAAGCTAATAGCAGTCAGTGTCCTTAAAGCGGGTGTCAGGCCTTCAGCGTGTGCTCTGCCAACCTCAGCAAGTGTACTTTGCCACTCATATCTGGTGTCTCTATAGCGTGCTTTTACAAAGAAAAAAAGTTTTTCAGTGTAAGCTAATAGCAGTCAGTGTCCTTAAAGCGGGTGTCAGGCCTTCAGCGTGTGCTCTGCCAACCTCAGCAAGTGTACTTTGCCATTCATATCTGGTGTCTCTATAGCGTGCTTTTACAAAGAAAAAATGTTTTTCACTGTAAGCTAATAGCAGTCAGTGTCCTTAAAGCGGGTGTCAGGCCTTCAGCGTGTGCTCTGCCAACCTCAGCAAGTGCACTTTGCAACTCATATCTGGTGTCACTATAGCGTGCCTTTAAAAAGAAAAAAAGTTTTTCACTGTAAGCTAATAGCAGTTAGTTGTCTGCAAGCGTCTGGGTGTCAGGCCTTCAGCGTGTGCTCTGCCAACCTCAGCAAGTGTACTTTGCAACTCATATCTGGTGTCTCTATAGCGTGCCTTTAAAAATAAAAAAAGGTTTTCACTGTAAGCCAATAGCAGTCAGTGTCCTTAAAGCGGGTGTCAGGCCTTCAGCGTGTGCTCTGCCAACCTCTGCAAGTGCACTGTGCAACTCATATCTGGTGTCTCTATAGCGTGCCTTTACAAAGAAAAAAAGTTTTTCAGTGTAAGCTAATAGCAGTCAGTGTCCTTAAAGCGGGTGTCAGGCCTTCAGCGTGTGCTCTGCCAACCTCAGCAAGTGCACGTTGCCACTCATATCTGGTGTCTCTATAGCGTGCCTTTACAAAGAAAAAAAGTTTTTCACTGTAAGCTAATAGCAGTCAGTGTCCTTAAAGCGGGTGTCAGGCCTTCAGCGTGTGCTCTGCCAACCTCAGCAAGTGTACTTTGCCACTCATATCTGGTGTCTCTATAGCGTGCTTTTACAAAGAAAAAATGATTTCACTGTAAGCTAATAGCAGTCAGTGTCCTTAAAGCGGGTGTCAGGCCTTCAGCGTGTGCTCTGCCAACCTCAGCAAGTGTACTTTGCCACTCATATCTGGTGTCTCTATAGCGTGCTTTTACAAAGAAAAAAGTTTTTCAGTGTAAGCTAATAGCAGTCGGTGTCCTTAAAGCGGGTGTCAGGCCTTCAGCGTGTGCTCTGCCAACCTCAGCAAGTGCACGTTGCCACTCATATCTGGTGTCTCTATAGCGTGCCTTTACAAAGAAAAAAAGTTTTTCACTGTAAGCTAATAGCAGTCAGTGTCCTTAAAGCGGGTGTCAGGCCTTCAGCGTGTGCTCTGCCAACCTCATCAAGTGTACTTTGCCACTCATATCTGGTGTCTCTATAGTGTGCTTTTACAAAGAAAAAAAGTTTTTCAGTGTAAGCTAATAGCAGTCAGTGTCCTTAAAGCGGGTGTCAGGCCTTCAGCGTGTGCTCTGCCAACCTCAGCAAGTGTACTTTGCCATTCATATCTGGTGTCTCTATAGCGTGCTTTTACAAAGAAAAAATGTTTTTCACTGTAAGCTAATAGCAGTCAGTGTCCTTAAAGCGGGTGTCAGGCCTTCAGCGTGTGCTCTGCCAACCTCTGCAAGTGCACTTTGCAACTCATATCTGGTGTCACTATAGCGTGCCTTTAAAAAGAAAAAAAGTTTTTCACTGTAAGCTAATAGCAGTTAGTTTTCTGCAAGCGTCTGGGTGTCAGGCCTTCACCGTGTGCTCTGCCAGCCTCAGCAAGTGTACTTTGCCACTCATATCTGGTGTCTCTATAGCGTGCCTTTAAAAAGAAAAAAAGGTTTGCACTGTAAGCTAATAGCAGTCAGTGTCCTTAAAGCGGGTGTCAGGCCTTCAGCGTGTGCTCTGCCAACCTCAGCAAGTGTACTTTGCCACTCATATCTGGTGTCTCTATAGCGTGCCTTTACAAAGAAAAAAAGGTTTTCACTGTAAGCTAATAGCAGTCAGTGGCCTTAAAGCGGGTGTCAGGCCTTCAGCATGTACTCTGTCAAACTCTGCAAGTGCACTTTGCCACTCATATCTGGTGTCTCTATAGCGTGCCTTTAAAAAGAAAAAAAGGTTTTCACTGTAAGCTAATAGCAGTCAGTGTCCTTAAAGCGGGTGTCAGGCCTTCAGCGTGTGCTCTGCCAACCTCTGCAAGTGTACTTTGCCACTCATATCTTGTGTCTCTATAGCGTGCCTTTAAAAAAAAAAAAAAGTTTTTCACTGTAAGCTAATAGCAGTTAGTTGTCTGCAGGCGTCTGGGTGTCAGGCCTTCAGCGTGTGCTCTGCCAACCTCAGCAAGTGTACTTTGCAACTCATATCTGGTGTCTCTATAGCGTGCCTTTAAAAATAAAAAAAGGTTTTCACTGTAAGCCAATAGCAGTCAGTGTCCTTAAAGCGGGTGTCAGGCCTTCAGCGTGTGCTCTGCCAACCTCTGCAAGTGCACTGTGCAACTCATATCTGGTGTCTCTATAGCGTGCCTTTACAAAGAAAAAAAGTTTTTCAGTGTAAGCTAATAGCAGTCAGTGTCCTTAAAGCGGGTGTCAGGCCTTCAGCGTGTGCTCTGCCAACCTCAGCAAGTGCACGTTGCCACTCATATCTGGTGTCTCTATAGCGTGCCTTTAAAAAGAAAAAAAGTTTTTCACTGTAAGCTAATAGCAGTTAGTTGTCTGCAGGCGTCTGGGTGTCAGGCCTTCAGCGTGTGCTCTGCCAACCTCAGCAAGTGTACTTTGCAACTCATATCTGGTGTCTCTATAGCGTGCCTTTAAAAATAAAAAAAGGTTTTCACTGTAAGCCAATAGCAGTCAGTGTCCTTAAAGCGGGTGTCAGGCCTTCAGCGTGTGCTCTGCCAACCTCTGCAAGTGCACTGTGCAACTCATATCTGGTGTCTCTATAGCGTGCCTTTACAAAGAAAAAAAGTTTTTCAGTGTAAGCTAATAGCAGTCAGTGTCCTTAAAGCGGGTGTCAGGCCTTCAGCGTGTGCTCTGCCAACCTCAGCAAGTGCACGTTGCCACTCATATCTGGTGTCTCTATAGCGTGCCTTTACAAAGAAAAAAAGTTTTTCACTGTAAGCTAATAGCAGTCAGTGTCCTTAAAGCGGGTGTCAGGCCTTCAGCGTGTGCTCTGCCAACCTCAGCAAGTGTACTTTGCCACTCATATCTGGTGTCTCTATAGCGTGACTTTACAAAGAAAAAAAGATTTTCACTGTAAGCTAATAGCAGTCAGTGTCCTTAAAGCGGGTGTCAGGCCTTCAGCGTGTGCTCTGTCAACCTCAGCAAGTGCACTTTGCCACTCATATCTGGTGTCTCTATAGCGTGCTTTTCCAAAGAAAAAAGTTTTTCAGTGTAAGCTAATAGCAGTCGGTGTCCTTAAAGCGGGTGTCAGGCCTTCAGCGTGTACTCTGCCAACCGCTGCCAGTGGACTTTGTCACTCATATCTGGTGTCTCTATAGCGTGCTTTTACAAAGAAAAAATGATTTCACTGTAAGCTAATAGCAGTCAGTGTCCTTAAAGCGGGTGTCAGGCCTTCAGCGTGTGCTCTGCCAACCTCAGCAAGTGTACTTTGCCACTCATATCTGGTGTCTCTATAGCGTGCTTTTACAAAGAAAAAATGATTTCACTGTAAGCTAATAGCAGTCAGTGTCCTTAAAGCGCGTGTCAGGCCTTCAGCGTGTGCTCTGTCAACCTCAGCAAGTGCACTTTGCCACTCATATCTGGTGTCTCTATAGCGTGACTTTACAACGAAAAAAAGATTTTCACTGTAAGCTAATAGCAGTCAGTGTCCTTAAAGCGGGTGTCAGGCCTTCAGCGTGTGCTCTGTCAACCTCAGCAAGTGCACTTTGCCACTCATATCTGGTGTCTCTATAGCGTGCTTTTACAAACAAAAAAGTTTTTCAGTGTAAGCTAATAGCAGTCGGTGTCCTTAAAGCGGGTGTCAGGCCTTCAGCGTGTGCTCTGCCAACCTCAGCAAGTGCACGTTGCCACTCATATCTGGTGTCTCTATAGCGTGCCTTTACAAAGAAAAAAAGTTTTTCACTGTAAGCTAATAGCAGTCAGTGTTCTTAAAGCGGGTGTCAGGCCTTCAGCGTGTGCTCTGCCAACCTCAGCAAGTGCACTTTGCCACTCATATCTGGTGTCTCTATAGCGTGCTTTTCCAAAGAAAAAAGTTTTTCAGTGTAAGCTAATAGCAGTCGGTGTCCTTAAAGCGGGTGTCAGGCCTTCAGCGTGTACTCTGCCAACCGCTGCCAGTGGACTTTGTCACTCATATCTGGTGTCTCTATAGCGTGCTTTTACAAAGAAAAAATGATTTCACTGTAAGCTAATAGCAGTCAGTGTCCTTAAAGCGGGTGTCAGGCCTTCAGCGTGTGCTCTGCCAACCTCAGCAAGTGTACTTTGCCACTCATATCTGGTGTCTCTATAGCGTGCTTTTACAAAGAAAAAATGATTTCACTGTAAGCTAATAGCAGTCAGTGTCCTTAAAGCGGGTGTCAGGCCTTCAGCGTGTGCTCTGTCAACCTCAGCAAGTGCACTTTGCCACTCATATCTGGTGTCTCTATAGCGTGACTTTACAAAGAAAAAAAGATTTTCACTGTAAGCTAATAGCAGTCAGTGTCCTTAAAGCGGGTGTCAGGCCTTCAGCGTGTGCTCTGTCAACCTCAGCAAGTGCACTTTGCCACTCATATCTGGTGTCTCTATAGCGTGCTTTTACAAAGAAAAAAGTTTTTCAGTGTAAGCTAATAGCAGTCGGTGTCCTTAAAGCGGGTGTCAGGCCTTCAGCGTGTACTCTGCCATCCGCTGCCAGTGGACTTTGTCACTCATATCTGGTGTCTCTATAGCGTGCTTTTACAAAGAAAAAAATTTTTTCACTGTAAGCTAATAGCAGTCAGTGTCCTTAAAGTGGGTGTCAGGCCTTCAGCGTGTGCTCTGCCAACCTCAGCAAGTGTACTTTGCCATTCATATCTGGTGTCTCTATAGCGTGCTTTTACAAAGAAAAAATGTTTTTCACTGTAAGCTAATAGCAGTCGGTGTCCTTAATGCGGGTGTCAGGCCTTCAGCGTGTACTCTGCCAACCGCTGCCAGTGGACTTTGCCACTCATATCTGGTGTCTCTAAAGCGTGCTTTTACAAAGAAAAAAAGTTTTTCAGTGTAAGCTAATAGCAGTCAGTGTCCTTAAAGCGGGTGTCAGGCCTTCAGCGTGTGCTCTGCCAACCTCAGCAAGTGTACTTTGCCACTCATATCTGGTGTCTCTATAGCGTGCTTTTACAAAGAAAAAAAGTTTTTCAGTGTAAGCTAATAGCAGTCAGTGTCCTTAAAGCGGGTGTCAGGCCTTCAGCGTGTGCTCTGCCAACCTCAGCAAGTGTACTTTGCCATTCATATCTGGTGTCTCTATAGCGTGCTTTTACAAAGAAAAAATGTTTTTCACTGTAAGCTAATAGCAGTCAGTGTCCTTAAAGCGGGTGTCAGGCCTTCAGCGTGTGCTCTGTCAACCTCAGCAAGTGTACTTTGCCATTCATATCTGGTGTCTCTATAGCGTGCTTTTACAAAGAAAAAAGTTTTTCAGTGTAAGCTAATAGCAGTCAGTGTCCTTAAAGCGGGTGTCAGGCCTTCAGCGTGTGCTCTGCCAACCTCTGCAAGTGTACTTTGCCACTCATATCTGGTGTCTCTATAGCGTGCTTTTACAAATAAAAAATGTTTTTCACTGTAAGCTAATAGCAGTCAGTGTCCTTAAAGCGGGTGTCAGGCCTTCAGCGTGTGCTCTGCCAACCTCTGCAAGTGCACTTTGCAACTCATATCTGGTGTCACTATAGCGTGCCTTTAAAAAGAAAAAAAGTTTTTCACTGTAAGCTAATAGCAGTTAGTTGTCTGCAACCGTCTGTGTGTCAGGCCTTCACCGTGTGCTCTGCCAACCTCAGCAAGTGTACTTTGCCACTCATATCTGGTGTCTCTATAGCGTGCTTTTACAAAGAAAAACGTTTTTCAGTGTAAGCTAATAGCAGTCAGTGTCCTTAAAGCGGGTGTCAGGCCTTCAGCGTGTGCTCTGCCAACCTCTGCAAGTGTACTTTGCCACTCATATCTGGTGTCTCTATAGCGTGCTTTTACAAATAAAAAATGTTTTTCACTGTAAGTTAATAGCAGTCAGTGTCCTTAAAGCGGGTGTCAGGCCTTCAGCGTGTGCTCTGCCAACCTCTGCAAGTGCACTTTGCAACTCATATCTGGTGTCACTATAGCGTGCCTTTAAAAAGAAAAAAGTTTTTCACTGTAAGCTAATAGCACTTAGTTTTCTGCAAGCGTCTGGGTGTCAGGCCTTCAGCGTGTGCTCTGCCAACCTCAGCAAGTGTATTTTGCCACTCATATCTGGTGTCTCGATAGCGTGCCTTTAAAAAGAAAAAAAGTTTTTCATTGTAAGCTAATAGCAGTCAGTGTCCTTAAAGCGGGACTCAGGCCTTCAGCGTGTGCTCTGCCAACCTCTGCAAGTGTACTTTGCCACTCATATCTGGTGTCTCTATAGCGTGCCTTTAAAAATAAAAAAGGTTTTCACTGTAAGCCAATAGCAGTCAGTGTCCTTAAAGCGGGTGTCAGGCCTTCAGCGTGTGCTCTGCCAACCTCTGCAAGAGCACTTTGCAACTCATATCTGGTGTCACTATAGCGTGCCTTGAAAAAGAAAAAAAAGGTTTTCACTGTAAGCTAATAGCAGTCAGTGTCCTTAAAGCGGGTGTCAGGCCTTCAGCGTGTGTTCTGCCAACCTCAGCAAGTGTACTTTGCCACTCATATCTGGTTTCTCTATAGCGTGCCTTTACAAAGAAAAAAAGGTTTTCACTGTAAGCTGATAGCAGTCAGTGTCCTTAAAGTGGGTGTCAGGCCTTCAGCGTGTGCTCTGCCAAACTCTGCAAGTGCACTTTTCCACTCATATCTGGTGTCTCTATAGCGTGCCTTTAAAAAGAAAAAAAGGTTTTCACTGTAAGCTAATAGCAGTCAGTGTCCTTAAAGCGGGTGTCAGGCCTTCAGCGTGTGCTCTGCCAAACCCTGCAAGTGTACTTTGCCACTCATATCTGGTGTCTCTATAGCGTGCCTTTAAAAATAAAAAAAGGTTTTCACTGTAAGCCAATAGCAGTCAGTGTCCTTAAAGCGGGTGTCAGGCCTTCAGCGTGTGCTCTGCCAACCTCTGCAAGTGCACTGTGCAACTCATATCTGGTGTCTCTATAGCGTGCCTTTACAAAGAAAAAAAGTTTTTCAGTGTAAGCTAATAGCAGTCAGTGTCCTTAAAGCGGGTGTCAGGCCTTCAGCGTGTGCTCTGCCAACCTCAGCAAGTGCACGTTGCCACTCATATCTGGTGTCTCTATAGCGTGCCTTTACAAAGAAAAAAAGTTTTTCACTGTAAGCTAATAGCAGTCAGTGTCCTTAAAGCGGGTGTCAGGCCTTCAGCGTGTGCTCTGCCAACCTCAGCAAGTGTACTTTGCCACTCATATCTGGTGTCTCTATAGCGTGACTTTACAAAGAAAAAAAGATTTTCACTGTAAGCTAATAGCAGTCAGTGTCCTTAAAGCGGGTGTCAGGCCTTCAGCGTGTGCTCTGTCAACCTCAGCAAGTGCACTTTGCCACTCATATCTGGTGTCTCTATAGCGTGCTTTTCCAAAGAAAAAAGTTTTTCAGTGTAAGCTAATAGCAGTCGGTGTCCTTAAAGCGGGTGTCAGGCCTTCAGCGTGTACTCTGCCAACCGCTGCCAGTGGACTTTGTCACTCATATCTGGTGTCTCTATAGCATGCTTTTACAAAGAAAAAATGATTTCACTGTAAGCTA
Source organism: Pelobates fuscus (assembly GCF_036172605.1). Taxonomy (NCBI): domain Eukaryota; kingdom Metazoa; phylum Chordata; class Amphibia; order Anura; family Pelobatidae; genus Pelobates; species Pelobates fuscus. The sequence continues at coordinate 97,652 of NW_026961866.1, read as the reverse complement.
ATAGCAGTCAGTGTCCTTAAAGCGGGTGTCAGGCCTTCAGCGTGTGCTCTGCCAACCTCAGCAAGTGTACTTTGCCACTCATATCTGGTGTCTCTATAGCGTGCTTTTACAAAGAAAAAATGATTTCACTGTAAGCTAATAGCAGTCAGTGTCCTTAAAGCGGGTGTCAGGCCTTCAGCGTGTGCTCTGTCAACCTCAGCAAGTGCACTTTGCCACTCATATCTGGTGTCTCTATAGCGTGACTTTACAAAGAAAAAAAGATTTTCACTGTAAGCTAATAGCAGTCAGTGTCCTTAAAGCGGGTGTCAGGCCTTCAGCGTGTGCTCTGTCAACCTCAGCAAGTGCACTTTGCCACTCATATCTGGTGTCTCTATAGCGTGCTTTTACAAAGAAAAAAGTTTTTCAGTGTAAGCTAATAGCAGTCGGTGTCCTTAAAGCGGGTGTCAGGCCTTCAGCGTGTACTCTGCCATCCGCTGCCAGTGGACTTTGTCACTCATATCTGGTGTCTCTATAGCGTGCTTTTACAAAGAAAAAATTTTTTTCACTGTAAGCTAATAGCAGTCAGTGTCCTTAAAGTGGGTGTCAGGCCTTCAGCGTGTGCTCTGCCAACCTCAGCAAGTGTACTTTGCCATTCATATCTGGTGTCTCTATAGCGTGCTTTTACAAAGAAAAAATGTTTTTCACTGTAAGCTAATAGCAGTCGGTGTCCTTAATGCGGGTGTCAGGCCTTCAGCGTGTACTCTGCCAACCGCTGCCAGTGGACTTTGCCACTCATATCTGGTGTCTCTAAAGCGTGCTTTTACAAAGAAAAAAAGTTTTTCAGTGTAAGCTAATAGCAGTCAGTGTCCTTAAAGCGGGTGTCAGGCCTTCAGCGTGTGCTCTGCCAACCTCAGCAAGTGTACTTTGCCACTCATATCTGGTGTCTCTATAGCGTGCTTTTACAAAGAAAAAAGTTTTTCAGTGTAAGCTAATAGCAGTCGGTGTCCTTAAAGCGGGTGTCAGGCCTTCAGCGTGTGCTCTGTCAACCTCAGCAAGTGCACTTTGCCACTCATATCTGGTGTCTCTATAGCGTGCTTTTCCAAAGAAAAAAGTTTTTCAGTGTAAGCTAATAGCAGTCGGTGTCCTTAAAGCGGGTGTCAGGCCTTCAGCGTGTACTCTGCCAACCGCTGCCAGTGGACTTTGTCACTCATATCTGGTGTCTCTATAGCGTGCTTTTACACAGAAAAAATGATTTCACTGTAAGCTAATAGCAGTCAGTGTCCTTAAAGCGGGTGTCAGGCCTTCAGCGTGTGCTCTGCCAACCTCAGCAAGTGTACTTTGCCACTCATATCTGGTGTCTCTATAGCGTGCTTTTACAAAGAAAAAATGATTTCACTGTAAGCTAATAGCAGTCAGTGTCCTTAAAGCGGGTGTCAGGCCTTCAGCGTGTGCTCTGTCAACCTCAGCAAGTGCACTTTGCCACTCATATCTGGTGTCTCTATAGCGTGACTTTACAAAGAAAAAAAGATTTTCACTGTAAGCTAATAGCAGTCAGTGTCCTTAAAGCGGGTGTCAGGCCTTCAGCGTGTGCTCTGTCAACCTCAGCAAGTGCACTTTGCCACTCATATCTGGTGTCTCTATAGCGTGCTTTTACAAAGAAAAAAGTTTTTCAGTGTAAGCTAATAGCAGTCGGTGTCCTTAAAGCGGGTGTCAGGCCTTCAGCGTGTACTCTGCCATCCGCTGCCAGTGGACTTTGTCACTCATATCTGGTGACTCTATAGCGTGCTTTTACAAAGAAAAAAATTTTTTCACTGTAAGCTAATAGCAGTCAGTGTCCTTAAAGTGGGTGTCAGGCCTTCAGCGTGTGCTCTGCCAACCTCAGCAAGTGTACTTTGCCATTCATATCTGGTGTCTCTATAGCGTGCTTTTACAAAGAAAAAATGTTTTTCACTGTAAGCTAATAGCAGTCGGTGTCCTTAATGCGGGTGTCAGGCCTTCAGCGTGTACTCTGCCAACCGCTGCCAGTGGACTTTGCCACTCATATCTGGTGTCTCTAAAGCGTGCTTTTACAAAGAAAAAAAGTTTTTCAGTGTAAGCTAATAGCAGTCAGTGTCCTTAAAGCGGGTGTCAGGCCTTCAGCGTGTGCTCTGCCAACCTCAGAAAGTGTACTTTGCCACTCATATCTGGTGTCTCTATAGCGTGCTTTTACAAAGAAAAAAAGTTTTTCAGTGTAAGCTAATAGCAGTCAGTGTCCTTAAAGCGGGTGTCAGGCCTTCAGCGTGTGCTCTGCCAACCTCAGCAAGTGTACTTTGCCATTCATATCTGGTGTCTCTATAGCGTGCTTTTACAAAGAAAAAATGTTTTTCACTGTAAGCTAATAGCAGTCAGTGTCCTTAAAGCGGGTGTCAGGCCTTCAGCGTGTGCTCTGTCAACCTCAGCAAGTGTACTTTGCCATTCATATCTGGTGTCTCTATAGCGTGCTTTTACAAAGAAAAAAGTTTTTCAGTGTAAGCTAATAGCAGTCAGTGTCCTTAAAGCGGGTGTCAGGCCTTCAGCGTGTGCTCTGCCAACCTCTGCAAGTGTACTTTGCCACTCATATCTGGTGTCTCTATAGCGTGCTTTTACAAATAAAAAATGTTTTTCACTGTAAGCTAATAGCAGTCAGTGTCCTTAAAGCGGGTGTCAGGCCTTCAGCGTGTGCTCTGCCAACCTCTGCAAGTGCACTTTGCAACTCATATCTGGTGTCACTATAGCGTGCCTTTAAAAAGAAAAAAAGTTTTTCACTGTAAGCTAATAGCAGTTAGTTGTCTGCAACCGTCTGTGTGTCAGGCCTTCACCGTGTGCTCTGCCAACCTCAGCAAGTGTACTTTGCCACTCATATCTGGTGTCTCTATAGCGTGCTTTTACAAAGAAAAAAGTTTTTCAGTGTAAGCTAATAGCAGTCAGTGTCCTTAAAGCGGGTGTCAGGCCTTCAGCGTGTGCTCTGCCAACCTCTGCAAGTGTACTTTGCCACTCATATCTGGTGTCTCTATAGCGTGCTTTTACAAATAAAAAATGTTTTTCACTGTAAGTTAATAGCAGTCAGTGTCCTTAAAGCGGGTGTCAGGCCTTCAGCGTGTGCTCTGCCAACCTCTGCAAGTGCACTTTGCAACTCATATCTGGTGTCACTATAGCGTGCCTTTAAAAAGAAAAAAGTTTTTCACTGTAAGCTAATAGCACTTAGTTGTCTGCAAGCGTCTGGGTGTCAGGCCTTCAGCGTGTGCTCTGCCAACCTCAGCAAGTGTATTTTGCCACTCATATCTGGTGTCTCGATAGCGTCCCTTTAAAAAGAAAAAAAGTTTTTCACTGTAAGCTAATAGCAGTCAGTGTCCTTAAAGCGGGACTCAGGCCTTCAGCGTGTGCTCTGCCAACCTCTGCAAGTGTACTTTGCCACTCATATCTGGTGTCTCTATAGCGTGCCTTTAAAAATAAAAAAGGTTTTCACTGTAAGCCAATAGCAGTCAGTGTCCTTAAAGCGGGTGTCAGGCCTTCAGCGTGTGCTCTGCCAACCTCTGCAAGAGCACTTTGCAACTCATATCTGGTGTCTCTATAGCGTGCCTTGAAAAAGAAAAAAAAGGTTTTCACTGTAAGCTAATAGCAGTCAGTGTCCTTAAAGCGGGTGTCAGGCCTTCAGCGTGTGTTCTGCCAACCTCAGCAAGTGTACTTTGCCACTCATATCTGGTTTCTCTATAGCGTGCCTTTACAAAGAAAAAAAGGTTTTCACTGTAAGCTGATAGCAGTCAGTGTCCTTAAAGTGGGTGTCAGGCCTTCAGCGTGTGCTCTGCCAAACTCTGCAAGTGCACTTTTCCACTCATATCTGGTGTCTCTATAGCGTGCCTTTAAAAAGAAAAAAATGTTGTCACTGTAAGCTAATAGCAGTCAGTGTCCTTAAAGCGGGTGTCATGCCTTCAGCGTGTGCTCTGCCAAACCCTGCAAGTGTACTTTGCCACTCACATCTGGTGTCTCTATAGCGTGCCTTTAAAAAGAAAAAACGTTTTTCACTGTAAGCTAATAGCAGTTAGTTGTCTGCAAGCGTCTGGGTGTCAGGCCTTCAGCGTGTGCTCTGCAAACCTCAGCAAGTGTACTTTGCAACTCATATCTGGTGTCTCTATAGCGTGCCTTTACAAAGAAAAAAAGGTTTTCACTGTACGCTAATAGCAGTCAGTGTCCTTAAAGCGGGTGTCAGGCCTTCAGCGTGTGCTCTGCCAAACTCTGCAAGTGCACTTTGCCACTCATATCTGGTGTCTCTATAGCGTGCCTTTAAAAAGAAAAAAAGGTTTTCACTGTAAGCTAATAGCAGTCAGTGTCCTTAAAGCGGGTGTCAGGCCTTCAGCGTGTGCTCTGCCAACCTCTGCAAGTGTACTTTGCCACTCATATCTGGTGTCTCTATAGCGTGCCTTTAAAAAGAAAAAAAGTTTTTCACTGTAAGCTAATAGCAGTTTGTTGTCTGCAAGCGTCTGGGTGTCAGGCCTTCAGCGTGTGCTCTGCCAACCTCAGCAAGTGTACTTTGCAACTCATATCTGGTGTCTCTATAGCGTGCCTTTAAAAATAAAAAAAGGTTTTCACTGTAAGCCAATAGCAGTCAGTGTCCTTAAAGCGGGTGTCAGGCCTTCAGCGTGTACTCTGCCAACCGCTGCCAGTGGACTTTGTCACTCATATCTGGTGTCTCTATAGCGTGCTTTTACACAGAAAAAATGATTTCACTGTAAGCTAATAGCAGTCAGTGTCCTTAAAGCGGGTGTCAGGCCTTCAGCGTGTGCTCTGCCAACCTCAGCAAGTGTACTTTGCCACTCATATCTGGTGTCTCTATAGCGTGCTTTTACAAAGAAAAAATGATTTCACTGTAAGCTAATAGCAGTCAGTGTCCTTAAAGCGGGTGTCAGGCCTTCAGCGTGTGCTCTGTCAACCTCAGCAAGTGCACTTTGCCACTCATATCTGGTGTCTCTATAGCGTGACTTTACAAAGAAAAAAAGATTTTCACTGTAAGCTAATAGCAGTCAGTGTCCTTAAAGCGGGTGTCAGGCCTTCAGCGTGTGCTCTGTCAACCTCAGCAAGTGCACTTTGCCACTCATATCTGGTGTCTCTATAGCGTGCTTTTACAAAGAAAAAAGTTTTTCAGTGTAAGCTAATAGCAGTCGGTGTCCTTAAAGCGGGTGTCAGGCCTTCAGCGTGTACTCTGCCATCCGCTGCCAGTGGACTTTGTCACTCATATCTGGTGACTCTATAGCGTGCTTTTACAAAGAAAAAATTTTTTTCACTGTAAGCTAATAGCAGTCAGTGTCCTTAAAGTGGGTGTCAGGCCTTCAGCGTGTGCTCTGCCAACCTCAGCAAGTGTACTTTGCCATTCATATCTGGTGTCTCTATAGCGTGCTTTTACAAAGAAAAAATGTTTTTCACTGTAAGCTAATAGCAGTCGGTGTCCTTAATGCGGGTGTCAGGCCTTCAGCGTGTACTCTGCCAACCGCTGCCAGTGGACTTTGCCACTCATATCTGGTGTCTCTAAAGCGTGCTTTTACAAAGAAAAAAAGTTTTTCAGTGTAAGCTAATAGCAGTCAGTGTCCTTAAAGCGGGTGTCAGGCCTTCAGCGTGTGCTCTGCCAACCTCAGCAAGTGTACTTTGCCACTCATATCTGGTGTCTCTATAGCGTGCTTTTACAAAGAAAAAAAGTTTTTCAGTGTAAGCTAATAGCAGTCAGTGTCCTTAAAGCGGGTGTCAGGCCTTCAGCGTGTGCTCTGCCAACCTCAGCAAGTGTACTTTGCCATTCATATCTGGTGTCTCTATAGCGTGCTTTTACAAAGAAAAAATGTTTTTCACTGTAAGCTAATAGCAGTCAGTGTCCTTAAAGCGGGTGTCAGGCCTTCAGCGTGTGCTCTGTCAACCTCAGCAAGTGTACTTTGCCATTCATATCTGGTGTCTCTATAGCGTGCTTTTACAAAGAAAAAAGTTTTTCAGTGTAAGCTAATAGCAGTCAGTGTCCTTAAAGCGGGTGTCAGGCCTTCAGCGTGTGCTCTGCCAACCTCTGCAAGTGTACTTTGCCACTCATATCTGGTGTCTCTATAGCGTGCTTTTACAAATAAAAAATGTTTTTCACTGTAAGCTAATAGCAGTCAGTGTCCTTAAAGCGGGTGTCAGGCCTTCAGCGTGTGCTCTGCCAACCTCTGCAAGTGCACTTTGCAACTCATATCTGGTGTCACTATAGCGTGCCTTTAAAAAGAAAAAAAGTTTTTCACTGTAAGCTAATAGCAGTTAGTTGTCTGCAACCGTCTGTGTGTCAGGCCTTCACCGTGTGCTCTGCCAACCTCAGCAAGTGTACTTTGCCACTCATATCTGGTGTCTCTATAGCGTGCTTTTACAAAGAAAAAAGTTTTTCAGTGTAAGCTAATAGCAGTCAGTGTCCTTAAAGCGGGTGTCAGGCCTTCAGCGTGTGCTCTGCCAACCTCTGCAAGTGTACTTTGCCACTCATATCTGGTGTCTCTATAGCGTGCTTTTACAAATAAAAAATGTTTTTCACTGTAAGTTAATAGCAGTCAGTGTCCTTAAAGCGGGTGTCAGGCCTTCAGCGTGTGCTCTGCCAACCTCTGCAAGTGCACTTTGCAACTCATATCTGGTGTCACTATAGCGTGCCTTTAAAAAGAAAAAAGTTTTTCACTGTAAGCTAATAGCACTTAGTTGTCTGCAAGCGTCTGGGTGTCAGGCCTTCAGCGTGTGCTCTGCCAACCTCAGCAAGTGTATTTTGCCACTCATATCTGGTGTCTCGATAGCGTGCCTTTAAAAAGAAAAAAAGTTTTTCACTGTAAGCTAATAGCAGTCAGTGTCCTTAAAGCGGGACTCAGGCCTTCAGCGTGTGCTCTGCCAACCTCTGCAAGTGTACTTTGCCACTCATATCTGGTGTCTCTATAGCGTGCCTTTAAAAATAAAAAAGGTTTTCACTGTAAGCCAATAGCAGTCAGTGTCCTTAAAGCGGGTGTCAGGCCTTCAGCGTGTGCTCTGCCAACCTCTGCAAGAGCACTTTGCAACTCATATCTGGTGTCACTATAGCGTGCCTTGAAAAAGAAAAAAAAGGTTTTCACTGTAAGCTAATAGCAGTCAGTGTCCTTAAAGCGGGTGTCAGGCCTTCAGCGTGTGTTCTGCCAACCTCAGCAAGTGTACTTTGCCACTCATATCTGGTTTCTCTATAGCGTGCCTTTACAAAGAAAAAAAGGTTTTCACTGTAAGCTGATAGCAGTCAGTGTCCTTAAAGTGGGTGTCAGGCCTTCAGCGTGTGCTCTGCCAAACTCTGCAAGTGCACTTTTCCACTCATATCTGGTGTCTCTATAGCGTGCCTTTAAAAAGAAAAAAATGTTGTCACTGTAAGCTAATAGCAGTCAGTGTCCTTAAAGCGGGTGTCAGGCCTTCAGCGTGTGCTCTGCCAAACCCTGCAAGTGTACTTTGCCACTCACATCTGGTGTCTCTATAGCGTGCCTTTAAAAAGAAAAAACGTTTTTCACTGTAAGCTAATAGCAGTTAGTTGTCTGCAAGCGTCTGGGTGTCAGGCCTTCAGCGTGTGCTCTGCAAACCTCAGCAAGTGTACTTTGCAACTCATATCTGGTGTCTCTATAGCGTGCCTTTACAAAGAAAAAAAGGTTTTCACTGTACGCTAATAGCAGTCAGTGTCCTTAAAGCGGGTGTCAGGCCTTCAGCGTGTGCTCTGCCAAACTCTGCAAGTGCACTTTGCCACTCATATCTGGTGTCTCTATAGCGTGCCTTTAAAAAGAAAAAAAGGTTTTCACTGTAAGCTAATAGCAGTCAGTGTCCTTAAAGCGGGTGTCAGGCCTTCAGCGTGTGCTCTGCCAACCTCTGCAAGTGTACTTTGCCACTCATATCTGGTGTCTCTATAGCGTGCCTTTAAAAAGAAAAAAAGTTTTTCACTGTAAGCTAATAGCAGTTTGTTGTCTGCAAGCGTCTGGGTGTCAGGCCTTCAGCGTGTGCTCTGCCAACCTCAGCAAGTGTACTTTGCAACTCATATCTGGTGTCTCTATAGCGTGCCTTTAAAAATAAAAAAAGGTTTTCACTGTAAGCCAATAGCAGTCAGTGTCCTTAAAGCGGGTGTCAGGCCTTCAGCGTGTGCTCTGCCAACCTCTGCAAGTGCACTGTGCAACTTCTATCTGGTGTCTCTATAGCGTGCCTTTACAAAGAAAAAAGTTTTTCACTGTAAGCTAATAGCAGTTTGTTGTCTGCAAGCGTCTGGGTGTCAGGCCTTCAGCGTGTGCTCTGCCAACCTCAGCAAGTGCACGTTGCCACTCATATCTGGTGTCCATATAGCGTGCCTTTACAAAGAAAAAAAGTTTTTCACTGTAAGATAATAGCAGTCAGTGTCCTTAAAGCGGGTGTCAGGCCTTCAGCGTGTGCTCTGCCAACCTCAGCAAGTGTACTTTGCCACTCATATCTGTTGTCTCTATAGCGTGCTTTTACAAAGAAAAAATGATTTCACTGTAAGCTAATAGCAGTCAGTGTCCTTAAAGCGGGTGTCAGTCCTTCAGCATGTGCTCTGTCAACCTCAGCAAGTGCACTTTGCCACTCATATCTGGTGTCTCTATAGTGTGACTTTACAAAGAAAAAAAGATTTTCACTGTAAGCTAATAGCAGTCAGTGTCCTTAAAGCGGGTGTCAGGCCTTCAGCGTGTGCTTTGTCAACCTCAGCAAGGGCACTTTGCCACTCATATCTGGTGTCTCTATAGTGTGCTTTTACAAAGAAAAAAGTTTTTCAGTGTAAGCTAATAGCAGTCGGTGTCCTTAAAGCGGGTGTCAGGCCTTCAGCGTGTACTCTGCCAACCGCTGCCAGTGGACTTTGCCACTCATATCTGGTGTCTCTATAGCGTGCCTTTAAAAAGAAAAAAAGGTTTTCACTGTAAGCCAATAGCAGTCAGTGTCCTTAAAGCCTGTGTCAGGCCTTCAGCGTGTGCTCTGCCAACCTCAGCAAGTGTACTTTGCCACTCATATCTGGTGTCTCTATAGCGTGCTTTTACAAAGAAAAAATAATTTCACTGTAAGCTAATAGCAGTCAGTGTCCTTTAAGCGGGTGTCAGGCCTTCAGCGTGTGCTCTGTCAACCTCAGCAAGTGCACTTTGCCACTCATATCTGGTGTCTCTATAGCGTGACTTTACAAAGAAAAAAAGATTTTCACTGTAAGCTAATAGCAGTCAGTGTCCTTAAAGCGGGTGTCAGGCCTTCAGCGTGTGCTCTGTCAACCTCAGCAAGTGCACTTTGCCACTCATATCTGGTGTCTCTATAGCGTGCTTTTACAAAGAAAAAAGTTTTTCAGTGTAAGCTAATAGCAGTCGGTGTCCTTAAAGCGGGTGTCAGGCCTTCAGCGTGTGCTCTGCCAACCTCTGCAAGTGCACTGTGCAACTCATATCTGGTGTCTCTATAGCATGCCTTTACAAAGAAAAAAAGTTTTTCAGTGTAAGCTAATAGCAGTCAGTGTCCTTAAAGCGGGTGTCAGGCCTTCAGCGTGTGCTCTGCCAACCTCAGCAAGTGCACGTTGCCACTCATATCTGGTGTCTCTATAGTGTGCCTTTACAAAGAAAAAAAGTTTTTCACTGTAAGCTAATAGCAGTCAGTGTCCTTAAAGCGGGTGTCAGGCCTTCAGCGTGTGCTCTGCCAACCTCAGCAAGTGTACTTTGCCACTCATATCTGGTGTCTCTATAGCGTGCTTTTACAAAGAAAAAATGATTTCACTGTAAGCTAATAGCAGTCAGTGTCCTTAAAGCGGGTGTCAGGCCTTCAGCGTGTGCTCTGTCAACCTCAGCAAGTGCACTTTGCCACTCATATCTGGTGTCTCTATAGCGTGCTTTTACAAAGAAAAAAGTTTTTCAGTGTAAGCTAATAGCAGTCGGTGTCCTTAAAGCGGGTGTCAGGCCTTCAGCGTGTACTCTGCCAACCGCTGCCAGTGGACTTTGCCACTCATATCTGGTGTCTCTAAAGCGTGCTTTTACAAAGAAAAAAAGTTTTTCAGTGTAAGCTAATAGCAGTCAGTGTCCTTAAAGCGGGTGTCAGGCCTTCAGCGTGTGCTCTGCCAACCTCAGCAAGTGTACTTTGCCACTCATATCTGGTGTCTCTATAGCGTGCTTTTACAAAGAAAAAAAGTTTTTCAGTGTAAGCTAATAGCAGTCAGTGTCCTTAAAGCGGGTGTCAGGCCTTCAGCGTGTGCTCTGCCAACCTCAGCAAGTGTACTTTGCCATTCATATCTGGTGTCTCTATATCGTGCTTTTACAAAGAAAAAAGTTTTTCAGTGTAAGCTAATAGCAGTCGGTGTCCTTAAAGCGGGTGTCAGGCCTTCAGCGTGTACTCTGCCAACCGCTGCCAGTGGACTTTGCCACTCATATCTGGTGTCTCTATAGCGTGCCTTTAAAAAGAAAAAAAGGTTTTCACTGTAAGCCAATAGCAGTCAGTGTCCTTAAAGCCTGTGTCAAGCCTTCAGCGTGTGCTCTGCCAACCTCAGCAAGTGTACTTTGCCACTCATATCTGGTGTCTCTATAGCGTGCTTTTACAAAGAAAAAATGATTTCACTGTAAGCTAATAGCAGTCAGTGTCCTTAAAGCGGGTGTCAGGCCTTCAGCGTGTGCTCTGTCAACCTCAGCAAGTGCACTTTGCCACTCATATCTGGTGTCTCTATAGCGTGACTTTACAAAGAAAAAAAGATTTTCACAGTAAGCTAATAGCAGTCAGTGTCCTTAAAGCGGGTGTCAGGCCTTCAGCGTGTGCTCTGTCAACCTCAGCAAGTGCACTTTGCCACTCATATCTGGTGTCTCTATAGCGTGCTTTTACAAAGAAAAAAGTTTTTCAGTGTAAGCTAATAGCAGTCGGTGTCCTTAAAGCGGGTGTCAGGCCTTCAGCGTGTACTCTGCCAACCGCTGCCAGTGGACTTTGCCACTCATATCTGGTGTCTCTAAAGCGTGCTTTTACAAAGAAAAATAGTTTTTCAGTGTAAGCTAATAGCAGTCAGTGTCCTTAAAGCGGGTGTCAGGCCTTCAGCGTGTGCTCTGCCAACCTCAGCAAGTGTACTTTGCCACTCATATCTGGTGTCTCTATAGCGTGCTTTTACAAAGAAAAAAAGTTTTTCAGTGTAAGCTAATAGCAGTCAGTGTCCTTAAAGCGGGTGTCAGGCCTTCAGCGTGTGCTCTGCCAACCTCAGCAAGTGTACTTTGCCATTCATATCTGGTGTCTCTATAGCGTGCTTTTACAAAGAAAAAATGTTTTTCACTGTAAGCTAATAGCAGTCAGTGTCCTTAAAGCGGGTGTCAGGCCTTCAGCGTGTGCTCTGCCAACCTCTGCAAGTGCACTTTGCAACTCATATCTGGTGTCACTATAGCGTGCCTTTAAAAAGAAAAAAAGTTTTTCACTGTAAGCTAATAGCAGTTAGTTGTCTGCAAGCGTCTGGGTGTCAGGCCTTCACCGTGTGCTCTGCCAACCTCAGCAAGTGTACTTTGCCACTCATATCTGGTGTCTCTATAGCGTGCCTTTAAAAAGAAAAAAGGTTTGCACTGTAAGCTAATAGCAGTCAGTGTCCTTAAAGCGGGTGTCAGGCCTTCAGCGTGTGCTCTGCCAACCTCAGCAAGTGTACTTTGCCACTCATATCTGGTGTCTCTATAGCGTGCCTTTACAAAGAAAAAAAGGTTTTCACTGTAAGCTAATAGCAGTCAGTAGCCTTAAAGCGGGTGTCAGGCCTTCAGCGTGTGCTCTGCCAACCTCTGCAAGTGTACTTTGCCACTCATATCTGGTGTCTCTATAGCGTGCCTTTAAAAAGAAAAAAAGTTTTTCACTGTAAGCTAATAGCAGTTAGTTGTCTGCAAGCGTCTGGGTGTCAGGCCTTCAGCGTGTGCTCTGCCAACCTCAGCAAGTGTACTTTGCAACTCATATCTGGTGTCTCTATAGCGTGCCTTTAAAAATAAAAAAAGGTTTTCACTGTAAGCCAATAGCAGTCAGTGTCCTTAAAGCGGGTGTCAGGCCTTCAGCGTGTGCTCTGCCAACCTCTGCAAGTGCACTGTGCAACTTCTATCTGGTGTCTCTATAGCGTGCCTTTACAAAGAAAAAAGTTTTTCACTGTAAGCTAATAGCAGTCAGTGTCCTTAAAGCGGGTGTCAGGCCTTCAGCGTGTGCTCTGCCAACCTCAGCAAGTGCACGTTGCCACTCATATCTGGTGTCCATATAGCGTGCCTTTACCAAGAAAAAAAGTTTTTCACTGTAAGATAATAGCAGTCAGTGTCCTTAAAGCGGGTGTCAGGCCTTCAGCGTGTGCTCTGCCAACCTCAGCAAGTGTACTTTGCCACTCATATCTGTTGTCTCTATAGCGTGCTTTTACAAAGAAAAAATGATTTCACTGTAAGCTAATAGCAGTCAGTGTCCTTAAAGCGGGTGTCAGTCCTTCAGCGTGTGCTCTGTCAACCTCAGCAAGTGCACTTTGCCACTCATATCTGGTGTCTCTATAGTGTGACTTTACAAAGAAAAAAAGATTTTCACTGTAAGCTTATAGCAGTCAGTGTCCTTAAAGCGGGTGTCAGGCCTTCAGCGTGTGCTCTGTCAACCTCAGCAAGGGCACTTTGCCACTCATATCTTGTGTCTCTATAGTGTGCTTTTACAAAGAAAAAAGTTTTTCAGTGTAAGCTAATAGCAGTCGGTGTCCTTAAAGCGGGTGTCAGGCCTTCAGCGTGTACTCTGCCAACCGCTGCCAGTGGACTTTGCCACTCATATCTGGTGTCTCTATAGCGTGCCTTTAAAAAGAAAAAAAGGTTTTCACTGTAAGCCAATAGCAGTCAGTGTCCTTAAAGCCTGTGTCAGGCCTTCAGCGTGTGCTCTGCCAACCTCAGCAAGTGTACTTTGCCACTCATATCTGGTGTCTCTATAGCGTGCTTTTACAAAGAAAAAATGATTTCACTGTAAGCTAATAGCAGTCAGTGTCCTTTAAGCGGGTGTCAGGCCTTCAGCGTGTGCTCTGTCAACCTCAGCAAGTGCACTTTGCCACTCATATCTGGTGTCTCTATAGCGTGACTTTACAAAGAAAAAAAGATTTTCACTGTAAGCTAATAGCAGTCAGTGTCCTTAAAGCGGGTGTCAGGCCTTCAGCGTGTGCTCTGTCAACCTCAGCAAGTGCACTTTGCCACTCATATCTGGTGTCTCTATAGCGTGCTTTTACAAAGAAAAAAGTTTTTCAGTGTAAGCTAATAGCAGTCGGTGTCCTTAAAGCGGGTGTCAGGCCTTCAGCGTGTGCTCTGCCAACCTCTGCAAGTGCACTGTGCAACTCATATCTGGTGTCTCTATAGCATGCCTTTACAAAGAAAAAAAGTTTTTTAGTGTAAGCTAATAGCAGTCAGTGTCCTTAAAGCGGGTGTCAGGCCTTCAGCGTGTGCTCTGCCAACCTCAGCAAGTGCACGTTGCCACTCATATCTGGTGTCTCTATAGCGTGCCTTTACAAAGAAAAAAAGTTTTTCACTGTAAGCTAATAGCAGTCAGTGTCCTTAAAGCGGGTGTCAGGCCTTCAGCGTGTGCTCTGCCAACCTCAGCAAGTGTACTTTGCCACTCATATCTGGTGTCTCTATAGCGTGCTTTTACAAAGAAAAAATTATTTCACTGTAAGCTAATAGCAGTCAGTGTCCTTAAAGCGGGTGTCAGGCCTTCAGCGTGTGCTCTGTCAACCTCAGCAAGTGCACTTTGCCACTCATATCTGGTGTCTCTATAGCGTGCTTTTACAAAGAAAAAAGTTTTTCAGTGTAAGCTAATAGCAGTCGGTGTCCTTAAAGCGGGTGTCAGGCCTTCAGCGTGTACTCTGCCAACCGCTGCCAGTGGACTTTGCCACTCATATCTGGTGTCTCTAAAGCGTGCTTTTACAAAGAAAAAAAGTTTTTCAGTGTAAGCTAATAGCAGTCAGTGTCCTTAAAGCGGGTGTCAGGCCTTCAGCGTGTGCTCTGCCAATCTCAGCAAGTGTACTTTGCCACTCATATCTGGTGTCTCTATAGCGTGCTTTTACAAAGAAAAAAAGTTTTTCAGTGTAAGCTAATAGCAGTCAGTGTCCTTAAAGCGGGTGTCAGGCCTTCAGCGTGTGCTCTGCCAACCTCAGCAAGTGTACTTTGCCATTCATATCTGGTGTCTCTATAGCGTGCTTTTACAAAGAAAAAAGTTTTTCAGTGTAAGCTAATAGCAGTCGGTGTCCTTAAAGCGGGTGTCAGGCCTTCAGCGTGTACTCTGCCAACCGCTGCCAGTGGACTTTGCCACTCATATCTGGTGTCTCTATAGCGTGCCTTTAAAAAGAAAAAAAGGTTTTCACTGTAAGCCAATAGCAGTCAGTGTCCTTAAAGCCTGTGTCAAGCCTTCAGCGTGTGCTCTGCCAACCTCAGCAAGTGTACTTTGCCACTCATATCTGGTGTCTCTATAGCGTGCTTTTACAAAGAAAAAAAGTTTTTCAGTGTAAGCTAATAGCAGTCAGTGTCCTTAAAGCGGGTGTCAGGCCTTCAGCGTGTGCTCTGCCAACCTCAGCAAGTGTACTTTGCCATTCATATCTGGTGTCTCTATAGCGTGCTTTTACAAAGAAAAAATGTTTTTTACTGTAAGCTAATAGCAGTCAGTGTCCTTAAAGCGGGTGTCAGGCCTTCAGCGTGTGCTCTGCCAACCTCTGCAAGTGCACTTTGCAACTCATATCTGGTGTCACTATAGCGTGCCTTTAAAAAGAAAAAACGTTTTTCACTGTAAGCTAATAGCAGTTAGTTGTCTGCAAGCGTCTGGGTGTCAGGCCTTCACCGTGTGCTCTGCCAACCTCAGCAAGTGTACTTTGCCACTCATATCTGGTGTCTCTATAGCGTGCCTTTAAAAAGAAAAAAGGTTTGCACTGTAAGCTAATAGCAGTCAGTGTCCTTAAAGCGGGTGTCAGGCCTTCAGCGTGTGCTCTGCCAACCTCAGCAAGTGTACTTTGCCACTCATATCTGGTGTCTCTATAGCGTGCCTTTACAAAGAAAAAAAGGTTTTCACTGTAAGCTAATAGCAGTCAGTAGCCTTAAAGCGGGTGTCAGGCCTTCAGCGTGTGCTCTGCCAACCTCTGCAAGTGTACTTTGCCACTCATATCTGGTGTCTCTATAGCGTGCCTTTAAAAAGAAAAAAAGTTTTTCACTGTAAGCTAATAGCAGTTAGTTGTCTGCAAGCGTCTGGGTGTCAGGCCTTCAGCGTGTGCTCTGCCAACCTCAGCAAGTGTACTTTGCAACTCATATCTGGTGTCTCTATAGCGTGCCTTTAAAAATAAAAAAAGGTTTTCACTGTAAGCCAATAGCAGTCAGTGTCCTTAAAGCGGGTGTCAGGCCTTCAGCGTGTGCTCTGCCAACCTCAGCAAGTGCACGTTGCCACTCATATCTGGTGTCTCTATAGCGTGCCTTTACAAAGAAAAAAAGTTTTTCACTGTAAGCTAATAGCAGTCAGTGTCCTTAAAGCGGGTGTCAGGCCTTCAGCGTGTGCTCTGCCAACCTCAGCAAGTGTACTTTGCCACTCATATCTGGTGTCTCTATAGCGTGCTTTTACAAAGAAAAAATGATTTCACTGTAAGCTAATAGCAGTCAGTGTCCTTAAAGCGGGTGTCAGGCCTTCAGCGTGTGCTCTGTCAACCTCAGCAAGTGCACTTTGCCACTCATATCTGGTGTCTCTATAGCGTGCTTTTACAAAGAAAAAAGTTTTTCAGTGTAAGCTAATAGCAGTCGGTGTCCTTAAAGCGGGTGTCAGGAATTCAGCGTGTACTCTGCCAACCGCTGCCAGTGGACTTTGCCACTCATATCTGGTGTCTCTAAAGCGTGCTTTTACAAAGAAAAAAGTTTTTCAGTGTAAGCTAATAGCAGTCGGTGTCCTTAAAGCGGGTGTCAGGCCTTCAGCGTGTACTCTGCCAACCGCTGCCAGTGGACTTTGCCACTCATATCTGGTGTCTCTATAGCGTGCCTTTAAAAAGAAAAAAAGGTTTTCACTGTAAGCCAATAGCAGTCAGTGTCCTTAAAGCCTGTGTCAAGCCTTCAGCGTGTGCTCTGCCAACCTCAGCAAGTGTACTTTGCCACTCATATCTGGTGTCTCTATAGCGTGCTTTTACAAAGAAAAAAAGATTTTCACTGTAAGCTAATAGCAGTCAGTGTCCTTAAAGCGGGTGTCAGGCCTTCAGCGTGTGCTCTGTCAACCTCAGCAAGTGCACTTTGCCACTCATATCTGGTGTCTCTATAGCGTGCTTTTACAAAGAAAAAAGTTTTTCAGTGTAAGCTAATAGCAGTCGGTGTCCTTAAAGCGGGTGTCAGGCCTTCAGCGTGTACTCTGCCAACCGCTGCCAGTGGACTTTGCCACTCATATCTGGTGTCTCTAAAGCGTGCTTTTACAAAGAAAAAAAGTTTTTCAGTGTAAGCTAATAGCAGTCAGTGTCCTTAAAGCGGGTGTCAGGCCTTCAGCGTGTGCTCTGCCAACCTCAGCAAGTGTACTTTGCCACTCATATCTGGTGTCTCTATAGCGTGCTTTTACAAAGAAAAAAAGTTTTTCAGTGTAAGCTAATAGCAGTCAGTGTCCTTAAAGCGGGTGTCAGGCCTTCAGCGTGTGCTCTGCCAACCTCAGCAAGTGTACTTTGCCATTCATATCTGGTGTCTCTATAGCGTGCTTTTACAAAGAAAAAATGTTTTTTACTGTAAGCTAATAGCAGTCAGTGTCCTTAAAGCGGGTGTCAGGCCTTCAGCGTGTGCTCTGCCAACCTCTGCAAGTGCACTTTGCAACTCATATCTGGTGTCACTATAGCGTGCCTTTAAAAAGAAAAAAAGTTTTTCACTGTAAGCTAATAGCAGTTAGTTGTCTGCAAGCGTCTGGGTGTCAGGCCTTCACCGTGTGCTCTGCCAACCTCAGCAAGTGTACTTTGCCACTCATATCTGGTGTCTCTATAGCGTGCCTTTAAAAAGAAAAAAGGTTTGCACTGTAAGCTAATAGCAGTCAGTGTCCTTAAAGCGGGTGTCAGGCCTTCAGCGTGTGCTCTGCCAACCTCAGCAAGTGTACTTTGCCACTCATATCTGGTGTCTCTATAGCGTGCCTTTACAAAGAAAAAAAGGTTTTCACTGTAAGCTAATAGCAGTCAGTAGCCTTAAAGCGGGTGTCAGGCCTTCAGCGTGTGCTCTGCCAACCTCTGCAAGTGTACTTTGCCACTCATATCTGGTGTCTCTATAGCGTGCCTTTAAAAAGAAAAAAAGTTTTTCACTGTAAGCTAATAGCAGTTAGTTGTCTGCAAGCGTCTGGGTGTCAGGCCTTCAGCGTGTGCTCTGCCAACCTCAGCAAGTGTACTTTGCAACTCATATCTGGTGTCTCTATAGCGTGCCTTTAAAAATAAAAAAAGGTTTTCACTGTAAGCCAATAGCAGTCAGTGTCCTTAAAGCGGGTGTCAGGCCTTCAGCGTGTGCTCTGCCAACCTCAGCAAGTGCACGTTGCCACTCATATCTGGTGTCTCTATAGCGTGCCTTTACAAAGAAAAAAAGTTTTTCACTGTAAGCTAATAGCAGTCAGTGTCCTTAAAGCGGGTGTCAGGCCTTCAGCGTGTGCTCTGCCAACCTCAGCAAGTGTACTTTGCCACTCATATCTGGTGTCTCTATAGCGTGCTTTTACAAAGAAAAAATGATTTCACTGTAAGCTAATAGCAGTCAGTGTCCTTAAAGCGGGTGTCAGGCCTTCAGCGTGTGCTCTGTCAACCTCAGCAAGTGCACTTTGCCACTCATATCTGGTGTCTCTATAGCGTGCTTTTACAAAGAAAAAAGTTTTTCAGTGTAAGCTAATAGCAGTCGGTGTCCTTAAAGCGGGTGTCAGGAATTCAGCGTGTACTCTGCCAACCGCTGCCAGTGGACTTTGCCACTCATATCTGGTGTCTCTAAAGCGTGCTTTTACAAAGAAAAAAAAGTTTTTCAGTGTAAGCTAATAGCAGTCAGTGTCCTTAAAGCGGGTGTCAGGCCTTCAGCGTGTGCTCTGCCAACCTCAGCAAGTGTACTTTGCCACTCATATCTGGTGTCTCTATAGCGTGCTTTTACAAAGAAAAAAAGTTTTTCAGTGTAAGCTAATAGCAGTCAGTGTCCTTAAAGCGGGTGTCAGGCCTTCAGCGTGTGCTCTGTCAACCTCAGCAAGTGCACTTTGCCACTCATATCTGGTGTCTCTATAGCGTGCTTTTACAAAGAAAAAAGTTTTTCAGTGTAAGCTAATAGCAGTCGGTGTCCTTAAAGCGGGTGTCAGGCCTTCAGCGTGTACTCTGCCAACCGCTGCCAGTGGACTTTGCCACTCATATCTGGTGTCTCTAAAGCGTGCTTTTACAAAGAAAAAAAAGTTTTTCAGTGTAAGCTAATAGCAGTCAGTGTCCTTAAAGCGGGTGTCAGGCCTTCAGCGTGTGCTCTGCCAACCTCAGCAAGTGTACTTTGCCATTCATATCTGGTGTCTCTATAGCGTGCTTTTACAAAGAAAAAATGTTTTTCACTGTAAGCTAATAGCAGTCAGTGTCCTTAAAGCGGGTGTCAGGCCTTCAGCGTGTGCTCTGCCAACCTCTGCAAGTGCACTTTGCAACTCATATCTGGTGTCACTATAGCGTGCCTTTAAAAAGAAAAAAAGTTTTTCACTGTAAGCTAATAGCAGTTAGTTGTCTGCAAGCGTCTGGGTGTCAGGCCTTCACCGTGTGCTCTGCCAACCTCAGCAAGTGTACTTTGCCACTCATATCTGGTGTCTCTATAGCGTGCCTTTAAAAAGAAAAAAAGGTTTGCACTGTAAGCTAATAGCAGTCAGTGTCCTTAAAGCGGGTGTCAGGCCTTCAGCGTGTGCTCTGCCAACCTCAGCAAGTGTACTTTGCCACTCATATCTGGTGTCTCTAAAGCGTGCTTTTACAAAGAAAAAAAGTTTTTCAGTGTAAGCTAATAGCAGTCAGTGTCCTTAAAGCGGGTGTCAGGCCTTCAGCGTGTGCTCTGCCAACCTCAGCAAGTGTACTTTGCCACTCATATCTGGTGTCTCTATAGCGTGCTTTTACAAAGAAAAAAAGTTTTTCAGTGTAAGCTAATAGCAGTCAGTGTCCTTAAAGCGGGTGTCAGGCCTTCAGCGTGTGCTCTGCCAACCTCTGCATGTGTACTTTGCCACTCATATCTGGTGTCTCTATAGCGTGCCTTTAAAAAGAAAAAAAGTTTTTCACTGTAAGCTAATAGCAGTTAGTTGTCTGCAAGCGTCTGGGTGTCAGGCCTTCAGCGTGTGCTCTGCCAACCTCAGCAAGTGCACTTTGCCACTCATATCTGGTGTCTCTATAGCGTGCTTTTACAAAGAAAAAAGTTTTTCAGTGTAAGCTAATAGCAGTCGGTGTCCTTAAAGCGGGTGTCAGGCCTTCAGCGTGTACTCTGCCAACCGCTGCCAGTGGACTTTGCCACTCATATCTGGTGTCTCTAAAGCGTGCTTTTACAAAGAAAAAAAAGTTTTTCAGTGTAAGCTAATAGCAGTCAGTGTCCTTAAAGCGGGTGTCAGGCCTTCAGCGTGTGCTCTGCCAACCTCAGCAAGTGTACTTTGCCATTCATATCTGGTGTCTCTATAGCGTGCTTTTACAAAGAAAAAATGTTTTTCACTGTAAGCTAATAGCAGTCAGTGTCCTTAAAGCGGGTGTCAAGCCTTCAGCGTGTGCTCTGCCAACCTCTGCAAGTGCACTTTGCAACTCATATCTGGTGTCACTATAGCGTGCCTTTAAAAAGAAAAAAAGTTTTTCACTGTAAGCTAATAGCAGTTAGTTGTCTGCAAGCGTCTGGGTGTCAGGCCTTCACCGTGTGCTCTGCCAACCTCAGCAAGTGTACTTTGCCACTCATATCTGGTGTCTCTATAGCGTGCCTTTAAAAAGAAAAAAAGGTTTGCACTGTAAGCTAATAGCAGTCAGTGTCCTTAAAGCGGGTGTCAGGCCTTCAGCGTGTGCTCTGCCAACCTCAGCAAGTGTACTTTGCCACTCATATCTGGTGTCTCTAAAGCGTGCTTTTACAAAGAAAAAAAGTTTTTCAGTGTAAGCTAATAGCAGTCAGTGTCCTTAAAGCGGGTGTCAGGCCTTCAGCGTGTGCTCTGCCAACCTCAGCAAGTGTACTTTGCCACTCATATCTGGTGTCTCTATAGCGTGCTTTTACAAAGAAAAAAAGTTTTTCAGTGTAAGCTAATAGCAGTCAGTGTCCTTAAAGCGGGTGTCAGGCCTTCAGCGTGTGCTCTGCCAACCTCTGCATGTGTACTTTGCCACTCATATCTGGTGTCTCTATAGCGTGCCTTTAAAAAGAAAAAAAGTTTTTCACTGTAAGCTAATAGCAGTTAGTTGTCTGCAAGCGTCTGGGTGTCAGGCCTTCAGCGTGTGCTCTGCCAACCTCAGCAAGTGTACTTTGCAACTCATATCTGGTGTCTCTATAGCGTGCCTTTAAAAATAAAAAAAGGTTTTCACTGTAAGCCAATAGCAGTCAGTGTCCTTAAAGCGGGTGTCAGGCCTTCAGCGTGTGCTCTGCCAACCTCTGCAAGTGCACTGTGCAACTCATATCTGGTGTCTCTATAGCGTGCCTTTACAAAGAAAAAAAGTTTTTCAGTGTAAGCTAATAGCAGTCAGTGTCCTTAAAGCGGGTGTCAGGCCTTCAGCGTGTGCTCTGCCAACCTCAGCAAGTGCAAGTTGCCACTCATATCTGGTGTCTCTATAGCGTGCCTTTACAAAGCAAAAAAAGTTTTTCACTGTAAGCTAATAGCAGTCAGTGTCCTTAAAGCGGGTGTCAGGCCTTCAGCGTGTGCTCTGCCAACCTCAGCAAGTGTACTTTGCCACTCATATCTGGTGTCTCTATAGCGTGACTTTACAAAGAAAAAAAGATTTTCACTGTAAGCTAATAGCAGTCAGTGTCCTTAAAGCGGGTGTCAGGCCTTCAGCGTGTGCTCTGTCAACCTCAGCAAGTGCACTTTGCCACTCATATCTGGTGTCTCTATAGCGTGCTTTTACAAAGAAAAAAGTTTTTCAGTGTAAGCTAATAGCAGTCGGTGTCCTTAAAGCGGGTGTCAGGCCTTCAGCGTGTACTCTGCCAACCGCTGCCAGTGGACTTTATCACTCATATCTGGTGTCTCTATAGCATGCTTTTACAAAGAAAAACAATTTTTCACTGTAAGCTAATAGCAGTCAGTGTCCTTAAAGCGGGTGTCAGGCCTTCAGCGTGTGCTCTGCCAACCTCAGCAAGTGTACTTTGCCATTCATATCTGGTGTCTCTATAGCGTGCTTTTACAAAGAAAAAATGTTTTTCACTGTAAGCTAATAGCAGTCGGTGTCCTTAATGCGGGTGTCAGGCCTTCAGCGTGTACTCTGTCAACCGCTGCCAGTGGACTTTGCCACTCATATCTGGTGTCTCTATAGCGTGCTTTTACAAAGAAAAAAAGTTTTTCAGTGTAAGCTAATAGCAGTCAGTGTCCTTAAAGCGGGTGTCAGACCTTCAGCGTGTGCTCTGCCAACCTCAGCAAGTGTACTTTGCCACTCATATCTGGTGTCTCTATAGCGTGCTTTTACAAAGAAAAAAAGTTTTTCAGTGTAAGCTAATAGCAGTCAGTGTCCTTAAAGCGGGTGTCAGGCCTTCAGCGTGTGCTCTGCCAACCTCAGCAAGTGTACTTTGCCATTCATATCTGGTGTCTCTATAGCGTGCTTTTACAAAGAAAAAATGTTTTTCACTGTAAGCTAATAGCAGTCAGTGTCCTTAAAGCGGGTGTCAGGCCTTCAGCGTGTGCTCTGTCAACCTCAGCAAGTGTACTTTGCCATTCATATCTGGTGTCTCTAT
The DNA here is from genome assembly GCF_036172605.1 of Pelobates fuscus. Taxonomy (NCBI): domain Eukaryota; kingdom Metazoa; phylum Chordata; class Amphibia; order Anura; family Pelobatidae; genus Pelobates; species Pelobates fuscus. The sequence continues at coordinate 75,837 of NW_026961866.1, read as the reverse complement.
AGCGTGCTTTTACAAAGAAAAAAGTTTTTCAGTGTAAGCTAATAGCAGTCAGTGTCCTTAAAGCGGGTGTCAGGCCTTCAGCGTGTGCTCTGCCAACCTCTGCAAGTGTACTTTGCCACTCATATCTGGTGTCTCTATAGCGTGCTTTTACAAATAAAAAATGTTTTTCACTGTAAGCTAATAGCAGTCAGTGTCCTTAAAGCGGGTGTCAGGCCTTCAGCGTGTGCTCTGCCAACCTCTGCAAGTGCACTTTGCAACTCATGTCTGGTGTCACTATAGCGTGCCTTTAAAAATAAAAAAGTTTTTCACTGTAAGCTAATAGCAGTTAGTTGTCTGCAAGCGTCTGGGTGTCAGGCCTTCAGCGTGTGCTCTGCCAACCTCAGCAAGTGTATTTTGCCACTCATATCTGGTGTCTCGATAGCGTGCCTTTAAAAAGAAAAAACGTTTTTCACTGTAAGCTAATAGCAGTCAGTGTCCTTAAAGCGGGTCTCAGGCCTTCAGCGTGTGCTCTGCCAACCTCTGCAAGTGTACTTTGCCACTCATATCTGGTGTCTCTATAGCGTGCCTTTAAAAATAAAAAAGGTTTTCACTGTAAGCCAATAGCAGTCAGTGTCTTAAAGCGGGTGTCAGGCCTTCAGCGTGTGCTCTGCCAACCTCTGCAAGTGCACTTTGCAACTCATATCTGGTGTCACTATAGCGTGCCTTTAAAAAGAAAAAAAGGTTTTCACTGTAAGCTAATAGCAGTCAGTGTCCTTAAAGCGGGTGTCAGGCCTTCAGCGTGTGTTCTGCCAACCTCAGCAAGTGTACTTTGCCACTCATATCTGGTTTCTCTATAGCGTGCCTTTACAAAGAAAAAAAGGTTTTCACTGTAAGCTGATAGCAGTCAGTGTCCTTAAAGTGGGTGTCAGGCCTTCAGCGTGTGCTCTGCCAAACTCTGCAAGTGCACTTTTCCACTCATATCTAGTGTCTCTATAGCGTGCCTTTAAAAAGAAAAAAAGGTTTTCACTGTAAGCTAATAGCAGTCAGTGTCCTTAAAGCGGGTGTCAGGCCTTCAGCGTGTGCTCTGCCAAACCCTGCAAGTGTACTTTGCCACTCATATCTGGTGTCTCTATAGCGTGCCTTTAAAAAGAAAAAAAGTTTTTCACTGTAAGCTAATAGCAGTTAGTTGTCTGCAAGCGTCTGGGTGTCAGGCCTTCAGCGTGTGCTCTGCAAACCTCAGCAAGTGTACTTTGCAACTCATATCTGGTGTCTCTATAGCGTGCCTTTAAAAATAAAAAAAGGTTTTCACTGTAAGCCAATAGCAGTCAGTGTCCTTAAAGCGGGTGTCAGGCCTTTAGCGTGTGCTCTGCCAACCTCTGCAAGTGCACTGTGCAACTCATATCTGGTGTCTCTATAGCGTGCTTTTACAAAGAAAAAATGATTTCACTGTAAGCTAATAGCAGTCAGTGTCCTTAAAGCGGGTGTCAGGCCTTCAGCGTGTGCTCTGCCAACCTCAGCAAGTGTACTTTGCCACTCATATCTGGTGTCTCTATAGCGTGCTTTTACAAAGAAAAAAAGTTTTTCAGTGTAAGCTAATAGCAGTCAGTGTCCTTAAAGCGGGTGTCAGGCCTTCAGCGTGTGCTCTGCCAACCTCAGCAAGTGCACTTTGCCACTCATATCTGGTGTCTGTATAGCGTGCTTTTACAAAGAAAAAAAATTTTTCAGTGTAAGCTAATAGCAGTCAGTGTCCTTAAAGCGGGTGTCAGGCCTTCAGCGTGTGCTCTGCCAACCTCAGCAAGTGTACTTTGCCATTCATATCTGGTTTCTCTATAGCGTGCTTTTACAAAGAAAAAAGTTTTTCAGTTTAAGCTAATAGCAGTCGGTGTCCTTAATGCGGGTGTCAGGCCTTCAGCGTGTACTCTGCCAACCGCTGCCAGTGGACTTTGTCACTCATATCTGGTGTCTCTATAGCGTGCTTTTACAAATAAAAAATGTTTTTCACTGTAAGCTAATAGCAGTCAGTGTCCTTAAAGCGGGTGTCAGGCCTTCAGGGGGTGCTCTGTCAACCTCAGCAAGTGTACTTTGCCATTCATATCTGGTGTCTCTATAGCGTGCTTTTACAAAGAAAAAATGTTTTTCACTGTAAGCTAATAGCAGTCAGTGTCCTTAAAGCGGGTGTCAGGCCTTCAGCGTGTGCTCTGCCAACCTCAGCAAGTGTACTTTGCCATTCATATCTGGTGTCTCTATAGCGTGCTTTTACAAAGAAAAAATGTTTTTCACTGTAAGCTAATAGCAGTCGGTGTCCTTAATGCGGGTGTCAGGCCTTCAGCGTGTACTCTGCCAACCGCTGCCAGTGGACTTTGCCACTCATATCTGGTGTCTCTAAAGCGTGCTTTTACAAAGAAAAAAGTTTTTCACTGTAAGCTAATAGCAGTTAGTTGTCTGCAAGCGTCTGGGTGTCAGGCCTTCAGCGTGTGCTCTGCCAACCTCAGCAAGTGTATTTTGCCACTCATATCTGGTGTCTCGATAGCGTGCCTTTAAAAAGAAAAAACGTTTTTCACTGTAAGCTAATAGCAGTCAGTGTCCTTAAAGCGGGTCTCAGGCCTTCAGCGTGTGCTCTGCCAACCTCTGCAAGTGTACTTTGCCACTCATATCTGGTGTCTCTATAGCGTGCCTTTAAAAATAAAAAAGGTTTTCACTGTAAGCCAATAGCAGTCAGTGTCTTAAAGCGGGTGTCAGGCCTTCAGCGTGTGCTCTGCCAACCTCTGCAAGTGCACTTTGCAACTCATATCTGGTGTCACTATAGCGTGCCTTTAAAAAGAAAAAAAGGTTTTCACTGTAAGCTAATAGCAGTCAGTGTCCTTAAAGCGGGTGTCAGGCCTTCAGCGTGTGTTCTGCCAACCTCAGCAAGTGTACTTTGCCACTCATATCTGGTTTCTCTATAGCGTGCCTTTACAAAGAAAAAAAGGTTTTCACTGTAAGCTGATAGCAGTCAGTGTCCTTAAAGTGGGTGTCAGGCCTTCAGCGTGTGCTCTGCCAAACTCTGCAAGTGCACTTTTCCACTCATATCTAGTGTCTCTATAGCGTGCCTTTAAAAAGAAAAAAAGGTTTTCACTGTAAGCTAATAGCAGTCAGTGTCCTTAAAGCGGGTGTCAGGCCTTCAGCGTGTGCTCTGCCAAACCCTGCAAGTGTACTTTGCCACTCATATCTGGTGTCTCTATAGCGTGCCTTTAAAAAGAAAAAAAGTTTTTCACTGTAAGCTAATAGCAGTTAGTTGTCTGCAAGCGTCTGGGTGTCAGGCCTTCAGCGTGTGCTCTGCAAACCTCAGCAAGTGTACTTTGCAACTCATATCTGGTGTCTCTATAGCGTGCCTTTAAAAATAAAAAAAGGTTTTCACTGTAAGCCAATAGCAGTCAGTGTCCTTAAAGCGGGTGTCAGGCCTTCAGCGTGTGCTCTGCCAACCTCTGCAAGTGCACTGTGCAACTCATATCTGGTGTCTCTGTAGCGTGCCTTTACAAAGAAAAAAAGTTTTTCACTGTAAGCTAATAGCAGTCAGTGTCCTTAAAGCGGGTGTCAGGCCTTCAGCGTGTGCTCTGCCAACCTCAGCAAGTGTACTTTGCCACTCATATCTGGTGTCTCTATAGCGTGCTTTTACAAAGAAAAAATGATTTCACTGTAAGCTAATAGCAGTCAGTGTCCTTAAAGCGGGTGTCAGGCCTTCAGCGTGTGCTCTGCCAACCTCAGCAAGTGTACTTTGCCACTCATATCTGGTGTCTCTATAGCGTGCTTTTACAAAGAAAAAAAGTTTTTCAGTGTAAGCTAATAGCAGTCAGTGTCCTTAAAGCGGGTGTCAGGCCTTCAGCGTGTGCTCTGCCAACCTCAGCAAGTGCACTTTGCCACTCATATCTGGTGTCTGTATAGCGTGCTTTTACAAAGAAAAAATTTTTTTCAGTGTAAGCTAATAGCAGTCAGTGTCCTTAAAGCGGGTGTCAGGCCTTCAGCGTGTGCTCTGCCAACCTCAGCAAGTGTACTTTGCCATTCATATCTGGTGTCTCTATAGCGTGCTTTTACAAAGAAAAAAGTTTTTCAGTGTAAGCTAATAGCAGTCGGTGTCCTTAATGCGGGTGTCAGGCCTTCAGCGTGTACTCTGCCAACCGCTGCCAGTGGACTTTGTCACTCATATCTGGTGTCTCTATAGCGTGCTTTTACAAATAAAAAATGTTTTTCACTGTAAGCTAATAGCAGTCAGTGTCCTTAAAGCGGGTGTCAGGCCTTCAGGGGGTGCTCTGTCAACCTCAGCAAGTGTACTTTGCCATTCATATCTGGTGTCTCTATAGCGTGCTTTTACAAAGAAAAAATGTTTTTCACTGTAAGCTAATAGCAGTTAGTTGTCTGCAAGCGTCTGGGTGTCAGGCCTTCAGCGTGTGCTCTGCCAACCTCAGCAAGTGTATTTTGCCACTCATATCTGGTGTCTCGATAGCGTGCCTTTAAAAAGAAAAAACGTTTTTCACTGTAAGCTAATAGCAGTCAGTGTCCTTAAAGCGGGTCTCAGGCCTTCAGCGTGTGCTCTGCCAACCTCTGCAAGTGTACTTTGCCACTCATATCTGGTGTCTCTATAGCGTGCCTTTAAAAATAAAAAAGGTTTTCACTGTAAGCCAATAGCAGTCAGTGTCTTAAAGCGGGTGTCAGGCCTTCAGCGTGTGCTCTGCCAACCTCTGCAAGTGCACTTTGCAACTCATATCTGGTGTCACTATAGCGTGCCTTTAAAAAGAAAAAAAGGTTTTCACTGTAAGCTAATAGCAGTCAGTGTCCTTAAAGCGGGTGTCAGGCCTTCAGCGTGTGTTCTGCCAACCTCAGCAAGTGTACTTTGCCACTCATATCTGGTTTCTCTATAGCGTGCCTTTACAAAGAAAAAAAGGTTTTCACTGTAAGCTGATAGCAGTCAGTGTCCTTAAAGTGGGTGTCAGGCCTTCAGCGTGTGCTCTGCCAAACTCTGCAAGTGCACTTTTCCACTCATATCTAGTGTCTCTATAGCGTGCCTTTAAAAAGAAAAAAAGGTTTTCACTGTAAGCTAATAGCAGTCAGTGTCCTTAAAGCGGGTGTCAGGCCTTCAGCGTGTGCTCTGCCAAACCCTGCAAGTGTACTTTGCCACTCATATCTGGTGTCTCTATAGCGTGCCTTTAAAAAGAAAAAAAGTTTTTCACTGTAAGCTAATAGCAGTTAGTTGTCTGCAAGCGTCTGGGTGTCAGGCCTTCAGCGTGTGCTCTGCAAACCTCAGCAAGTGTACTTTGCAACTCATATCTGGTGTCTCTATAGCGTGCCTTTAAAAATAAAAAAAGGTTTTCACTGTAAGCCAATAGCAGTCAGTGTCCTTAAAGCGGGTGTCAGGCCTTCAGCGTGTGCTCTGCCAACCTCTGCAAGTGCACTGTGCAACTCATATCTGGTGTCTCTGTAGCGTGCCTTTACAAAGAAAAAAAGTTTTTCACTGTAAGCTAATAGCAGTCAGTGTCCTTAAAGCGGGTGTCAGGCCTTCAGCGTGTGCTCTGCCAACCTCAGCAAGTGTACTTTGCCACTCATATCTGGTGTCTCTATAGCGTGCTTTTACAAAGAAAAAATGATTTCACTGTAAGCTAATAGCAGTCAGTGTCCTTAAAGCGGGTGTCAGGCCTTCAGCGTGTGCTCTGCCAACCTCAGCAAGTGTACTTTGCCACTCATATCTGGTGTCTCTATAGCGTGCTTTTACAAAGAAAAAAAGTTTTTCAGTGTAAGCTAATAGCAGTCAGTGTCCTTAAAGCGGGTGTCAGGCCTTCAGCGTGTGCTCTGCCAACCTCAGCAAGTGCACTTTGCCACTCATATCTGGTGTCTGTATAGCGTGCTTTTACAAAGAAAAAATTTTTTTCAGTGTAAGCTAATAGCAGTCAGTGTCCTTAAAGCGGGTGTCAGGCCTTCAGCGTGTGCTCTGCCAACCTCAGCAAGTGTACTTTGCCATTCATATCTGGTGTCTCTATAGCGTGCTTTTACAAAGAAAAAAGTTTTTCAGTGTAAGCTAATAGCAGTCGGTGTCCTTAATGCGGGTGTCAGGCCTTCAGCGTGTACTCTGCCAACCGCTGCCAGTGGACTTTGTCACTCATATCTGGTGTCTCTATAGCGTGCTTTTACAAATAAAAAATGTTTTTCACTGTAAGCTAATAGCAGTCAGTGTCCTTAAAGCGGGTGTCAGGCCTTCAGGGGGTGCTCTGTCAACCTCAGCAAGTGTACTTTGCCATTCATATCTGGTGTCTCTATAGCGTGCCTTTAAAAAGAAAAAAAGGTGTTCACTGTAAGCTAATAGCAGTCAGTGTCCTTAAAGCGGGTGTCAGGCCTTCAGCGTGTGCTCTGCCAACCTCTGCAAGTGTACTTTGCCACTCATATCTGGTGTCTCTATAGCGTGCCTTTAAAAAGAAAAAAAGTTTTTCACTGTAAGCTAATAGCAGTTAGTTGTCTGCAAGCGTCTGGGTGTCAGGCCTTCAGCGTGTGCTCTGCCAACCTCAGCAAGTGTACTTTGCAACTCATATCTGGTGTCTCTATAGCGTGCCTTTAAAAATAAAAAAAGGTTTTCACTGTAAGCCAATAGCAGTCAGTGTCCTTAAAGCGGGTGTCAGGCCTTCAGCGTGTGCTCTGTCAACCTCAGCAAGTGCACTTTGCCACTCATATCTGGTGTCTCTATAGCGTGCCTTTACAAAGAAAAAAAGTTTTTCAGTGTAAGCTAATAGCAGTCAGTGTCCTTAAAGCGGGTGTCAGGCCTTCAGCGTGTGCTCTGCCAACCTCAGCAAGTGTACTTTGCCACTCATATCTGGTGTCTCTATAGCGTGCTTTTACAAAGAAAAAAAGTTTTTCACTGTAAGCTAATAGCAGTCAGTGTCCTTAAAGCGGGTGTCAGGCCTTCAGCGTGTGCTCTGCCAACCTCAGAAAGTGTACTTTGCCATTCATATCTGGTGTCTCTATAGCGTGCTTTTACAAAGAAAAAATGTTTTTCACTGTAAGCTAATAGCAGTCAGTGTCCTTAAAGCGGGTGTCAGGCCTACAGCGTGTGCTCTGTCAACCTCAGCAAGTGTACTTTGCCACTCATATCTGGTGTCTCTATAGCGTGCTTTTACAAAGAAAAAAGTTTTTCAGTGTAAGCTAATAGCAGTCAGTGTCCTTAAAGCGGGTGTCAGGCCTTCAGCGTGTGCTCTGCCAACCTCTGCAAGTGTACTTTGCCACTCATATCTGGTGTCTCTATAGCGTGCTTTTACAAATAAAAAATGTTTTTCACTGTAAGCTAATAGCAGTCAGTGTCCTTAAAGCGGGTGTCAGGCCTTCAGCGTGTGCTCTGCCAACCTTTGCAAGTGCACTTTGCAACTCATATCTGGTGTCACTATAGCGTGCCTTTAAAAAGAAAAAAGTTTTTCACTGTAAGCTAATAGCAGTTAGTTGTCTGCAAGCGTCTGGGTGTCAGGCCTTCAGCGTGTGCTCTGCCAACCTCAGCAAGTGTATTTTGCCACTCATATCTGGTGTCTCGATAGCGTGCCTTTAAAAAGAAAAAAAGTTTTTCACTGTAAGCTAATAGCAGTCAGTGTCCTTAAAGCGGGTCTCAGGCCTTCAGCGTGTGCTCTGCCAACCTCTGCAAGTGTACTTTGCCACTCATATCTGGTGTCTCTATAGCGTGCCATTACAAAGAAAAAAAGGTTTTCCCTGTAAGCTAATAGCAGTCAGTGTCCTTAAAGCGGGTGTCAGGCCTTCAGCGTGTGCTCTGCCAACCTCAGCAAGTGTACTTTGCCACTCATATCTGGTGTCTCTATAGCGTGCCTTTACAAAGAAAAAAAGGTTTTCACTGTAAGCTAATAGCAGTCAGTGGCCTTAAAGCGGGTGTCAGGCCTTCAGCGTGTGCTCTGCCAAACTCTGCAAGTGCACTTTGCCACTCATATCTGGTGTCTCTATAGCGTGCCTTTAAAAAGAAAAAAAGGTTTTCACTGTAAGCTAATAGCAGTCAGTGTCCTTAAAGCGGGTGTCAGGCCTTCAGCGTGTGCTCTGCCAACCTCTGCAAGTGTACTTTGCCACTCATATCTGGTGTCTCTATAGCGTGCCTTTAAAAAGAAAAAAAGTTTTTCACTGTAAGCTAATAGCAGTTAGTTGTCTGCAAGCGTCTGGGTGTCAGGCCTTCAGCGTGTGCTCTGCCAACCTCAGCAAGTGTACTTTGCAACTCATATCTGGTGTCTCTATAGCGTGCCTTTAAAAATAAAAAAAGGTTTTCACTGTAAGCCAATAGCAGTCAGTGTCCTTAAAGCGGGTGTCAGGCCTTCAGCGTGTGCTCTGTCAACCTCAGCAAGTGCACTTTGCCACTCATATCTGGTGTCTCTATAGCGTGCCTTTACAAAGAAAAAAAGTTTTTCAGTGTAAGCTAATAGCAGTCAGTGTCCTTAAAGCGGGTGTCAGGCCTTCAGCGTGTGCTCTGCCAACCTCAGCAAGTGTACTTTGCCACTCATATCTGGTGTCTCTATAGCGTGCTTTTACAAAGAAAAAAAGTTTTTCAGTGTAAGCTAATAGCAGTCAGTGTCCTTAAAGCGGGTGTCAGGCCTTCAGCGTGTGCTCTGCCAACCTCAGCAAGTGTACTTTGCCATTCATATCTGGTGTCTCTATAGCGTGCTTTTACAAAGAAAAAATGTTTTTCACTGTAAGCTAATAGCAGTCAGTGTCCTTAAAGCGGGTGTCAGGCCTTCAGCGTGTGCTCTGTCAACCTCAGCAAGTGTACTTTGCCATTCATATCTGGTGTCTCTATAGCGTGCTTTTACAAAGAAAAAAGTTTTTCAGTGTAAGCTAATAGCAGTCAGTGTCCTTAAAGCGGGTGTCAGGCCTTCAGCGTGTGCTCTGCCAACCTCTGCAAGTGTACTTTGCCACTCATATCTGGTGTCTCTATAGCGTGCTTTTACAAATAAAAAATGTTTTTCACTGTAAGCTAATAGCAGTCAGTGTCCTTAAAGCGGGTGTCAGGCCTTCAGCGTGTGCTCTGCCAACCTTTGCAAGTGCACTTTGCAACTCATATCTGGTGTCACTATAGCGTGCCTTTAAAAAGAAAAAAGTTTTTCACTGTAAGCTAATAGCAGTTAGTTGTCTGCAAGCGTCTGGGTGTCAGGCCTTCAGCGTGTGCTCTGCCAACCTCAGCAAGTGTATTTTGCCACTCATATCTGGTGTCTCGATAGCGTGCCTTTAAAAAGAAAAAAAGTTTTTCACTGTAAGCTAATAGCAGTCAGTGTCCTTAAAGCGGGTCTCAGGCCTTCAGCGTGTGCTCTGCCAACCTCTGCAAGTGTACTTTGCCACTCATATCTGGTGTCTCTATAGCGTGCCATTACAAAGAAAAAAAGGTTTTCACTGTAAGCTAATAGCAGTCAGTGTCCTTAAAGCGGGTGTCAGGCCTTCAGCGTGTGCTCTGCCAACCTCAGCAAGTGTACTTTGCCACTCATATCTGGTGTCTCTATAGCGTGCCTTTACAAAGAAAAAAAGGTTTTCACTGTAAGCTAATAGCAGTCAGTGGCCTTAAAGCGGGTGTCAGGCCTTCAGCGTGTGCTCTGCCAAACTCTGCAAGTGCACTTTGCCACTCATATCTGGTGTCTCTATAGCGTGCCTTTAAAAAGAAAAAAAGGTTTCCACTGTAAGCTAATAGCAGTCAGTGTCCTTAAAGCGGGTGTCAGGCCTTCAGCGTGTGCTCTGCCAACCTCTGCAAGTGTACTTTGCCACTCATATCTGGTGTCTCTATAGCGTGCCTTTAAAAAGAAAAAAAGTTTTTCACTGTAAGCTAATAGCAGTTAGTTGTCTGCAAGCGTCTGGGTGTCAGGCCTTCAGCGTGTGCTCTGCCAACCTCAGCAAGTGTACTTTGCAACTCATATCTGGTGTCTCTATAGCGTGCCTTTAACAATAAAAAAAGGTTTTCACTGTAAGCCAATAGCAGTCAGTGTCCTTAAAGCGGGTGTCAGGCCTTCAGCGTGTGCTCTGCCAACCTCTGCAAGTGCACTGTGCAACTCATATCTGGTGTCTCTATAGCGTGCCTTTACAAAGAAAAAAAGTTTTTCAGTGTAAGCTAATAGCAGTCAGTGTCCTTAAAGCGGGTGTCAGGCCTTCAGCGTGTGCTCTGCCAACCTCAGCAAGTGCACGTTGCCACTCATATCTGGTGTCTCTATAGCGTGCCTTTACAAAGAAAAAAAGTTTTTCACTGTAAGCTAATAGCAGTCAGTGTCCTTAAAGCGGGTGTCAGGCCTTCAGCGTGTGCTCTGCCAACCTCAGCAAGTGTACTTTGCCACTCATATCTGGTGTCTCTATAGCGTGCTTTTACAAAGAAAAAATGTTTTTCACTGTAAGCTAATAGCAGTCAGTGTCCTTAAAGCGGGTGTCAGGCCTTCAGCGTGTGCTCTGCCAACCTCTGCAAGTGCACTTTGCAACTCATATCTGGTGTCACTATAGCGTGCCTTTAAAAAGAAAAAAAGTTTTTTACTGTAAGCTAATAGCAGTTAGTTGTCTGCAAGCGTCTGGGTGTCAGGCCTTCAGCGTGTGCTCTGCCAACCTCAGCAAGTGTACTTTGCCACTCATATCTGGTGTCTCTATAGCGTGCCTTTAAAAAGAAAAAAAGGTTTGCACTGTAAGCTAATAGCAGTCAGTGTCCTTAAAGCGGGTGTCAGGCCTTCAGCGTGTGCTCTGCCAACCTCAGCAAGTGTACTTTGCCACTCATATCTGGTGTCTCTATAGCGTGCCTTTACAAAGAAAAAAAGGTTTTCACTGTAAGCTAATAGCAGTCAGTGTCCTTAAAGCGGGTGTCAGGCCTTCAGCGTGTGCTCTGCCAACCTCTGCAAGTGTACTTTGCCACTCATATCTAGTGTCTCTATAGCGTGCCTTTAAAAAGAAAAAAAGTTTTTCACTGTAAGCTAATAGCAGTTAGTTGTCTGCAAGCGTCTGGGTGTCAGGCCTTCAGCGTGTGCTCTGCCAACCTCAGCAAGTGTACTTTGCAACTCATATCTGGTGTCTCTATAGCGTGCCTTTAAAAATAAAAAAAGGTTTTCACTGTAAGCCAATAGCAGTCAGTGTCCTTAAAGCGGGTGTCAGGCCTTCAGCGTGTGCTCTGCCAACCTCTGCAAGTGCACTGTGCAACTCATATCTGGTGTCTCTATAGCGTGCCTTTACAAAGAAAAAAAGTTTTTCAGTGTAAGCTAATAGCAGTCAGTGTCCTTAAAGCGGGTGTCAGGCCTTCAGCGTGTGCTCTGCCAACCTCAGCAAGTGCACGTTGCCACTCATATCTGGTGTCTCTATAGCATGCCTTTACAAAGAAAAAAAGTTTTTCACTGTAAGCTAATAGCAGTCAGTGTCCTTAACCCCTTCCCGACTGCGGACGTATCAGGTACGTCTGGCAGAAAACAGTCCATAATGACCTTGGACGTACCTGGTACGTCTGCACCTATTTTGAGCTCTGGAAGCTCTGATAGTATAGCAGTGATGTACTGCATGTGATGAGTGCCTTGAGGGGTCCTGGCACTCCGTGCATATAAAATAATATATATAAAAAAATAAATATAAAATAAAGAAAATGATCAATATTAACTCCCCCCCCCCCTTTTTTTTTCGAAAGGCAGTGAATCATGGGGCTTCTGGGGGCGTCCCTAGCATGCCGCATCATAAGGGGCAGGCTGGAGTCATACAATCACAGCTTGCCCCATTAGCAATTTCATCCCAAGTGTGTTCCCCATTTCTCTGATTAGTGTGGATCTGCCTCCCTCTCTTCACTTGTGATTTAGTGTGAGAGAGAGAGAGAGAGAGAGAGATCTGTGGTTTAGCTAGAGAGATTTAGGTATTTATAGGTAGGGATTTGTAAAATCTTGAGACCCAAAGGCTCTTTTCAGAGCCATTAACCCCTGTCTTGCCAGTGATCACTATAATCACTGGCTCTTGCACAGCAGATCTTTTCTGCTGTTTGTGCCTTTTTTTAGGGGTTCATTTTTTTGTGATCTTTTTTGAGACCCAAAAGCTCTTTTCAGAACGATTAACCCCTGCCCTGCCAGTGATCACTATACAGATCACAGGCTCTTGCACAGCATCACTTATTTTGCTGTCTGTTCATTTTTTCAGGGGTTATTTTTTTTTTTTTTTTTTTGTGACAGGTCACTAAGTAAAGCAATTGTGATCATGGCACACGGGTCACGGAAGACAACCCGCGCTGAGCAGTCATATGCCACCCTTGCGCTAGAGTCTGACGCGTCTATGTCAGACTCTGACCCTGATTTTGACCCTGCCAGGTGCTCAGATACATCATCACTCGATACAGTGTCTACTGCTAGTGATGTATCTGGTGATGTTGTATCTGTGCCTGCTAGTCCCCCTGTCAGAAGGAGACGTGCTGCTCCAGCTGGCAGAACTGCTGAGGAGTGGGTAGTGCCTCATAACCAGAGGCCAGACATCCCATCCTTTACTGCAAATCCTGGCATTAATTTGGATGTCACAGGATTTAGCCCTCAGCAGTTTATGGAGGTGTTTCTGGGCGATGATGTATTGGGGAACATTGTCGCCCAAACTAATTTATATGCCCATCAATTCCGAGCTAAAAAACCGGACTCTTTTTTGGCAAAGCAGCAATGGGCCCCCATCGATGTGCCAGAATTTAAAAGATTCTGGGCATTGACTATGCTGATGGGCATCATAAAGAAGCCCTCCATCCGCTCCTACTGGAGCAGTAGCCCCATCTGCTCTACCCCCATTTACTCCCAATGTATGTCGAGGAAGAGGTATGAAATGATTCTGCATTTCATGCACTTCAGCGACAACAGCCTGTGTCCCCCTAGGGAGCATCCCCAGTTTGACAGGCTGTATAAAATTCGCCCCCTGATTACCCACTTTGCTGCCAGCTTTGCAGAGGCTTATACACCTGGAAGGAATATATGCGTGGATGAATCCCTGATGAAGTATAAGGGAAGGCTGGGATTCAAGCAGTATGTTCCTTCCAAGCGCTCTAGGTATGGTGTAAAGATGTATAAGCTCTGTGATAGCGAGACTGGGTATACTCAGGCCTTCCGGGTGTACGAGGGAAAGGATAGCCACCTTGACCCTCCAGGTTGCCCAGAACATATGGGAACCAGTGGCAAGATTGTCTGGGACCTGATATTCCCCCTGATGAACAAAGGGTACCACTTGTATACTGACAATTTTTATACAAGTGTCCCTTTGTTCAAGCTACTGTACTGTTTTGATACAGTAGCTTGCGGCACAATTAAAAAGAACAGCACAGGTTTCCCAGGACAACTTGCACGCACCCGGCTACGGAGGGGGGAGACCTCAGCTCTGCGCCAAGAGGAGCTGTTGGCAGTTAAGTACAGAGACAAGAAGGATGTGTACCTTCTTACCACCATCCACACTGAGGGGACTGTGGAGGTCCCTGTACGTGGCAGAGCTGAGAGAACGAGGAAGCCAGTGTGCATCAAGGCCTATAACCGTCATATGGGTGGGGTTGATCTGGCAGATCAGCTGCTGCAGCCCTACCTAGTTATACGAAAGACAAGGGCCTGGTACAAAAAGGTTGCAATCTACCTAATGCAGATTGCAACCCACAACGCTTTCTTGTTGTTCAAAAAAGCAAACCCCGGGACGCAACTGAGATTTTTACAGTTTCAGCTCCAGATCATTTCGGGGATTTTGTACCGTGATGCACCTGCTCCCCGGGCAGTGATGGGAGAGAGCAGAGTTGGGGCTACACATTTTATTTTTAAAATCCCCCCTACTGCGGCAAAACAGAGTCCCCAAAAAAGATGCAGGGTCTGTTCTAAGAGGGGGCAGAGAAAAGACAGTGTATATTACTGTCCTGATTGCCCTGGGCAGCCTGGACTCTGCATTGGAGACTGTTTCAAACGATACCACACGCTGGCCCATTTTTAATTTATTTTTTGCCGTTCAGTTATTTTTTTTTGGTGTCTTTTTCTTTGGGGGGGGTTGTTACATTTACCCCGTGCATGGGGGGCATGGGTGTCCTTAGGAGGCCTCGCAGAAAACAACCCTGTAAGGGGTCCGCGGGATGCTAGTAGGGGAGGCTGCTCGCAACTCGCAGCACTCACCCTCAGTCCATCGCCGCCCGCGGTCTCCCCTCCTCCTACCTGTCGGCGAGCGGCGTCTCCTCTCCGCCGCTCGCATCCGTCACGCCTCCCAGCGGCAGCATGTATAACGCTGCACGCTGAAAGGTCGTTGATTTATGCAAACGCCGGGGTCACGTGAGTGACCCGGCGTTAAAGCAACAGTACCACAATCACAGTGGGAGGCTTAGATATCTCCCACATGTGATTGTTAATTCTGATTGGAAGTTATCCAATCAGAATTTAACCTAGGGTATTTATACTCACCTTTCCTGTTCCTCCCTGCCCTGTTGTGGTCTTTGCTGTATAGTATTGATTCTGAACTTGTGATTTGTGGTTACGTACTCTCTGGCTTGTTAAGCTGACTTTGTGACTTTCTCCTACCCTTTGACCTCGGCTTGTTTCTCGTTATTCTGTTTTCTGGTTCCCCTGACTCGGCTTGTCTCCTGACTATTCTGTGTGTGCTTAGCCCGGCCACTCTAAGGTCCGGTACGGCACCTTTTCTGTGTGTGTGTGTGTGTGTCTGTTAGCGTGTTAGGTTCCCGGAATCGTGATAAACCCGGGGTGTGTTCCACAGTCAAAAAGCGGTGTGCGTGTCTACGTTTCAAGTATGTACCCTTTTGTGGCGATATATAAAACTGGGGTATGTGTTAAGCCCCAAGCTAAAGATAGGCCTATCAGAAGACATACTCTCAATTTCAACTCAAATGGCAAGTCATTCAATTGTTACCGTACCTTCCCCAAATCCTGGCAGACCTATGCATGGGGGGGGGCATGGGTGTCCTTAGGAGGCCTCGCAGAAAACAACCCGGGGTGTGTTCTTGCAATAACCAACAGCGGGCTCTCCTAAATCACAGTCAAATAGCGGTGTGCGTGTGTAAAATTGAGGATTGAACAGTTACCTCCACACACGTTCTTCAACTTGTTTTATCTTTTTTCTGGCTAAAAAAAAGTTGCATCAAAGCACTCCACATACATGCAATACCTCGGGGTGTCTACGTTTCAAGTATGTACCCTTTTGTGGCGATATATAAAACTGGGGTATGTGTTAAGCCCCAAGCTAAAGATAGGCCTATCAGAAGACATACTCTCAATTTCAACTCAAATGGCAAGTCATTCAATTGTTACCGTACCTTCCCCAAATCCTGGCAGACCTATGCATGGGGGGGGGCATGGGTGTCCTTAGGAGGCCTCGCAGAAAACAACCCGGGGTGTGTTCTTGCAATAACCAACAGCGGGCTCTCCTAAATCACAGTCAAATAGCGGTGTGCGTGTGTAAAATTGAGGATTGAACAGTTACCTCCACACACGTTCTTCAACTTGTTTTATCTTTTTTCTGGCTAAAAAAAAGTTGCATCAAAGCACTCCACATACATGCAATACCTCGGGGTGTCTACGTTTCAAGTATGTACCCTTTTGTGGCGATATATAAAACTGGGGTATGTGTTAAGCCCCAAGCTAAAGATAGGCCTATCAGAAGACATACTCTCAATTTCAACTCAAATGGCAAGTCATTCAATTGTTACCGTACCTTCCCCAAATCCTGGCAGACCTATGCATGGGGGGGGGCATGGGTGTCCTTAGGAGGCCTCGCAGAAAACAACCCGGGGTGTGTTCTTGCAATAACCAACAGCGGGCTCTCCTAAATCACAGTCAAATAGCGGTGTGCGTGTGTAAAATTGAGGATTGAACAGTTACCTCCACACACGTTCTTCAACTTGTTTTATCTTTTTTCTGGCTAAAAAAAAGTTGCATCAAAGCACTCCACATACATGCAATACCTCGGGGTGTCTACGTTTCAAGTATGTACCCTTTTGTGGCGATATATAAAACTGGGGTATGTGTTAAGCCCCAAGCTAAAGATAGGCCTATCAGAAGACATACTCTCAATTTCAACTCAAATGGCAAGTCATTCAATTGTTACCGTACCTTCCCCAAATCCTGGCAGACCTATGCATGGGGGTGGGCATGGGTGTCCTTAGGAGGCCTCGCAGAAAACAACCCGGGGTGTGTTCTTGCAATAACCAACAGCGGGCTCTCCTAAATCACAGTCAAATAGCGGTGTGCGTGTGTAAAATTGAGGATTGAACAGTTACCTCCACACACGTTCTTCAACTTGTTTTATCTTTTTTCTGGCTAAAACAAAGTTGCATCAAAGCACTCCACATACATGCAATACCTCGGGGTGTCTACGTTTCAAGTATGTACCCTTTTGTGGCGATATATAAAACTGGGGTATGTGATAAGCCCCAAGCTAAAGATAGGCCTATCAGGAGACATACTCTCAATTTCAACTCAAATGGCAAGTCATTCAATTGTTACCGTACCTTCCCCAAATCCTGGCAGACCTATGCATGGGGGGGCATGGGTGTCCTTAGGAGGCCTCGCAGAAAACAACCCGGGGTGTGTTCTTGCAATAACCAACAGCGGGCTCTCCTAAATCACAGTCAAATAGCGGTGTGCGTGTGTAAAATTGAGGATTGAACAGTTACCTCCACACACGTTCTTCAACTTGTTTTATCTTTTTTCTGGCTAAAAAAAAGTTGCATCAAAGCACTCCACATACATGCAATACCTCGGGGTGTCTACGTTTCAAGTATGTACCCTTTTGTGGCGATATATAAAACTGGGGTATGTGTTAAGCCCCAAGCTAAAGATAGGCCTATCAGAAGACATACTCTCAATTTCAACTCAAATGGCAAGTCATTCAATTGTTACCGTACCTTCCCCAAATCCTGGCAGACCTATGCATGGGGGGGGGGGGGCATGGGTGTCCTTAGGAGGCCTCGCAGAAAACAACCCGGGGTGTGTTCTTGCAATAACCAACAGCGGGCTCTCCTAAATCACAGTCAAATAGCGGTGTGCGTGTGTAAAATTGAGGATTGAACAGTTACCTCCACACACGTTCTTCAACTTGTTTTATCTTTTTTCTGGCTAAAACAAAGTTGCATCAAAGCACTCCACATACATGCAATACCTCGGGGTGTCTACGTTTCAAGTATGTACCCTTTTGTGGCGATATATAAAACTGGGGTATGTGATAAGCCCCAAGCTAAAGATAGGCCTATCAGAAGACATACTCTCAATTTCAACTCAAATGGCAAGTCATTCAATTGTTACCGTACCTTCCCCAAATCCTGGCAGACCTATGCATGGGGGGGGCATGGGTGTCCTTAGGAGGCCTCGCAGAAAACAACCCGGGGTGTGTTCTTGCAATAACCAACAGCGGGCTCTTCTAAATCACAGTCAAATAGCGGTGTGCGTGTGTAAAATTGAGGATTGAACAGTTACCTCCACACACGTTCTTCAACTTGTTTTATCTTTTTTCTGGCTAAAAAAAAGTTGCATCAAAGCACTCCACATACATGCAATACCTCGGGGTGTCTACGTTTCAAGTATGTACCCTTTTGTGGCGATATATAAAACTGGGGTATGTGATAAGCCCCAAGCTAAAGATAGGCCTATCAGAAGACATACTCTCAATTTCAACTCAAATGGCAAGTCATTCAATTGTTACCGTACCTTCCCCAAATCCTGGCAGACCTATGCATGGGGGGGGCATGGGTGTCCTTAGGAGGCCTCGCAGAAAACAACCCGGGGTGTGTTCTTGCAATAACCAACAGCGGGCTCTCCTAAATCACAGTCAAATAGCGGTGTGCGTGTGTAAAATTGAGGATTGAACAGTTACCTCCACACACGTTCTTCAACTTGTTTTATCTTTTTTCTGGCTAAAACAAAGTTGCATCAAAGCACTCCACATACATGCAATACCTCGGGGTGTCTACGTTTCAAGTATGTACCCTTTTGTGGCGATATATAAAACTGGGGTATGTGATAAGCCCCAAGCTAAAGATAGGCCTATCAGAAGACATACTCTCAATTTCAACTCAAATGGCAAGTCATTCAATTGTTACCGTACCTTCCCCAAATCCTGGCAGACCTATGCATGGGGGGGGGCATGGGTGTCCTTAGGAGGCCTCGCAGAAAACAACCCGGGGTGTGTTCTTGCAATAACCAACAGCGGGCTCTCCTAAATCACAGTCAAATAGCGGTGTGCGTGTGTAAAATTGAGGATTGAACAGTTACCTCCACACACGTTCTTCAACTTGTTTTATCTTTTTTCTGGCTAAAAAAAAGTTGCATCAAAGCACTCCACATACATGCAATACCTCGGGGTGTCTACGTTTCAAGTATGTACCCTTTTGTGGCGATATATAAAACTGGGGTATGTGATAAGCCCCAAGCTAAAGATAGGCCTATCAGAAGACATACTCTCAATTTCAACTCAAATGGCAAGTCATTCAATTGTTACCGTACCTTCCCCAAATCCTGGCAGACCTATGCATGGGGGGGGCATGGGTGTCCTTAGGAGGCCTCGCAGAAAACAACCCGGGGTGTGTTCTTGCAATAACCAACAGCGGGCTCTCCTAAATCACAGTCACATAGCGGTGTGCGTGTGTAAAATTGAGGATTGAACAGTTACCTCCACACACGTTCTTCAACTACTGTGGGGTGTAAACTTTTCAAATATATGCACACTCATGGCAAGAAAATACATTGGGATATCTGATAAGGCCCTCAAAACAAGATAGGCAAACAAGATATATAAAATTTGAAAAACGCATATCAGACATTTTGCTTTGCACCCCCCCAGTGAACCCGACAAACGTATGCATGAGTGTTATCGCTGTACTCGGGAGATGATGCCAAGTACATATTGTGGTGTCCTTTGGCAGTAACACCTAACAGGAGCTTAGAATCTATGCACAAAGTAGAATGTGTGAGTGAAAAATAACACCACAAAAACGTTTGACAGAGACTGGTGGTAGAATTAGTGCATGTAAAGTGTTCAAATGCCACCATGTGAAATGCCCTAGGGTGTGTACTTTTCAAAAACATACAGTTTGACTGAGGTGAATTACATTGGTCGGCTTCAGACATGTTCCAACTGGGACATGGGTGCATGATGGCCAGCTGTGTTTTTTTTTGTTTGTTTTTTTATCATATTTTACTTTTTTTATTCTAGTACATTATATGATATGATGAAAATGATGGTATCTTTAGAATGAACATTTAATAGCCAGAAAAATGGTATATAATATGTATGGGTACAGTAAATGTGTAAGAGGCAAATTACATCTAAACACAACCACTGCAGAAATGTAAAAAGAGCCCTGGTCCTTAACGGTAATACAATTGAAAAATGGCCTGGTCACTAAGGGGTTACTAGCCAGAAAAATGGTATATAATATGTATGGGTACAGTAAATGTGTAAGAGGCAAATTACATCTAAACACAACCACTGCAGAAATGTAAAAAGAGCCCTGGTCCTTAACGGTAATACAATTGAAAAATGGCCTGGTCACTAAGGGGTTACAGCGGGTGTCAGGCCTTCAGCGTGTGCTCTGCCAACCTCAGCAAGTGTACTTTGCCACTCATATCTGGTGTCTCTATAGCGTGCTTTTACAAAGAAAAAATGATTTCACTGTAAGCTAATAGCAGTCAGTGTCCTTAAAGCGGGTGTCAGGCCTTCAGCGTGTGCTCTGTCAACCTCAGCAAGTGCACTTTGCCACTCATATCTGGTGTCTCTATAGCGTGACTTTACAAAGAAAAAAAGATTTTCACTGTAAGCTAATAGCAGTCGGTGTCCTTAAAGCGGGTGTCAGGCCTTCAGCGTGTGCTCTGCCAACCTCAGCAAGTGTACTTTGCCACTCATATCTGGTGTCTCTATAGCGTGCTTTTACAAAGAAAAAAAGTTTTTCAGTGTAAGCTAATAGCAGTCAGTGTCCTTAAAGCGGGTGTCAGGCCTTCAGCGTGTGCTCTGCCAACCTCAGCAAGTGTACTTTGCCATTCATATCTGGTGTCTCTATAGCGTGCTTTTACAAAGAAAAAATGTTTTTCACTGTAAGCTAATAGCAGTCAGTGTCCTTAAAGCGGGTGTCAGGCCTTCAGCGTGTGCTCTGTCAACCTCAGCAAGTGTACTTTGCCATTCATATCTGGTGTCTCTATAGCGTGCTTTTACAAATAAAAAATGTTTTTCACTGTAAGCTAATAGCAGTCAGTGTCCTTAAAGCGGGTGTCAGGCCTTCAGCGTGTGCTCTGCCAACCTCTGCAAGTGCACTTTGCAACTCATATCTGGTGTCACTATAGCGTGCCTTTAAAAAGAAAAAAGTTTTTCACTGTAAGCTAATAGCAGTTAGTTGTCTGCAAGCGTCTGGGTGTCAGGCCTTCAGCGTGTGCTCTGCCAACCTCAGCAAGTGCACGTTGCCACTCATATCTGGTGTCTCTATAGCGTGCCTTTACAAAGAAAAAAAGTTTTTCACTGTAAGCTAATAGCAGTCAGTGTCCTTAAAGCGGGTGTCAGGCCTTCAGCGTGTGCTCTGCCAACCTCAGCAAGTGTACTTTGCCACTCATATCTGGTGTCTCTATAGCGTGCTTTTACAAAGAAAAAAAGTTTTTCAGTGTAAGCTAATAGCAGTCAGTGTCCTTAAAGCGGGTGTCAGGCCTTCAGCGTGTGCTCTGCCAACCTCAGCAAGTGTACTTTGCCATTCATATCTGGTGTCTCTATAGCGTGCTTTTACAAAGAAAAAATGTTTTTCACTGTAAGCTAATAGCAGTCAGTGTCCTTAAAGCGGGTGTCAGGCCTTCAGCGTGTGCTCTGTCAACCTCAGCAAGTGTACTTTGCCATTCATATCTGGTGTCTCTATAGCGTGCTTTTACAAATAAAAAATGTTTTTCACTGTAAGCTAATAGCAGTCAGTGTCCTTAAAGCGGGTGTCAGGCCTTCAGCGTGTGCTCTGCCAACCTCTGCAAGTGCACTTTGCAACTCATATCTGGTGTCACTATAGCGTGCCTTTAAAAAGAAAAAAGTTTTTCACTGTAAGCTAATAGCAGTTAGTTGTCTGCAAGCGTCTGGGTGTCAGGCCTTCAGCGTGTGCTCTGCCAACCTCAGCAAGTGTATTTTGCCACTCATATCTGGTGTCTCGATTGCGTACCTTTAAAAAGAAAAAAAGTTTTTCACTGTAAGCTAATAGCAGTCAGTGTCCTTAAAGCGGGTCTCAGGCCTTCAGCGTGTGCTCTGCCAACCTGTGCAAGTGTACTTTGCCACTCATATCTGGTGTCTCTATAGCGTGCCTTTAACAATAAAAAAGGTTTTCACTGTAAGCCAATAGCAGTCAGTGTCCTTAAAGCGGGTGTCAGGCCTTCAGCGTGTGCTCTGCCAACCTCTGCAAGTGCACTTTGCAACTCATATCTGGTGTCACTATAGCGTGCCTTTTAAAAGAAAAAAAGTTTTTCACTGTAAGCTAATAGCAGTTAGTTGTCTGCAAGCGTCTGGGTGTCAGGCCTTCACCGTGTGCTCTGCCAACCTCAGCAAGTGTACTTTGCCACTCATATCTGGTGTCTCTATAGCGTGCCTTTAAAAAGAAAAAAAGGTTTTCACTGTAAGCTAATAGCAGTCAGTGTCCTTAAAGCGGGTGTCAGGCCTTCAGCGTGTGCTCTGCCAACCTCAGCAAGTGTACTTTGCCACTCATATGTGGTGTCTCTATAGCGTGCCTTTACAAAGAAAAAAAGGTTTTCACTAGCAGTCAGTGTCCTTAAAGCGGATGTCAGGCCTTCAGCGTGTGCTCTGCCAACCTCTGCAAGTGCACTTTGCAACTCATATCTGGTGTCACTATAGCGTGCCTTTAAAAAGAAAAAAAGTTTTTCACTGTAAGCTAATAGCAGTCAGTGTCCTTAAAGCGGGTCTCAGGCCTTCAGCGTGTGCTCTGCCAACCTCTGCAAGTGCACTTTGCAACTCATATCTGGTGTCACTATAGCGTGCCTTTAAAAAGAAAAAAAGTTTTTCAGTGTAAGCTAATAGCAGTTAGTTGTCTGCAAGCGTCTGGGTGTCAGGCCTTCACCGTGTGCTCTGCCAACCTCAGCAAGTATTCTTTGCCACTCATATCTGGTGTCTCTATAGCGTGCCTTTAAAAAGAAAAAAAGGTTTGCACTGTAAGCTAATAGCAGTCAGTGTCCTTAAAGCGGGTGTCAGGCCTTCAGCGTGTGCTCTGCCAACCTCAGCAAGTGTACTTTGCCACTCATATCTGGTGTCTCTATAGCGTGCCTTTACAAAGAAAAAAAGGATTTCACTGTAAGCTAATAGCAGTCAGTGTCCTTAAAGCGGGTGTCAGGCCTTCAGCGTGTGCTCTGCCAACCTCTGCAAGTGTACTTTGCCACTCATATCTGGTGTCTCTATAGCGTGCCTTTAAAAAGAAAAAAGTTTTTCACTGTAAGCTAATAGCAGTTAGTTGTCTGCAAGCGTCTGGGTGTCAGGCCTTCAGCGTGTGCTCTGCCAACCTCAGCAAGTGTACTTTGCAACTCATATCTGGTGTCTCTATAGCGTGCTTTTACAAAGAAAAAAGTTTTTCAGTGTAAGCTAATAGCAGTCAGTGTCCTTAAAGCGGGTGTCAGGCCTTCAGCGTGTGCTCTGTCAACCTCAGCAAGAGTACTTTGCCATTCATATCTGGTGTCTCTATAGCGTGCTTTTACAAAGAAAAAAGTTTTTCAGTGTAAGCTAATAGCAGTCAGTGTCCTTAAAGCGGGTGTCAGGCCTTCAGCGTGTGCTCTGCCAACCTCTGCAAGTGCACTTTGCAACTCATATCTGGTGTCACTATAGCGTGCCTTTAAAAAGAAAAAAGTTTTTCACTGTAAGCTAATAGCAGTTAGTTGTCTGCAAGCGTCTGGGTGTCAGGCCTTCAGCGTGTGCTCTGCCAACCTCAGCAAGTGTATTTTGCCACTCATATCTGGTGTCTCGATTGCGTGCCTTTAAAAAGAAAAAAAGTTTTTCACTGTAAGCTAATAGCAGTCAGTGTCCTTAAAGCGGGTCTCAGGCCTTCAGCGTGTGCTCTGCCAACCTCTGCAAGTGTACTTTGCCACTCATATCTGGTGTCTCTATAGCGTGCCTTTAACAATAAAAAAGGTTTTCACTGTAAGCCAATAGCAGTCAGTGTCCTTAAAGCGGGTGTCAGGCCTTCAGCGTGTGCTCTGCCAACCTCTGCAAGTGCACTTTGCAACTCATATCTGGTGTCACTATAGCGTGCCTTTTAAAAGAAAAAAAGTTTTTCACTGTAAGCTAATAGCAGTTAGTTGTCTGCAAGCGTCTGGGTGTCAGGCCTTCACCGTGTGCTCTGCCAACCTCAGCAAGTGTACTTTGCCACTCATATCTGGTGTCTCTATAGCGTGCCTTTAAAAAGAAAAAAAGGTTTTCACTGTAAGCTAATAGCAGTCAGTGTCCTTAAAGCGGGTGTCAGGCCTTCAGCGTGTGCTCTGCCAACCTCAGCAAGTGTACTTTGCCACTCATATGTGGTGTCTCTATAGCGTGCCTTTACAAAGAAAAAAAGGTTTTCACTAGCAGTCAGTGTCCTTAAAGCGGATGTCAGGCCTTCAGCGTGTGCTCTGCCAACCTCTGCAAGTGCACTTTGCCACTCATATCTGGTGTCACCATAGCGTGCCTTTAAAAAGAAAAAAAGTTTTTCACTGTAAGCTAATAGCAGTCAGTGTCCTTAAAGCGGGTCTCAGGCCTTCAGCGTGTGCTCTGCCAACCTCTGCAAGTGCACTTTGCAACTCATATCTGGTGTCACTATAGCGTGCCTTTAAAAAGAAAAAAAGTTTTTCAGTGTAAGCTAATAGCAGTTAGTTGTCTGCAAGCGTCTGGGTGTCAGGCCTTCACCGTGTGCTCTGCCAACCTCAGCAAGTATTCTTTGCCACTCATATCTGGTGTCTCTATAGCGTGCCTTTAAAAAGAAAAAAAGGTTTGCACTGTAAGCTAATAGCAGTCAGTGTCCTTAAAGCGGGTGTCAGGCCTTCAGCGTGTGCTCTGCCAACCTCAGCAAGTGTACTTTGCCACTCATATCTGGTGTCTCTATAGCGTGCCTTTACAAAGAAAAAAAGGATTTCACTGTAAGCTAATAGCAGTCAGTGTCCTTAAAGCGGGTGTCAGGCCTTCAGCGTGTGCTCTGCCAACCTCTGCAAGTGTACTTTGCCACTCATATCTGGTGTCTCTATAGCGTGCCTTTAAAAAGAAAAAAGTTTTTCACTGTAAGCTAATAGCAGTTAGTTGTCTGCAAGCGTCTGGGTGTCAGGCCTTCAGCGTGTGCTCTGCCAACCTCAGCAAGTGTACTTTGCAACTCATATCTGGTGTCTCTATAGCGTGCTTTTACAAAGAAAAAAGTTTTTCAGTGTAAGCTAATAGCAGTCAGTGTCCTTAAAGCGGGTGTCAGGCCTTCAGCGTGTGCTCTGTCAACCTCAGCAAGAGTACTTTGCCATTCATATCTGGTGTCTCTATAGCGTGCTTTTACAAAGAAAAAAGTTTTTCAGTGTAAGCTAATAGCAGTCAGTGTCCTTAAAGCGGGTGTCAGGCCTTCAGCGTGTGCTCTGCCAACCTCTGCAAGTGCACTTTGCAACTCATATCTGGTGTCACTATAGCGTGCCTTTAAAAAGAAAAAAGTTTTTCACTGTAAGCTAATAGCAGTTAGTTGTCTGCAAGCGTCTGGGTGTCAGGCCTTCAGCGTGTGCTCTGCCAACCTCAGCAAGTGTATTTTGCCACTCATATCTGGTGTCTCGATAGCGTGCCTTTAAAAAGAAAAAAAGTTTTTCACTGTAAGCTAATAGCAGTCAGTGTCCTTAAAGCGGGTCTCAGGCCTTCAGCGTGTGCTCTGCCAACCTCTGCAAGTGTACTTTGCCACTCATATCTGGTGTCTCTATAGCGTGCCTTTAAAAATAAAAAAGGTTTTCACTGTAAGCCAATAGCAGTCAGTGTCCTTAAAGCGGGTGTCAGGCCTTCAGCGTGTGCTCTGCCAACCTCTGCAAGTGCACTTTGCAACTCATATCTGGTGTCACTATAGCGTGCCTTTAAAAAGAAAAAAAGTTTTTCACTGTAAGCTAATAGCAGTTAGTTGTCTGCAAGCGTCTGGGTGTCAGGCCTTCACCGTGTGCTCTGCCAACCTCAGCAAGTGTACTTTGCCACTCATATCTGGTGTCTCTATAGCGTGCCTTTACAAAGAAAAAAAGTTTTTCACTGTAAGCTAATAGCAGTCAGTGTCCTTAAAGCGGGTCTCAGGCCTTCAGCGTGTGCTCTGCCAACCTCAGCAAGTGTACTTTGCCACTCATATGTGGTGTCTCTATAGCGTGCCTTTACAAAGAAAAAAAGGTTTTCACTAGCAGTCAGTGTCCTTAAAGCGGATGTCAGGCCTTCAGCGTGTGCTCTGCCAACCTCTGCAAGTGCACTTTGCCACTCATATCTGGTGTCACTATAGCGTGCCTTTAAAAAGAAAAAAAGGTTTTCACTGTAAGCTAATAGCAGTCAGTGTCCTTAAAGCGGGTGTCAGGCCTTCAGCGTGTGCTCTGCCAACCTCAGCAAGTGTACTTTGCCACTCATATCTGGTGTCTCTATAGCGTGCCTTTACAAAGAAAAAAAGTTTTTCACTGTAAGCTAATAGCAGTCAGTGTCCTTAAAGCGGGTCTCAGGCCTTCAGCGTGTGCTCTGCCAACCTCTGCAAGTGCACTTTGCAACTCATATCTGGTGTCACTATAGCGTGCCTTTAAAAAGAAAAAAAGTTTTTCACTGTAAGCTAATAGCAGTTAGTTGTCTGCAAGCGTCTGGGTGTCAGGCCTTCACCGTGTGCTCTGCCATCCTCAGCAAATATACTTTGCCACTCATATCTGGTGTCTCTATAGCGTGCTTTTAAAAAGAAAAAAAGGTTTGCACTGTAAGCTAATAGCAGTCAGTGTCCTTAAAGTGGGTGTCAGGCCTTCAGCGTGTGCTCTGCCAACCTCAGCAAGTGTACTTTGCCACTCATATCTCGTGTCTCTATAGCGTGCCTTTACAAAGAAAAAAAGGTTTTCACTGTAAGCTAATAGCAGTCAGTGTCCTTAAAGCGGGTGTCAGGCCTTCAGCGTGTGCTCTGCCAACCTCTGCAAGTGTACTTTGCCACTCATATCTGGTGTCTCTATAGCGTGCCTTTAAAAAGAAAAAAAGTTTTTCACTGTAAGCTAATAGCAGTTACCGTGTTTCTCCGAAAATAAGACCGGGTCTTATATTAATTTTAGTCACACAAAACACACTAGGGCTTATTTTCAGGGTAGGACTTATTTATTTACGGTACCGGTATGTACATTGAACCCCCCTTTAATGAATCCACCCCCCTTTAATTAATCCACCCCCTCTAATGAATCCACCCCCCCTTAATAAATCCACCCCCCTCTAATTAATCCACCCCCCCTCTTTAATAAATCCACCCCCTCTAATTAATCCACCCCCTTTAATTAATCCACCCCCTTTAATTAATCCACACCCCCCTCTAATTAATCCACCACCCCTTTAATTAATCCACCCCCCTTTAATTAATTCACCCTCCCTCTAATTAATCCACCCCCTCTAATTAATCCACCACCCCTTTAATTAATCCACCACCCCTTTAATTAATCCACCACCCCTTTAATTAATCCACCCCCTCTAATTAATCCACCCCCCCTTTAATAAATCCACCCCCTCTAATTAATCCACCCCCCTTTAATTAATCCCCCCCTCTTTAATAAATCCACCCCCTCTAATTAATCCACCCCCTTTAATTAATCCACCCCCTTTAATTAATCCACACCCCCTCTAATTAATCCACCACCCCTTTAATTAATCCACCCCCTTTAATTAATTCACCCTCCCTCTAATTAATCCACCCCCTCTAATTAATCCACCCCCTTTAATAAATCCACCCCCTCTAATTAATCCACCCCCCCATTAATTAATCCACCCCCCCTCTTTAATAAATCCACCCCCTCTAATTAATCCACCCCCTCTAATTAATCCACCACCCCTTTAATTAATCCACCACCTCTTTAATTAATCCACCACCCCTTTAATTAATCCACCCTCCCTTTAATTAATCCACCCCCCCTTTAATTAATCCACCCCCCTTTAATTAATCCACCCCCCCTCTTTAATAAATCCACCCCCACTAATTAATCCACACCCCCCTCTAATTAATCCACACACCCCCTCTAATTAATCCACACCCCCCTCTAATTAATCCACATACCCCCTCTAATTAATTAAGTCCCAGACATAAAATACCGGTATCTACTCACAGTTCAAAGAGTCCGACCACTGGATGCCTCACCGCCCGGAATGGATCCTTCCGCTGAAGATCCGTGAAGGCAGACTGACGGCGCTGCGCACGTCGTCATCACGCTGCGCACGTCGCCATCACGCTGCGCGATGCCGCGGCCCGCAACGCTCCTCCCCCTCCTCTTCATAGAAGAAGGAAGTCCCGCCGGGCCGCAAAGGTAAAATGCCTAGGTCTTATTTTCGGGGTAGGGCTTATATTGCAGCCCACCCCGAAAATTCGGCTAGGGCTTATTTTCGGGGTAGGTCCTATTTTCGGGGAAACACGGTAGTTGTCTGCAAGCGTCTAGGTGTCAGGCCTTCAGCGTGTGCTCTGCCAACCTCAGCAAGTGTACTTTGCAACTCATATCTGGTGTCTCTATAGCGTGCCTTTAAAAATAAAAAAAGGTTTTCACTGTAAGCCAATAGCAGTCAGTGTCCTTAAAGCGGGTGTCAGGCCTTCAGCGTGTGCTCTGCCAACCTCTGCAAGTGCACTGTGCAACTCATATCTGGTGTCTCTATAGCGTGCCTTTACAAAGAAAAAAGTTTTTCACTGTAAGCTAATAGCAGTCAGTGTCCTTAAAGCGGGTGTCAGTCCTTCAGCGTGTGCTCTGTCAACCTCAGCAAGTGCACTTTGCCACTCATATCTGGTGTCTCTATAGCGTGCCTTTAAAAATAAAAAAAGGTTTTCACTGTAAGCCAATAGCAGTCAGTGTCCTTAAAGCGGGTGTCAGGCCTTCAGCGTGTGCTCTGCCAACCTCAGCAAGTGTACTTTGCTACTCATATCTGGTGTCTCTATAGCGTGCTTTTACAAAGAAAAAATGATTTCACTGTAAGCTAATAGCAGTCAGTGTCCTTAAAGCGGGTGTCAGGCCTTCAGCGTGTGCTCTGTCAACCTCAGCAAGTGCACTTTGCCACTCATATCTGGTGTCTCTATAGCGTGACTTTACAAAGAAAAAAAGATTTTCACTGTAAGCTAATAGCAGTCAGTGTCCTTAAAGCGGGTGTCAGGCCTTCAGCGTGTGCTCTGTCAACCTCAGCAAGTGCACTTTGCCACTCATATCTGGTGTCTCTATAGCGTGCCTTTAAAAAGAAAAAAAGTTTTTCACTGTAAGCTAATAGCAGTCGGTGTCCTTAAAGCGGGTGTCAGGCCTTCAGCGTGTACTCTGCCAACCGCTGCCAGTGGACTTTGCCACTCATATCTGGTGTCTCTAAAGCGTGCTTTTACAAAGAAAAAAAGGTTTTCACTGTAAGCCAATAGCAGTCAGTGTCCTTAAAGCGGGTGTCAGGCCTTCAGCGTGTGCTCTGCCAACCTCTGCAAGTGCACTGTGCAACTCATATCTGGTGTCTCTATAGCGTGCCTTTACAAAGAAAAAAGTTTTTCACTGTAAGCTAATAGCAGTCAGTGTCCTTAAAGCGGGTGTCAGTCCTTCAGCGTGTGCTCTGTCAACCTCAGCAAGTGCACTTTGCCACTCATATCTGGTGTCTCTATAGCGTGCCTTTAAAAATAAAAAAAGGTTTTCACTGTAAGCCAATAGCAGTCAGTGTCCTTAAAGCGGGTGTCAGGCCTTCAGCGTGTGCTCTGCCAACCTCAGCAAGTGTACTTTGCTACTCATATCTGGTGTCTCTATAGCGTGCTTTTACAAAGAAAAAATGATTTCACTGTAAGCTAATAGCAGTCAGTGTCCTTAAAGCGGGTGTCAGGCCTTCAGCGTGTGCTCTGTCAACCTCAGCAAGTGCACTTTGCCACTCATATCTGGTGTCTCTATAGCGTGACTTTACAAAGAAAAAAAGATTTTCACTGTAAGCTAATAGCAGTCAGTGTCCTTAAAGCGGGTGTCAGGCCTTCAGCGTGTGCTCTGTCAACCTCAGCAAGTGCACTTTGCCACTCATATCTGGTGTCTCTATAGCGTGCCTTTAAAAAGAAAAAAAGTTTTTCACTGTAAGCTAATAGCAGTCGGTGTCCTTAAAGCGGGTGTCAGGCCTTCAGCGTGTACTCTGCCAACCGCTGCCAGTGGACTTTGCCACTCATATCTGGTGTCTCTAAAGCGTGCTTTTACAAAGAAAAAAAGTTTTTCAGTGTAAGCTAATAGCAGTCAGTGTCCTTAAAGCGGGTGTCAGGCCTTCAGCGTGTGCTCTGCCAACCTCAGCAAGTGTACTTTGCCACTCATATTTGGTGTCTCTATAGCGTGCTTTTACAAAGAAAAAAAGTTTTTCAGTGTAAGCTAATAGCAGTCAGTGTCCTTAAAGCGGGTGTCAGGCCTTCAGCGTGTGCTCTGCCAACCTCAGCAAGTGTACTTTGCCATTCATATCTGGTGTCTCTGTAGCGTGCTTTTACAAAGAAAAAATGTTTTTCACTGTAAGCTAATAGCAGTCAGTGTCCTTAAAGCGGGTGTCAGGCCTTCAGCGTGTGCTCTGCCAACCTCTGCAAGTGCACTTTGCAACTCATATCTGGTGTCACTATAGCGTGCCTTTAAAAAGAAAAAAAGTTTTTCACTGTAAGCTAATAGCAGTTAGTTGTCTGCAAGCGTCTGGGTGTCAGGCCTTCACCGTGTGCTCTGCCAACCTCAGCAAGTGTACTTTGCCACTCATATCTGGAGTCTCTATAGCGTGCCTTTAAAAAGAAAAAAAGGTTTGCACTGTAAGCTAATAGCAGTCAGTGTCCTTAAAGCAGGTGTCAGGCCTTCAGCGTGTGCTCTGCCAACCTCAGCAAGTGTACTTTGCCACTAATATCTGGTGTCTCTATAGCGTGCCTTTACAAAGAAAAAAAGGTTTTCACTGTAAGCTAATAGCAGTCAGTGGCCTTAAAGCGGGTGTCAGGACTTCAGCGTGTGCTCTGCCAAACTCTGCAAGTGCACTTTGCCACTCATATCTGGTGTCTCTATAGCGTGCCTTTAAAAATAAAAAAAGGTTTTCACTGTAAGCTAATAGCAGTCAGTGTCCTTAAAGCGGGTGTCAGGCCTTCAGCGTGTGCTCTGCCAACCTCTGCAAGTGTACTTTGCCACTCATATCTGGTGTCTCTATAGCGTGCCTTTAAAAAGAAAAAAAGTTTTTCACTGTAAGCTAATAGCAGTTAGTTGTCTGCAAGCGTCTGGGTGTCAGGCCTTCAGTGTCTGCTCTGCCAACCTCAGCAAGTGTACTTTGCAACTCATATCTGGTGTCTCTATAGCGTGCCTTTAAAAATAAAAAAAGGTTTTCACTGTAAGCCAATAGCAGTCCGTGTCCTTAAAGCGGGTGTCAGGCCTTCAGCGTGTGCTCTGCCAACCTCAGCAAGTGCACTTTGCAACTCATATCTGGTGTCACTATAGCGTGCCTTTAAAAAGAAAAAAAGTTTTTCACTGTAAGCTAATAGCAGTTAGTTGTCTGCAAGCGTCTGGGTGTCAGGCCTTCACCGTGTGCTCTGCCAACCTCAGCAAGTGTACTTTGCCACTCATATCTGGAGTCTCTATAGCGTGCCTTTAAAAAGAAAAAAAGGTTTGCACTGTAAGCTAATAGCAGTCAGTGTCCTTAAAGCGGGTGTCAGGCCTTCAGCGTGTGCTCTGCCAACCTCAGCAAGTGTACTTTGCCACTAATATCTGGTGTCTCTATAGCGTGCCTTTACAAAGAAAAAAAGGTTTTCACTGTAAGCTAATAGCAGTCAGTGGCCTTAAAGCGGGTGTCAGGACTTCAGCGTGTGCTCTGCCAAACTCTGCAAGTGCACTTTGCCACTCATATCTGGTGTCTCTATAGCGTGCCTTTAAAAATAAAAAAAGGTTTTCACTGTAAGCTAATAGCAGTCAGTGTCCTTAAAGCGGGTGTCAGGCCTTCAGCGTGTGCTCTGCCAACCTCTGCAAGTGTACTTTGCCACTCATATCTGGTGTCTCTATAGCGTGCCTTTAAAAAGAAAAAAAGTTTTTCACTGTAAGCTAATAGCAGTTAGTTGTCTGCAAGCGTCTGGGTGTCAGGCCTTCAGCGTCTGCTCTGCCAACCTCATCAAGTGTACTTTGCAACTCATATCTGGTGTCTCTATAGCGTGCCTTTAAAAATAAAAAAAGGTTTTCACTGTAAGCCAATAGCAGTCAGTGTCCTTAAAGCGGGTGTCAGGCCTTCAGCGTGTGCTCTGCCAACCTCAGCAAGTGCACTTTGCAACTCATATCTGGTGTCACTATAGCGTGCCTTTAAAAAGAAAAAAAATTTTCACTGTAAGCTAATAGCAGTTAGTTGTCTGCAAGCGTCTGGGTGTCAGGCCTTCAGCGTCTGCTCTGCCAACCTCATCAAGTGTACTTTGCAACTCATATCTGGTGTCTCTATAGCGTGCCTTTAAAAATAAAAAAAGGTTTTCACTGTAAGCTAATAGCAGTCAGTGTCCTTAAAGCGGGTGTCAGGCCTTCAGCGTGTGCTCTGCCAACCTCAGCAAGTGTACTTTGCCACTCATATCTGTTGTCTCTATAGCGTGCTTTTGCAAAGAAAAAATGATTTCACTGTAAGCTAATAGCAGTCAGTGTCCTTAAAGCGGGTGTCAGTCCTTCAGCGTGTGCTCTGTCAACCTCAGCAAGTGCACTTTGCCACTCATATCTGGTGTCTCTATAGCGTGACTTTACAAAGAAAAAAAGATTTTCACTGTAAGCTAATAGCAGTCAGTGTCCTTAAAGCGGGTGTCAGGCCTTCAGCGTGTGCTCTGCCAACCTCAGCAAGTGTACTTTGCCACTCATATCTGGTGTCTCTATAGCGTGCTTTTACAAAGAAAAAATGATTTCACTGTAAGCTAATAGCAGTCAGTGTCCTTAAAGCGGGTGTCAGGCCTTCAGCGTGTGCTCTGTCAACCTCAGCAAGTGCACTTTGCCACTCATATCTGGTGTCTCTATAGCGTGACTTTACAAAGAAAAAAAGATTTTCACTGTAAGCTAATAGCAGTCAGTGTCCTTAAAGCGGGTGTCAGGCCTTCAGCGTGTGCTCTGTCAACCTCAGCAAGTGCACTTTGCCACTCATATCTGGTGTCTCTATAGCGTGCTTTTACAAAGAAAAAAGTTTTTCAGTGTAAGCTAATAGCAGTCGGTGTCCTTAAAGCAGGTGTCAGGCCTTCAGCGTGTACTCTGCCAACCGCTGCCAGTGGACTTTGCCACTCATATCTGGTGTCTCTAAAGCGTGCTTTTACAAAGAAAAAAAGTTTTTCAGTGTAAGCTAATAGCAGTCAGTGTCCTTAAAGCGGGTGTCAGGCCTTCAGCGTGTGCTCTGCCAACCTCAGCAAGTGTACTTTGCCACTCATATCTGGTGTCTCTATAGGGTGCTATTACAAAGAAAAAAAGTTTTTCAGTGTAAGCTAATAGCAGTCAGTGTCCTTAAAGCGGGTGTCAGGCCTTCAGCGTGTGCTCTGCCAACCTCAGCAAGTGTACTTTGCCACTCATATCTGTTGTCTCTATAGCGTGCTTTTACAAAGAAAAAATGATTTCACTGTAAGCTAATAGCAGTCAGTGTCCTTAAAGCGGGTGTCAGGCCTTCAGCGTGTGCTCTGTCAACCTCAGCAAGGGCACTTTGCCACTCATATCTGGTGTCTCTATAGTGTGCTTTTACAAAGAAAAAAGTTTTTCAGTGTAAGCTAATAGCAGTCGGTGTCCATAAAGCGGGTGTCAGGCCTTCAGCGTGTACTCGGCCAACCGCTGCCAGTGGACTTTGCCACTCATATCTGGTGTCTCTAAAGCGTGCTTTTACAAAGAAAAAAAGGTTTTTACTGTAAGCCAATAGCAGTCAGTGTCCTTAAAGCGGGTGTCAGGCCTTCAGCGTGTGCTCTGCCAACCTCAGCAAGTGTACTTTGCCACTCATATCTGGTGTCTCTATAGCGTGCTTTTACAAAGAAAAAATGATTTCACTGTAAGCTAATAGCAGTCAGTGTCCTTAAAGCGGGTGTCAGGCCTTCAGCGTGTGCTCTGCCAACCTCAGCAAGTGTACTTTGCCACTCATATCTGGTGTCTCTATAGCGTGCTTTTACAAAGAAAAAATGATTTCACTGTAAGCTAATAGCAGTCAGTGTCCTTAAAGCGGGTGTCAGGCCTTCAGCGTGTGCTCTGCCAACCTCAGCAAGTGTACTTTGCCATTCATATCTGGTGTCTCTGTAGCGTGCTTTTACAAAGAAAAAATGTTTTTCACTGTAAGCTAATAGCAGTCAGTGTCCTTAAAGCGGGTGTCAGGCCTTCAGCGTGTGCTCTGCCAACCTCAGCAAGTGTACTTTGCCATTCATATCTGGTGTCTCTGTAGCGTGCTTTTACAAAGAAAAAATGTTTTTCACTGTAAGCTAATAGCAGTCAGTGTCCTTAAAGCGGGTGTCAGGCCTTCAGCGTGTGCTCTGCCAACCTCTGCAAGTGCACTTTGCAACTCATATCTGGTGTCACTATAGCGTGCCTTTAAAGAGAAAAAAAGTTTTTCACTGTAAGCTAATAGCAGTTAGTTGTCTGCAAGCGTCTGGGTGTCAGGCCTTCACCGTGTGCTCTGCCAACCTCAGCAAGTGTACTTTGCCACTCATATCTGGAGTCTCTATAGCGTGCCTTTAAAAAGAAAAAAAGGTTTGCACTGTAAGCTAATAGCAGTCAGTGTCCTTAAAGCGGGTGTCAGGCCTTCAGCGTGTGCTCTGCCAACCTCAGCAAGTGTACTTTGCCACTAATATCTGGTGTCTCTATAGCGTGCCTTTACAAAGAAAAAAAGGTTTTCACTGTAAGCTAATAGCAATCAGTGGCCTTAAAGCCACTGTCCTTAGTCCTTAGCAGTCAGTCCTTAGTCCTTAGCAGTCAGTGTCCTTAAAGTGGGTGTCAGGCCTTCAGCGTGTGCTCTGCCAACCTCTGCAAGTGTACTTTGCCACTCATATCTGGTGTCTCTATAGCGTGCCTTTAAAAAGAAAAAAAGTTTTTCACTGTAAGCTAATAGAAGTCAGTGTCCTTAAAGTGGGTGTCAGGCCTTCAGCGTGTGCTCTGCCAACCTCTGCAAGTGTACTTTGCCACTCTTATCTGGTGTCGCAATAGATTGCATTTAAAAACCAAAAAACTTTTTTCACTGTTATAGATTGAATAGCAGTTAGCTGTCTGCAAGCGGGTGTCAGGCCTACAGCGTATGCTCTGCCAACCTCTGCAAGTGTACTTTGCCACTCATATCTGGTGTCTCTATAGCGTGCCTTTAAAAAGAAAAAAGTTTTTCACTGTAAGCTAATAGCAGTCAGTGTCCTTAAAGTGGGTGTCAGGCCTTCAGCGTGTGCTCTGCCAACCTCTGCAAGTGCACTTTGCCACTCATATCTGGTGTCTCTATAGCGTGCCTTTACAAAGAAAAAAAGGTTTTCACTGTAAGCTAATAGCAGTCAGTGTCCTTAAAGCGGTTGTCAGGCCTTCAGCGTGTGCTCTGCCAACCTCTGCAAGTGTACTTTGCCACTCATATCTGGTGTCTCTATAGCGTGCCTTTAAAAAGAAAAAAAGTTTTCACTGTAAGCCAATAGCAGTCAGTGTCCTTAAAGCGGGTGTCAGACCTTCAGCGTGTGCTCTGCCAACCTCTGCAAGTGTACTTTGCCACTCATATCTGGTGTCTCTATAGCGTGCCTTTAAAAAGAAAAAAAGTTTTTCACTGTAAGCTAATAGCAGTTAGTTGTCTGCAAGCGTCTGGGTGTCAGGCCTTCAGCGTCTGCTCTGCCAACCTCAGCAAGTGTACTTTGCAACTCATATCTGGTGTCTCTATAGCGTGCCTTTAAAAATAAAAAAAGGTTTTCACTGTAAGCCAATAGCAGTCAGAGTCCTTAAAGCGGGTGTCAGGCCTTCAGCGTGTGCTCTGCCAACCTCAGCAAGTGCACTTTGCAACTCATATCTGGTGTCACTATAGCGTGCCTTTAAAAAGAAAAAAAGTTTTTCACTGTAAGCTAATAGCAGTTAGTTGTCTGCAAGCGTCTGGGTGTCAGGCCTTCACCGTGTGCTCTGCCAACCTCTGCAAGTGCACTGTGCAACTCATATCTGGTGTCTCTATAGCGTGCCTTTACAAAGAAAAAAGTTTTTCACTGTAAGCTAATAGCAGTCAGTGTCCTTAAAGCGGGTGTCAGGCCTTCAGCGTGTGCTCTGCCAACCTCAGCAAGTGTACTTTGCCACTCATATCTGTTGTCTCTATAGCGTGCTTTTGCAAAGAAAAAATGATTTCACTGTAAGCTAATAGCAGTCAGTGTCCTTAAAGCGGGTGTCAGGCCTTCAGCGTGTGCTCTGTCAACCTCAGCAAGTGCACTTTGCCACTCATATCTGGTGTCTCTATAGCGTGACTTTACAAAGAAAAAAAGATTTTCACTGTAAGCTAATAGCAGTCAGTGTCCTTAAAGCGGGTGTCAGGCCTTCAGCGTGTGCTCTGCCAACCTCAGCAAGTGTACTTTGCCACTCATATCTGGTGTCTCTATAGCGTGCTTTTACAAAGAAAAAATGATTTCACTGTAAGCTAATAGCAGTCAGTGTCCTTAAAGCGGGTGTCAGGCCTTCAGCGTGTGCTCTGTCAACCTCAGCAAGTGCACTTTGCCACTCATATCTGGTGTCTCTATAGCGTGACTTTACAAAGAAAAAAAGATTTTCACTGTAAGCTAATAGCAGTCAGTGTCCTTAAAGCGGGTGTCAGGCCTTCAGCGTGTGCTCTGTCAACCTCAGCAAGTGCACTTTGCCACTCATATCTGGTGTCTCTATAGCGTGCTTTTACAAAGAAAAAAGTTTTTCAGTGTAAGCTAATAGCAGTCGGTGTCCTTAAAGCAGGTGTCAAGCCTTCAGCGTGTACTCTGCCAACCGCTGCCAGTGGACTTTGCCACTCATATCTGGTGTCTCTAAAGCGTGCTTTTACAAAGAAAAAAAGTTTTTCAGTGTAAGCTAATAGCAGTCAGTGTCCTTAAAGCGGGTGTCAGGCCTTCAGCGTGTGCTCTGCCAACCTCAGCAAGTGTACTTTGCCACTCATATCTGGTGTCTCTATAGGGTGCTATTACAAAGAAAAAAAGTTTTTCAGTGTAAGCTAATAGCAGTCAGTGTCCTTAAAGCGGGTGTCAGGCCTTCAGCGTGTGCTCTGCCAACCTCAGCAAGTGTACTTTGCCACTCATATCTGTTGTCTCTATAGCGTGCTTTTACAAAGAAAAAATGATTTCACTGTAAGCTAATAGCAGTCAGTGTCCTTAAAGCGGGTGTCAGTCCTTCAGCGTGTGCTCTGTCAACCTCAGAAAGTGCACTTTGCCACGCATATCTGGTGTCTCTATAGCGTGACTTTACAAAGAAAAAAAGATTTTCACTGTAAGCTAATAGCAGTCAGTGTCCTTAAAGCGGGTGTCAGGCCTTCAGCGTGTGCTCTGTCAACCTCAGCAAGGGCACTTTGCCACTCATATCTGGTGTCTCTATAGTGTGCTTTTACAAAGAAAAAAGTTTTTCAGTGTAAGCTAATAGCAGTCGGTGTCCTTAAAGCGGGTGTCAGGCCTTCAGCGTGTACTCTGCCAACCGCTGCCAGTGGACTTTGCCACTCATATCTGGTGTCTCTATAGCGTGCCTTTAAAAATAAAAAAAGGTTTTTACTGTAAGCCAATAGCAGTCAGTGTCCTTAAAGCGGGTGTCAGGCCTTCAGTGTGTGCTCTGCCAACCTCAGCAAGTGTACTTTGCCACTCATATCTGGTGTCTCTATAGCGTGCTTTTACAAAGAAAAAATGATTTCACTGTAAGCTAATAGCAGTCGGTGTCCTTAAAGCGGGTGTCAGGCCTTCAGCGTGTACTCGGCCAACCGCTGCCAGTGGACTTTGCCACTCATATCTGGTGTCTCTAAAGCGTGCTTTTACAAAGAAAAAAAGTTTTTCAGTGTAAGCTAATAGCAGTCAGTGTCCTTAAAGCGGGTGTCAGGCCTTCAGCGTGTGCTCTGCCAACCTCAGCAAGTGTACTTTGCCACTCATATCTGGTGTCTCTATAGCGTGACTTTACAAAGAAAAAAAGATTTTCACTGTAAGCTAATAGCAGTCAGTGTCCTTAAAGCGGGTGTCAGGCCTTCAGCGTGTGCTCTGCCAACCTCAGCAAGTGTACTTTGCCACTCATATCTGGTGTCTCTATAGCGTGCTTTTACAAAGAAAAAATGATTTCACTGTAAGCTAATAGCAGTCAGTGTCCTTAAAGCGGGTGTCAGGCCTTCAGCGTGTGCTCTGTCAACCTCAGCAAGTGCACTTTGCCACTCATATCTGGTGTCTCTATAGCGTGACTTTACAAAGAAAAAAAGATTTTCACTGTAAGCTAATAGCAGTCAGTGTCCTTAAAGCGGGTGTCAGGCCTTCAGCGTGTGCTCTGTCAACCTCAGCAAGTGCACTTTGCCACTCATATCTGGTGTCTCTATAGCGTGCTTTTACAAAGAAAAAAGTTTTTCAGTGTAAGCTAATAGCAGTCGGTGTCCTTAAAGCAGGTGTCAGGCCTTCAGCGTGTACTCTGCCAACCGCTGCCAGTGGACTTTGCCACTCATATCTGGTGTCTCTAAAGCGTGCTTTTACAAAGAAAAAAAGTTTTTCAGTGTAAGCTAATAGCAGTCAGTGTCCTTAAAGCGGGTGTCAGGCCTTCAGCGTGTGCTCTGCCAACCTCAGCAAGTGTACTTTGCCACTCATATCTGGTGTCTCTATAGGGTGCTATTACAAAGAAAAAAAGTTTTTCAGTGTAAGCTAATAGCAGTCAGTGTCCTTAAAGCGGGTGTCAGGCCTTCAGCGTGTGCTCTGCCAACCTCAGCAAGTGTACTTTGCCACTCATATCTGTTGTCTCTATAGCGTGCTTTTACAAAGAAAAAATGATTTCACTGTAAGCTAATAGCAGTCAGTGTCCTTAAAGCAGGTGTCAGTCCTTCAGCGTGTGCTCTGTCAACCTCAGCAAGTGCACTTTGCCACGCATATCTGGTGTCTCTATAGCGTGACTTTACAAAGAAAAAAACATTTTCACTGTAAGCTAATAGCAGTCAGTGTCCTTAAAGCGGGTGTCAGGCCTTCAGCGTGTGCTCTGCCAACCTCAGCAAGTGTACTTTGCCACTCATATCTGGTGTCTCTATAGCGTGCTTTTACAAAGAAAAAATGATTTCACTGTAAGCTAATAGCAGTCAGTGTCCTTAAAGCGGGTGTCAGGCCTTCAGCGTGTGCTCTGTCAACCTCAGCAAGTGCACTTTGCCACTCATATCTGGTGTCTCTATAGCGTGCTTTTACAAAGAAAAAAGTTTTTCAGTGTAAGCTAATAGCAGTCGGTGTCCTTAAAGCGGGTGTCAGGCCTTCAGCGTGTACTCTGCCAACCGCTGCCAGTGGACTTTGCCACTCATATCTGGTGTCTCTATAGCGTGCTTTTACAAAGAAAAAAAGTTTTTCAGTGTAAGCTAATAGCAGTCAGTGTCCTTAAAGCGGGTGTCAGGCCTTCAGCGTGTGCTCTGCCAACCTCAGCAAGTGTACTTTGCCATTCATATCTGGTGTCTCTGTAGCGTGCTTTTACAAAGAAAAAATGTTTT
Source organism: Pelobates fuscus (assembly GCF_036172605.1). Taxonomy (NCBI): domain Eukaryota; kingdom Metazoa; phylum Chordata; class Amphibia; order Anura; family Pelobatidae; genus Pelobates; species Pelobates fuscus. The sequence goes on along the minus strand of NW_026961866.1, from coordinate 37,143 downwards.
TCACTGTAAGCTAATAGCAGTCAGTGTCCTTAAAGCGGGTGTCAGGCCTTCAGCGTGTGCTCTGCCAACCTCTGCAAGTGCACTTTGCAACTCATATCTGGTGTCACTATAGCGTGCCTTTAAAAAGAAAAAAAGTTTTTCACTGTAAGCTAATAGCAGTTAGTTGTCTGCAAGCGTCTGGGTGTCAGGCCTTCACCGTGTGCTCTGCCAACCTCAGCAAGTGTACTTTGCCACTCATATCTGGAGTCTCTATAGCGTGCCTTTAAAAAGAAAAAAAGGTTTGCACTGTAAGCTAATAGCAGTCAGTGTCCTTAAAGCGGGTGTCAGGCCTTCAGCGTGTGCTCTGCCAACCTCAGCAAGTGTACTTTGCCACTAATATCTGGTGTCTCTATAGCGTGCCTTTACAAAGAAAAAAAGGTTTTCACTGTAAGCTAATAGCAATCAGTGGCCTTAAAGCCACTGTCCTTAGTCCTTAGCAGTCAGTCCTTAGTCCTTAGCAGTCAGTGTCCTTAAAGTGGGTGTCAGGCCTTCAGCGTGTGCTCTGCCAACCTCTGCAAGTGTACTTTGCCACTCATATCTGGTGTCTCTATAGCGTGCCTTTAAAAAGAAAAAAAGTTTTTCACTGTAAGCTAATAGAAGTCAGTGTCCTTAAAGTGGGTGTCAGGCCTTCAGCGTGTGCTCTGCCAACCTCTGCAAGTGTACTTTGCCACTCTTATCTGGTGTCGCAATAGATTGCATTTAAAAACCAAAAAACTTTTTTCACTGTTATAGATTGAATAGCAGTTAGCTGTCTGCAAGCGGGTGTCAGGCCTACAGCGTATGCTCTGCCAACCTCTGCAAGTGTACTTTGCCACTCATATCTGGTGTCTCTATAGCGTGCCTTTAAAAAGAAAAAAAGTTTTTCACTGTAAGCTAATAGCAGTCAGTGTCCTTAAAGTGGGTGTCAGGCCTTCAGCGTGTGCTCTGCCAACCTCTGCAAGTGCACTTTGCCACTCATATCTGGTGTCTCTATAGCGTGCCTTTAAAAAGAAAAAAAGTTTTTCACTGTAAGCTAATAGAAGTCAGTGTCCTTAAAGTGGGTGTCAGGCCTTCAGCGTGTGCTCTGCCAACCTCTGCAAGTGTACTTTGCCACTCATATCTGGTGTCTCTATAGCGTGCCTTTAAAAAGAAAAAAAGTTTTCACTGTAAGCCAATAGCAGTCAGTGTCCTTAAAGCGGGTGTCAGGCCTTCAGCGTGTGCTCTGCCAACCTCAGCAAGTGTACTTTGCCACTCATATCTGGTGTCTCTATAGCGTGCCTTTACAAAGAAAAAAAGCTTTTCACTGTAAGCTAATAGCAGTCAGTGTCCTTAAAGCGGGTGTCAGGCCTTCAGCGTGTGCTCTGCCAACCTCAGCAAGTGTACTTTGCCACTCTTATCTGGTGTCGCAATAGATTGCATTTAAAAACCAAAAAACTTTTTTCACTGTTATAGATTGAATAGCAGTTAGCTGTCTGCAAGCGGGTGTCAGGCCTACAGCGTATGCTCTGCCAACCTCTGCAAGTGTACTTTTCCACTCATATCTGGTGTCTCTATAGCGTGCCTTTACAAAGAAAAAAAGGTTTTCACTGTAAGCTAATAGCAGTCAGTGTCCTTAAAGCGGTTGTCAGGCCTTCAGCGTGTGCTCTGCCAACCTCTGCAAGTGTACTTTGCCACTCATATCTGGTGTCTCTATAGCGTGCCTTTAAAAAGAAAAAAAGTTTTCACTGTAAGCCAATAGCAGTCAGTGTCCTTAAAGCGGGTGTCAGGCCTTCAGCGTGTGCTCTGCCAACCTCTGCAAGTGTACTTTGCCACTCTTATCTGGTGTCGCAATAGATTGCATTTTAAAACCCAAAAACTTTTTTCACTGTTATAGATTGAATAGCAGTTAGCTGTCTGCAAGCGGTTGTCAGGCCTACAGCGTGTACTCTGCCAACCTCTGCCTGTGCACAGTGCCACTTATATCTGGTGTCACAATAGCGTGCATTTAAAAACAAAAAACGTTTTTTTACTGTTATATAATAGAAGTCAGTGTCCTTCATAAGTGTGTGTCAGGCCTACAGCGTGTACTCTGCCAACCTCTGCCAGTGCACAGTGCCACTCTTATCTGGTGTCGCAATAGAATGCATTTAAAAACCTAAAACATTTTTTCACTGTTGTAGATTGAATAGCAGTTAGTTGTCTGCAAGCGGGTGTCAGGCCTTCAGCGTGTACTCTGCCAATCTCTGCCAGTGTACTTTGCCACTCATATCTGGTGTCTCTATAGCGTGCCTTAAAAAGAAAAAAGGTTTTCACTGTAAGCTAATAGCAGTCAGTGTCCTTAAAGCGGGTGTCAGGCCTTCAGCGTGTGCTCTGCCAACCTCTGCAAGTGTACTTTGCCACTCATATCTGATGTCTCTATAGCGTGCCTTTAAAAAGAAAAAAAGTTTTCACTCTAAGCCAATAGCAGTCAGTGTCCTTAAAGCGGGTGTCAGGCCTTCAGCGTGTGCTCTGCCAACCTCAGCAAGTGTACTTTGCCACTCATATCTGGTGTCTCTATAGCGTGCCTTTACAAAGAAAAAAAGGTTTTCACTGTAAGCTAATAGCAGTCATTGTCCTTAAAGCGGGTGTCAGGCCTTCAGCGTGTGCTCTGCCAACCTCAGCAAGTGTACTTTGCCACTCATATCTGGTGTCTCTATAGCGTACCTTTACAAAGAAAAAAAGGTTTTCACTGTAAGCTAATAGCAGTCAGTGTCCTTAAAGCGGGTGTCAGGCCTTCAGCGTGTGCTCTGCCAACCTCTGCAAGTGTACTTTGCCACTCTTATCTGGTGTCGCAATAGATTGCATTTAAAAACCAAAAAACTTTTTTCACTGTTATAGATTGAATAGCAGTTAGCTGTCTGCAAGCGGGTGTCAGGCCTACAGCGTATGCTCTGCCAACCTCTGCAAGTGTACTTTGCCACTCATATCTGGTGTCTCTATAGCGTGCCTTTCAAAAGAAAAAATGGTTTTCACTGTAAGCTAATAGCAGTCAGTGTCCTTAAAGCGGGTGTCAGGCCTTCAGCGTGTGCTCTGCCAACCTCTGCAAGTGTACTTTGCCACTCATATCTGGTGTCTCGATAGCGTGCCTTTAAAAAGAAAAAACGTTTTTCACTGTAAGCTAATAGCAGTCAGTGTCCTTAAAGCGGGTGTCAGGCCTTCAGCGTGTGCTCTGCCAACCTCAGCAAGTGTACTTTGCCACTCTTATCTGGTGTCGCAATAGATTGCATTTAAAAACCAAAAAACTTTTTTCACTGTTATAGATTGAATAGCAGTTAGCTGTCTGCAAGCGGGTGTCAGGCCTACAGCGTATGCTCTGCCAACCTCTGCAAGTGTACTTTGCCACTCATATCTGGTGTCTCTATAGCGTGCCTTTAAAAAGAAAAAAGTTTTTCACTGTAAGCTAATAGCAGTCAGTGTCGTTAAAGTGGGTGTCAGGCCTTCAGCGTGTGCTCTGCCAACCTCTGCAAGTGCACTTTGCCACTCATATCTGGTGTCTCTATAGCGTGCCTTTAAAAAGAAAAAAAGGTTTTCACTGTAAGCTAATAGCAGTCAGTGTCCTTAAAGCGGGTGTCAGGCCTTCAGCGTGTGCTCTGCCAACCTCTGCAAGTGTACTTTGCCACTCATATCTGGTGTCTCTATAGCGTGCCTTTAAAAAGAAAAAAAGTTTTCACTGTAAGCCAATAGCAGTCAGTGTCCTTAAAGCGGGTGTCAGGCCTTCAGCGTGTGCTCTGCCAACCTCAGCAAGTGTACTTTGCCACTCATATCTGGTGTCTCTATAGCGTGCCTTTACAAAGAAAAAAAGGTTTTCACTGTAAGCTAATAGCAGTCATTGTCCTTAAAGCGGGTGTCAGGCCTTCAGCGTGTGCTCTGCCAACCTCAGCAAGTGTACTTTGCCACTCATATCTGGTGTCTCTATAGTGTACCTTTACAAAGAAAAAAAGGTTTTCACTGTAAGCTAATAGCAGTCAGTGTCCTTAAAGCGGGTGTCAGGCCTTCAGCGTGTGCTCTGCCAACCTCTGCAAGTGTACTTTGCCACTCTTATCTGGTGTCGCAATAGATTGCATTTAAAAACCAAAAAACTTTTTTCACTGTTATAGATTGAATAGCAGTTAGCTGTCTGCAAGCGGGTGTCAGGCCTACAGCGTATGCTCTGCCAACCTCTGCAAGTGTACTTTGCCACTCATATCTGGTGTCTCTATAGCGTGCCTTTCAAAAGAAAAAATGGTTTTCACTGTAAGCTAATAGCAGTCAGTGTCCTTAAAGCGGGTGTCAGGCCTTCAGCGTGTGCTCTGCCAACCTCTGCAAGTGTACTTTGCCACTCATATCTGGTGTCTCGATAGCGTGCCTTTAAAAAGAAAAAACGTTTTTCACTGTAAGCTAATAGCAGTCAGTGTCCTTAAAGCGGGTGTCAGGCCTTCAGCGTGTGCTCTGCCAACCTCAGCAAGTGTACTTTGCCACTCTTATCTGGTGTCGCAATAGATTGCATTTAAAAACCAAAAAACTTTTTTCACTGTTATAGATTGAATAGCAGTTAGCTGTCTGCAAGCGGGTGTCAGGCCTACAGCGTATGCTCTGCCAACCTCTGCAAGTGTACTTTGCCACTCATATCTGGTGTCTCTATAGCGTGCCTTTAAAAAGAAAAAAGTTTTTCACTGTAAGCTAATAGCAGTCAGTGTCGTTAAAGTGGGTGTCAGGCCTTCAGCGTGTGCTCTGCCAACCTCTGCAAGTGCACTTTGCCACTCATATCTGGTGTCTCTATAGCGTGCCTTTAAAAAGAAAAAAAGGTTTTCACTGTAAGCTTATAGCAGTCAGTGTCCTTAAAGCGGGTGTCAGGCCTTCAGCGTGTGCTCTGCCAACCTCTGCAAGTGTACTTTGCCACTCATATCTGGTGTCTCTATAGCGTGCCTTTAAAAAGAAAAAAAGTTTTCACTGTAAGCCAATAGCAGTCAGTGTCCTTAAAGCGGGTGTCAGGCCTTCAGCGTGTGCTCTGCCAACCTCAGCAAGTGTACTTTGCCACTCATATCTGGTGTCTCTATAGCGTGCCTTTACAAAGAAAAGAAGGTTTTCACTGTAAGCTAATAGCAGTCAGTGTCCTTAAAGCGGGTGTCAGGCCTTCAGCGTGTGCTCTGCCAACCTCAGCAAGTGTACTTTGCCACTCATATCTGGTGTCTCTATAGCGTACCTTTACAAAGAAAAAAAGGTTTTCACTGTAAGCTAATAGCAGTCAGTGTCCTTTTTACAAAGAAAAAAAGGTTTTCACCTTTACAAAGAAAAAAAGGTTTTCACTGTAAGCTAATAGCAGTCAGTGTCCTTAAAGCGGGTGTCAGGCCTTCAGCGTGTGCTCTGCCAACCTCTGCAAGTGTACTTTGCCACTCTTATCTGGTGTCGCAATAGATTGCATTTAAAAACCAAAAAACTTTTTTCACTGTTATAGATTGAATAGCAGTTAGCTGTCTGCAAGCGGGTGTCAGGCCTACAGCGTATGCTCTGCCAACCTCTGCAAGTGTACTTTGCCACTCATATCTGGTGTCTCTATAGCGTGCCTTTAAAAAGAAAAAAAGTTTTTCACTGTAAGCTAATAGAAGTCAGTGTCCTTAAAGTGGGTGTCAGGCCTTCAGCGTGTGCTCTGCCAACCTCTGCAAGTGTACTTTGCCACTCTTATCTGGTGTCGCAATAGATTGCATTTAAAAACCAAAAAACTTTTTTCACTGTTATAGATTGAATAGCAGTTAGCTGTCTGCAAGCGGGTGTCAGGCCTACAGAGTATGCTCTGCCAACCTCTGCAAGTGTACTTTGCCACTCATATCTGGTGTCTCTATAGAAAAAAAGTTTTTCACTGTAAGCTAATAGCAGTCAGTGTCCTTAAAGTGGGTGTCAGGCCTTCAGCGTGTGCTCTGCCAACCTCTGCAAGTGCACTTTGCCACTCATATCTGGTGTCTCTATAGCGTGCCTTTAAAAAGAAAAAAAGGTTTTCACTGTAAGCTAATAGCAGTCAGTGTCCTTAAAGCGGGTGTCAGGCCTTCAGCGTGTGCTCTGCCAACCTCTGCAAGTGTACTTTGCCACTCATATCTGGTGTCTCGATAGCGTGCCTTTAAAAAGAAAAAACGTTTTTCACTGTAAGCTAAAAGCAGTCAGTGTCCTTAAAGCGGTTGTCAGGCCTTCACCGTGTGCTCTGCCAACCTCTGCAAGTGTACTTTGCCACTCATATCTGGTGTCTCTATAGCGTGCCTTTAAAAAGAAAAAAGTTTTCACTGTAAGCCAATAGCAGTCAGTGTCCTTAAAGCGGGTGTCAGGCCTTCAGCGTGTGCTCTGCCAACCTCAGCAAGTGTACTTTGCCACTCATATCTGGTGTCTCTATAGCGTGCCTTTACAAAGAAAAAAAGGTTTTCACTGTAAGCTAATAGCAGTCAGTGTCCTTAAAGCGGGTGTCAGGCCTTCAGCGTGTGCTCTGCCAACCTCAGCAAGTGTACTTTTCCACTCATATCTGGTGTCTCTATAGCGTACCTTTACAAAGAAAAAAAGGTTTTCACTGTAAGCTAATAGCAGTCAGTGTCCTTAAAGCGGGTGTCAGGCCTTCAGCGTGTGCTCTGCCAACCTCAGCAAGTGTACTTTGCCACTCATATCTGGTGTCTCTATAGCGTACCTTTACAAAGAAAAAAAGGTTTTCACTGTAAGCTAATAGCAGTCAGTGTCCTTAAAGCGGGTGTCAGGCCTTCAGCGTGTGCTCTGCCAACCTCAGCAAGTGTACTTTGCCACTCATATCTGGTGTCTCTATAGCGTACCTTTACAAAGAAAAAAAGTTTTTCACTGTAAGCTAATAGCAGTCAGTGTCCTTAAAGCGGGTGTCAGGCCTTCAGCGTGTGCTCTGCCAACCTCTGCAAGTGTACTTTGCCACTCTTATCTGGTGTCGCAATAGATTGCATTTAAAAACCCAAAAACTTTTTTCACTGTTATAGATTGAATAGCAGTTAGCTGTCTGCAAGCGGTTGTCCGGCCTACAGCGTGTACTCTGCCAACCTCTGCCTGTGCACAGTGCCACTTATATCTGGTGTCACAATAGCGTGCATTTAAAAACAAAAAACTTTTTTTACTGTTATATAATAGCAGTCAGTGCCCTTCATAAGTGTGTGTCAGGCCTACAGCGTGTACTCTGCCAACCTCTGCCAGTGCACAGTGCCACTCTTATCTGGTGTCGCAATAGAATGCATTTAAAAACCCAAAACATTTTTTCACTGTTGTAGATTGAATAGCAGTTAGTTGTCTGCAAGCGGGTGTCAGGCCTTCAGCGTGTACTCTGCCAATCTCTGCCAGTGTACTTTGCCACTCATATCTGGTGTCTCTATAGCGTGCCTTTAAAAAGAAAAAAAGGTTTTCACTGTAAGCTAATAGCAGTCAGTGTCCTTAAAGCGGGTGTCAGGCCTTCAGCGTGTGCTCTGCCAACCTCTGCAAGTGTACTTTGCCACTCATATCTGGTGTCTCTATAGCGTGCCTTTAAAAAGAAAAAAAGTTTTTCACTGTAAGCTAATAGCAGTCAGTGTCCTTAAAGCGGGTGTCAGGCCTTCAGCGTGTGCTCTGTAAACCTCTGCAAGTGCACTTTGCCACTCATATCTGGTGTCTCTATAGCGTGCCTTTAACCCCTTAAGGACCAAACTTCTGGAATAAAATGGAATAATGACATGTCACACATGTCATGTGTCCTTAAGGGGTTAAAAAGATAAAAAGGTTTTCACTGTAAGCTAATAGCAGTCAGTGTCCTTAAAGCGGGTGTCAGGCCTTCAGCGTGTGCTCTGCCAACCTCAGCAAGTGTACTTTGCCATTCATATCTGGTGTCTCTGTAGCGTGCTTTTACAAAGAAAAAATGTTTTTCACTGTAAGCTAATAGCAGTCAGTGTCCTTAAAGCGGGTGTCAGGCCTTCAGCGTGTGCTCTGCCAACCTCTGCAAGTGCACTTTGCAACTCATATCTGGTGTCACTATAGCGTGCCTTTAAAAAGAAAAAAAGTTTTTCACTGTAAGCTAATAGCAGTTAGTTGTCTGCAAGCGTCTGGGTGTCAGGCCTTCACCGTGTGCTCTGCCAACCTCAGCAAGTGTACTTTGCCACTCATATCTGGAGTCTCTATAGCGTGCCTTTAAAAAGAAAAAAAGGTTTGCACTGTAAGCTAATAGCAGTCAGTGTCCTTAAAGCGGGTGTCAGGCCTTCAGCGTGTGCTCTGCCAACCTCAGCAAGTGTACTTTGCCACTAATATCTGGTGTCTCTATAGCGTGCCTTTACAAAGAAAAAAAGGTTTTCACTGTAAGCTAATAGCAATCAGTGGCCTTAAAGCCACTGTCCTTAGTCCTTAGCAGTCAGTCCTTAGTCCTTAGCAGTCAGTGTCCTTAAAGTGGGTGTCAGGCCTTCAGCGTGTGCTCTGCCAACCTCTGCAAGTGTACTTTGCCACTCATATCTGGTGTCTCTATAGCGTGCCTTTAAAAAGAAAAAAAGTTTTTCACTGTAAGCTAATAGAAGTCAGTGTCCTTAAAGTGGGTGTCAGGCCTTCAGCGTGTGCTCTGCCAACCTCTGCAAGTGTACTTTGCCACTCTTATCTGGTGTCGCAATAGATTGCATTTAAAAACCAAAAAACTTTTTTCACTGTTATAGATTGAATAGCAGTTAGCTGTCTGCAAGCGGGTGTCAGGCCTACAGCGTATGCTCTGCCAACCTCTGCAAGTGTACTTTGCCACTCATATCTGGTGTCTCTATAGCGTGCCTTTAAAAAGAAAAAAAGTTTTTCACTGTAAGCTAATAGCAGTCAGTGTCCTTAAAGTGGGTGTCAGGCCTTCAGCGTGTGCTCTGCCAACCTCTGCAAGTGCACTTTGCCACTCATATCTGGTGTCTCTATAGCGTGCCTTTAAAAAGAAAAAAAGGTTTTCACTGTAAGCTAGTAGCAGTCAGTGTCCTTAAAGCGGGTGTCAGGCCTTCAGCGTCTGCTCTGCCAACCTCTGCAAGTGTACTTTTCCACTCATATCTGGTGTCTCTATAGCGTGCCTTTACAAAGAAAAAAAGGTTTTCACTGTAAGCTAATAGCAGTCAGTGTCCTTAAAGCGGTTGTCAGGCCTTCAGCGTGTGCTCTGCCAACCTCTGCAAGTGTACTTTGCCACTCATATCTGGTGTCTCTATAGCGTGCCTTTAAAAAGAAAAAAAGTTTTCACTGTAAGCCAATAGCAGTCAGTGTCCTTAAAGCGGGTGTCAGGCCTTCAGCGTGTGCTCTGCCAACCTCAGCAAGTGTACTTTGCCACTCATATCTGGTGTCTCTATAGCGTGCCTTTACAAAGAAAAAAAGCTTTTCACTGTAAGCTAATAGCAGTCAGTGTCCTTAAAGCGGGTGTCAGGCCTTCAGCGTGTGCTCTGCCAACCTCAGCAAGTGTACTTTGCCACTCTTATCTGGTGTCGCAATAGATTGCATTTAAAAACCAAAAAACTTTTTTCACTGTTATAGATTGAATAGCAGTTAGCTGTCTGCAAGCGGGTGTCAGGCCTACAGCGTATGCTCTGCCAACCTCTGCAAGTGTACTTTGCCACTCATATCTGGTGTCTCTATAGCGTGCCTTTAAAAAGAAAAAAAGTTTTTCACTGTAAGCTAATAGCAGTCAGTGTCCTTAAAGTGGGTGTCAGGCCTTCAGCGTGTGCTCTGCCGACCTCTGCAAGTGTACTTTGCCACTCATATCTGGTGTCTCTATAGCGTGCCTTTAAAAAGAAAAAAAGTTTTTCACTGTAAGCTAATAGCAGTCAGTGTCCTTAAAGTGGGTGTCAGGCCTTCAGCGTGTGCTCTGCCAACCTCTGCAAGTGTACTTTGCCACTCTTATCTGGTGTCGCAATAGATTGCATTTTAAAACCCAAAAACTTTTTTCACTGTTATAGATTGAATAGCAGTTAGCTGTCTGCAAGCGGTTGTCAGGCCTACAGCGTGTACTCTGCCAACCTCTGCCTGTGCACAGTGCCACTTATATCTGGTGTCACAATAGCGTGCATTTAAAAACAAAAAACGTTTTTTTACTGTTATATAATAGAAGTCAGTGTCCTTCATAAGTGTGTGTCAGGCCTTCAGCGTGTGCTCTGCCAACCTCTGCAAGTGTACTTTGCCACTAATATCTGATGTCTCTATAGCGTGCCTTTAAAAAGAAAAAAAGTTTTCACTCTAAGCCAATAGCAGTCAGTGTCCTTAAAGCGGGTGTCAGGCCTTCAGCGTGTGCTCTGCCAACCTCAGCAAGTGTACTTTGCCACTCATATCTGGTGTCTCTATAGCGTGCCTTTACAAAGAAAAAAAGGTTTTCACTGTAAGCTAATAGCAGTCATTGTCCTTAAAGCGGGTGTCAGGCCTTCAGCGTGTGCTCTGCCAACCTCAGCAAGTGTACTTTGCCACTCATATCTGGTGTCTCTATAGCGTACCTTTACAAAGAAAAAAAGGTTTTCACTGTAAGCTAATAGCAGTCAGTGTCCTTAAAGCGGGTGTCAGGCCTTCAGCGTGTGCTCTGCCAACCTCTGCAAGTGTACTTTGCCACTCTTATCTGGTGTCGCAATAGATTGCATTTAAAAACCAAAAAACTTTTTTCACTGTTATAGATTGAATAGCAGTTAGCTGTCTGCAAGCGGGTGTCAGGCCTACAGCGTATGCTCTGCCAACCTCTGCAAGTGTACTTTGCCACTCATATCTGGTGTCTCTATAGCGTGCCTTTCAAAAGAAAAAATGGTTTTCACTGTAAGCTAATAGCAGTCAGTGTCCTTAAAGCGGGTGTCAGGCCTTCAGCGTGTGCTCTGCCAACCTCTGCAAGTGTACTTTGCCACTCATATCTGGTGTCTCGATAGCGTGCCTTTAAAAAGAAAAAACGTTTTTCACTGTAAGCTAATAGCAGTCAGTGTCCTTAAAGCGGGTGTCAGGCCTTCAGCGTGTGCTCTGCCAACCTCAGCAAGTGTACTTTGCCACTCTTATCTGGTGTCGCAATAGATTGCATTTAAAAACCAAAAAACTTTTTTCACTGTTATAGATTGAATAGCAGTTAGCTGTCTGCAAGCGGGTGTCAGGCCTACAGCGTATGCTCTGCCAACCTCTGCAAGTGTACTTTGCCACTCATATCTGGTGTCTCTATAGCGTGCCTTTAAAAAGAAAAAAGTTTTTCACTGTAAGCTAATAGCAGTCAGTGTCGTTAAAGTGGGTGTCAGGCCTTCAGCGTGTGCTCTGCCAACCTCTGCAAGTGCACTTTGCCACTCATATCTGGTGTCTCTATAGCGTGCCTTTAAAAAGAAAAAAAGGTTTTCACTGTAAGCTAATAGCAGTCAGTGTCCTTAAAGCGGGTGTCAGGCCTTCAGCGTGTGCTCTGCCAACCTCTGCAAGTGTACTTTGCCACTCATATCTGGTGTCTCTATAGCGTGCCTTTAAAAAGAAAAAAAGTTTTCACTGTAAGCCAATAGCAGTCAGTGTCCTTAAAGCGGGTGTCAGGCCTTCAGCGTGTGCTCTGCCAACCTCAGCAAGTGTACTTTGCCACTCATATCTGGTGTCTCTATAGCATGCCTTTACAAAGAAAAAAAGGTTTTCACTGTAAGCTAATAGCAGTCAGTGTCCTTAAAGCGGGTGTCAGGCCTTCAGCGTGTGCTCTGCCAACCTCAGCAAGTGTACTTTGCCACTCATATCTGGTGTCTCTATAGCGTACCTTTACAAAGAAAAAAAGGTTTTCACTGTAAGCTAATAGCAGTCAGTGTCCTTAAAGCGGGTGTCAGGCCTTCAGCGTGTGCTCTGCCAACCTCAGCAAGTGTACTTTGCCACTCATATCTGGTGTCTCTATAGCGTACCTTTACAAAGAAAAAAAGGTTTTCACTGTAAGCTAATAGCAGTCAGTGTCCTTAAAGCGGGTGTCAGGCCTTCAGCGTGTGCTCTGCCAACCTCTGCAAGTGTACTTTGCCACTCATATCTGGTGTCTCGATAGCGTGCCTTTAAAAAGAAAAAACGTTTTTCACTGTAAGCTAATAGCAGTTAGTGTCCTTAAAGCGGGTGTCAGGCCTTCAGCGTGTGCTCTGCCAACCTCAGCAAGTGTACTTTGCCACTCATATCTGGTGTCTCTATAGCGTACGATTACAAAGAAAAAAAGGTTTTCACTGTAAGCTAACAGCAGTTAGTGTCCTTAAAGCGGGTGTCAGGCCTTCAGCGTGTGCTCTGCCAACCTCTGCAAGTGTACTTTGCCACTCTTATCTGGTGTCGCAATAGATTGCATTTAAAAACCAAAAAACTTTTTTCACTGTTATAGATTGAATAGCAGTTAGCTGTCTGCAAGCGGGTGTCAGGCCTACAGCGTATGCTCTGCCAACCTCTGCAAGTGTACTTTGCCACTCATATCTGGTGTCTCTATAGCGTGCCTTTAAAAAGAAAAAAGTTTTTCACTGTAAGCTAATAGCAGTCAGTGTCGTTAAAGTGGGTGTCAGGCCTTCAGCGTGTGCTCTGCCAACCTCTGCAAGTGCACTTTGCCACTCATATCTGGTGTCTCTATAGCGTGCCTTTAAAAAGAAAAAAAGGTTTTCACTGTAAGCTAATAGCAGTCAGTGTCCTTAAAGCGGGTGTCAGGCCTTCAGCGTGTGCTCTGCCAACCTCTGCAAGTGTACTTTGCCACTCATATCTGGTGTCTCTATAGCGTGCCTTTAAAAAGAAAAAAGTTTTCACTGTAAGCCAATAGCAGTCAGTGTCCTTAAAGCGGGTGTCAGGCCTTCAGCGTGTGCTCTGCCAACCTCAGCAAGTGCACTTTGCCACTCATATCTGGTGTCTCTATAGCGTGCCTTTACAAAGAAAAAAAGGTTTTCACTGTAAGCTAATAGCAGTCAGTGTCCTTAAAGCGGGTGTCAGGCCTTCAGCGTGTGCTCTGCCAACCTCAGCAAGTGTACTTTGCCACTCATATCTGGTGTCTCTATAGCGTACCTTTACAAAGAAAAAAAGGTTTTCACTGTAAGCTAATAGCAGTCAGTGTCCTTAAAGCGGGTGTCAGGCCTTCAGCGTGTGCTCTGCCAACCTCAGCAAGTGTACTTTGCCATTCATATCTGGTGTCTCTATAGCGTACCTTTACAAAGAAAAAAAGGTTTTCACTGTAAGCTAATAGCAGTCAGTGTCCTTAAAGCGGGTGTCAGGCCTTCAGCGTGTGCTCTGCCAACCTCAGCAAGTGTACTTTGCCACTCATATCTGGTGTCTCTATAGCGTACCTTTAAAAAGAAAAAAAGGTTTTCACTGTAAGCTAATAGCAGTCAGTGTCCTTTAAGCGGGTGTCAGGCCTTCAGCGTGTGCTCTGCCAACCTCAGCAAGTGTACTTTGCCATTCATATCTGGTGTCTCGATAGCGTGCCTTTAAAAAGAAAAAATGTTTTTCACTGTAAGCTAATAGCAGTCAGTGTCCTTAAAGCGGGTGTCAGGCCTTCAGCGTGTGCTCTGCCAACCTCAGCAAGTGTACTTTGCCACTCTTATCTGGTGTCGCAATAGATTGCATTTAAAAACCAAAAAACTTTTTTCACTGTTATAGATTGAATAGCAGTTAGCTGTCTGCAAGCGGGTGTCAGGCCTACAGCGTATGCTCTGCCAACCTCTGCAAGTGTACTTTGCCACTCATATCTGGTGTCTCTATAGCGTGCCTTTAAAAAGAAAAAAGTTTTTCACTGTAAGCTAATAGCAGTCAGTGTCGTTGAAGTGGGTGTCAGGCCTTCAGCGTGTGCTCTGCCAACCTCTGCAAGTGCACTTTGCCACTCATATCTGGTGTCTCTATAGCGTGCCTTTAAAAAGAAAAAAAGGTTTTCACTGTAACTAATAGCAGTCAGTGTCCTTAAAGCGGGTGTCAGGCCTTCAGCGTGTGCTCTGCCAACCTCTGCAAGTGTACTTTGCCACTCATATCTGGTGTCTCTATAGCGTGCCTTTAAAAAGAAAAAAAGTTTTCACTGTAAGCCAATAGCAGTCAGTGTCCTTAAAGCGGGTATCAAGGCCTTCAGCGTGTGCTCTGCCAACCTCAGCAAGTGTACTTTGCCACTCATATCTGGTGTCTCTATAGCGTGCCTTTACAAAGAAAAAAAGGTTTTCACTGTAAGCTAATAGCAGTCAGTGTCCTTAAAGCGGGTGTCAGGCCTTCAGCGTGTGCTCTGCCAACCTCAGCAAGTGTACTTTGCCACTCATATCTGGTGTCTCTATAGCGTACCTTTACAAAGAAAAAAAGGTTTTCACTGTAAGCTAATAGCAGTCAGTGTCCTTTTTACAAAGAAAAAAAGGTTTTCACCTTTACAAAGAAAAAAAGGTTTTCACTGTAAGCTAATAGCAGTCAGTGTCCTTAAAGCGGGTGTCAGGCCTTCAGCGTGTGCTCTGCCAACCTCTGCAAGTGTACTTTGCCACTCTTATCTGGTGTCGCAATAGATTGCATTTAAAAACCAAAAAACTTTTTTCACTGTTATAGATTGAATAGCAGTTAGCTGTCTGCAAGCGGGTGTCAGGCCTACAGCGTATGCTCTGCCAACCTCTGCAAGTGTACTTTGCCACTCATATCTGGTGTCTCTATAGCGTGCCTTTAAAAAGAAAAAAAGTTTTTCACTGTAAGCTAATAGCAGTCAGTGTCCTTAAAGTGGGTGTCAGGCCTTCAGCGTGTGCTCTGCCAACCTCTGCAAGTGTACTTTGCCACTCTTATCTGGTGTCGCAATAGATTGCATTTAAAAACCAAAAAACTTTTTTCACTGTTATAGATTGAATAGCAGTTAGCTGTCTGCAAGCGGGTGTCAGGCCTACAGAGTATGCTCTGCCAACCTCTGCAAGTGTACTTTGCCACTCATATCTGGTGTCTCTATAGAAAAAAAGTTTTTCACTGTAAGCTAATAGCAGTCAGTGTCCTTAAAGTGGGTGTCAGGCCTTCAGCGTGTGCTCTGCCAACCTCTGCAAGTGCACTTTGCCACTCATATCTGGTGTCTCTATAGCGTGCCTTTAAAAAGAAAAAAAGGTTTTCACTGTAAGCTAATAGCAGTCAGTGTCCTTAAAGCGGGTGTCAGGCCTTCAGCGTGTGCTCTGCCAACCTCTGCAAGTGTACTTTGCCACTCATATCTGGTGTCTCGATAGCGTGCCTTTAAAAAGAAAAAACGTTTTTCACTGTAAGCTAAAAGCAGTCAGTGTCCTTAAAGCGGTTGTCAGGCCTTCAGCGTGTGCTCTGCCAACCTCTGCAAGTGTACTTTGCCACTCATATCTGGTGTCTCTATAGCGTGCCTTTAAAAAGAAAAAAAGTTTTCACTGTAAGCCAATAGCAGTCAGTGTCCTTAAAGCGGGTGTCAGGCCTTCAGCGTGTGCTCTGCCAACCTCAGCAAGTGTACTTTGCCACTCATATCTGGTGTCTCTATAGCGTGCCTTTACAAAGAAAAAAAGGTTTTCACTGTAAGCTAATAGCAGTCAGTGTCCTTAAAGCGGGTGTCAGGCCTTCAGCGTGTGCTCTGCCAACCTCAGCAAGTGTACTTTTCCACTCATATCTGGTGTCTCTATAGCGTACCTTTACAAAGAAAAAAAGGTTTTCACTGTAAGCTAATAGCAGTCAGTGTCCTTAAAGCGGGTGTCAGGCCTTCAGCGTGTGCTCTGCCAACCTCAGCAAGTGTACTTTGCCACTCATATCTGGTGTCTCTATAGCGTACCTTTACAAAGAAAAAAAGGTTTTCACTGTAAGCTAATAGCAGTCAGTGTCCTTAAAGCGGGTTTCAGGCCTTCAGCGTGTGCTCTGCCAACCTCAGCAAGTGTACTTTGCCACTCATATCTGGTGTCTCTATAGCGTACCTTTACAAAGAAAAAAAGTTTTTCACTGTAAGCTAATAGCAGTCAGTGTCCTTAAAGCGGGTGTCAGGCCTTCAGCGTGTGCTCTGCCAACCTCTGCAAGTGTACTTTGCCACTCTTATCTGGTGTCGCAATAGATTGCATTTAAAAACCCAAAACATTTTTTCACTGTTGTAGATTGAATAGCAGTTAGTTGTCTGCAAGCGGGTGTCAGGCCTTCAGCGTGTACTCTGCCAATCTCTGCCAGTGTACTTTGCCACTCATATCTGGTGTCACAATAGCGTGCATTTAAAAACAAAAAACTTTTTTTACTGTTATATAATAGCAGTCAGTGTCCTTCATAAGTGTGTGTCAGGCCTACAGCGTGTACTCTGCCAACCTCTGCCAGTGCACAGTGCCACTCTTATCTGGTGTCGCAATAGAATGCATTTAAAAACCCAAAACATTTTTTCACTGTTGTAGATTGAATAGCAGTTAGTTGTCTGCAAGCGGGTGTCAGGCCTTCAGCGTGTACTCTGCCAATCTCTGCCAGTGTACTTTGCCACTCATATCTGGTGTCTCTATAGCGTGCCTTTAAAAAGAAAAAAAGGTTTTCACTGTAAGCTAATAGCAGTCAGTGTCCTTAAAGCGGGTGTCAGGCCTTCAGCGTGTGCTCTGCCAACCTCTGCAAGTGTACTTTGCCACTCATATCTGGTGTCTCTATAGCGTGCCTTTAAAAAGAAAAAAAGTTTTTCACTGTAAGCTAATAGCAGTCAGTGTCCTTAAAGCGGGTGTCAGGCCTTCAGCGTGTGCTCTGTAAACCTCTGCAAGTGCACTTTGCCACTCATATCTGGTGTCTCTATAGCGTGCCTTTAACCCCTTAAGGACCAAACTTCTGGAATAAAATGGAATAATGACATGTCACACATGTCATGTGTCCTTAAGGGGTTAAAAAGATAAAAAGGTTTTCACTGTAAGCTAATAGCAGTCAGTGTCCTTAAAGCGGGTGTCAGGCCTTCAGCGTGTGCTCTGCCAACCTCTGCAAGTGTACTTTGCCACTCATATCTGGTGTCTCTATAGCGTGCCTTTAAAAAGAAAAAAAAGTTTTTCACTGTAAGCTAATAGCAGTCAGTGTCCTTAAAGCGGTTGTCAGGCCTTCAGCGTGTGCTCTGCAAGTGTACTTTGCCACTCATATCTGGTGTCTCTATAGCGTGCCTTTAAAAAGAAAAAAAGTTTTTCACTGTAAGCTAATAGCAGTCAGTGTCCTTCATAAGTGTGTGTCAGGCCTACAGCGTGTACTCTGCCAACCTCTGCCAGTGCACATTGCCACTCTTATCTGGTGTCACAATAGCATGCATTTAAAAATCAAAAAACCTTTTTCACTGTTATAGATTGAATAGCAGTTAGCTGTCTGCAAGCGGGTGTGTCAGGCCTACAGCGTGTACTCTTCAAACCTCTGCCTGTGCACATTTCCACTCTTATCTGGTGTCACAATAGCATGCATATAAAAACCCCAAAACTTTTTGACTGTAATATAATGGCAGTCAGTGTCCTTCATAAGTGTGAGTCAGGCCTACAGCGTGTACTCTGCCAACCTCTGCCAGTGCACAGTGCCACTCTTAACTGGTGTCGCAATAGATTGCATTTAAAAACCCAAAAACTTTTTTCACTGTTATAGATTGAATAGCAGTTAGTTGTCTTTAAGCGTGTGTGTCAAGCCTAAAGCGTCTACTCTGCCAACCTCGGCCACTGCACAGTGCCACTCATATCTGGTGTCACAATAGCGTGCATTTAAAAACAAAAAAAATAGTTTTCACTGTAATAGATTGAATAGCAGTTAGTTGTCTTTAAGCGTGTGTGTCAAGCCTAAAGCGTCTACTCTGTCAATCTCTGCCAGTGCACATTGCCACTCTTATCTGGTGTCAAAATAGCATGCATATAAAAAACAAAAAACTTTTTGACTGTAATATAATGACAGTCAGTGTCCTTCATAAGTGTGAGTCAGGCCTACAGCGTGTACTCTGCCAACCTCTGCCAGTGCACAGTGCCACTCTTATCTGGTGTCGCAATAGATTGCATTTAAAAACCCAAAAACTTTTTTCACTGTTATAGATTGAATAGCAGTTAGTTGTCTTTAAGCGTGTGTGTCAAGCCTAAAGCGTCTACTCTGCCAACCTCGGCCACTGCACAGTGCCACTCTTATCTGGTGTCACAATAGCGTGCATTTAAAAACAAAAAAAATAGTTTTCACTGTAATCGATTTAATAGCAGTTAGTTGTCTGCAAGCGGGTGTCAGGCCTACAGCGTGTACTCTGCCAACCTCTGCCAGTGCACATTGTCACTCGTATCTGGTGTCACAATAGCATGCATTTAAAAAGCAAAAAACTTTTTTGACTGTAATACAATAGCAGTCAGTGTCCTTTATAAGTGTGTGTCAGGCCTACAGCGTGTACTCATCCAACCTCTGCCAGTGCACAGTGCCACTCTTATCTGGTGTCGCAATAGATTGCATTTAAAAACCCAAAAACGTTTTCACTGTTATAGATTGAATAGCAGTTAGTTGTCTTCAAGCGGGTGTGTCAGGCCTACAGCGTCTACTCTGTCAACCTCTGCCAGTGCACATTGCCACTCTTATCTGGTGTCACAATAGCATGCATATAAAAACCAAAAAACTTTTTGACTGTAATATAATGACAGTCAGTGTCCTTCATAAGTGTGAGTCAGGCCTACAGCGTGTACTCTGCCAACCTCTGCCAGTGCACAGTGCCACTCTTATCTGGTGTCGCAATAGATTGCATTTAAAAACAAAAACTTTTTCACTGTTATAGATTGAATAGCAGTTAGTTGTCTTCAAGCGGGTGTGTCAGGCCTACAGCGTCTACTCTGTCAGCCTCTGCCAGTGCACATTGCCACTCTTTTATGGTTTATGGGGTACATCCAGAACTTGGGTAAAATACTGTATGTTATAATTATGTTATATGTTTATCTGAGGGGAGGAGACGTGGTGGTACCATGTATGTAATTGGTTATTTTCAACCTCCCCCTGGGTGTGTTCTGTTTGTACCTTTTTGTAATAAAAAGCAGGCTGGGTGTTCCAGTCCTCAGTTCTTCTTGACCCTTCAAAACGTAGCCTCGTCTCGTTCTTGAAAGGGGATCATTTGGGAATATTACTCTGCTCTTTTACAGATGAACCTGACTCTCTCTCTGGATATCGTGGATGGGATTATACCAGCCTGACTTCTACACAGCAGCTTGCAGGGAAAAGGACGTCTCCAACGGCAGATACCCTCTCACCACCTGGGTAGCCGTTACACTTACCATTCGATGTTTTCTTTCTTCTAAAATCTTCTTTTTTCAGCCCCAAAAAAGGGCAAATAAAAAACCATAATAACCGACGCAATAAAAAAAAAAACGAGCGCAAAAAAAATAAATCCTTCTTCACCCATGGAGGGCTCAGCGCAGACTGAGCTCTGCAGGGCGGGGGAAGGCTTTTCTTTGGAATTTTCCCACGCTGTGTAATTTTGACTCATAACTCTCTGATTGGTGGATTAAGTAACCAATAAGAGAGTTGTGAGTCAAATTACACAGCGTGGGAAAATTCCAAAGAACTTTCCCACGCTGTGCAAAATGACACAGAGCACTCTGATTGGTAGATTTCAAACCAACCAATCAGAGTGCTGTGACAGGTAAATGTAGAGACTTACCTGTCAGTCTCTTCATTTACCTGTCAGAGCACTCTGATTGGATGGCTTAAACCCACCAATCAGAGTGCTCTGAGCCTAATTGCAGGGCGGGGCAAGGCTTTATAAGCCTTCCCCCGCCCTGCAGAGCTCAGTCTGCGCGGAGTCCTCCATGGGTGAAGAAGGATTTTTTTTTGCGCTCTTTTTTATTTTTTCATTGCGTTGGTTATTATGTTTTTTTATTTGGCCTTTTTTGGGGCTGAAAAAATAAGATTTTAGAAGAAAGAAAACATTGAATGGTAAGTAATTTTTTTTTTTTTTACAGGTTCTTAGTTAAAGGTCCCCCCTCATTATTTTTAGGGTGAGGGGAGTAGGTAGGAGGGTCATTTTTTTGGGGGGGAGGGGGTGACTAGGGGTTTGGGGATCCCTAGTCACCTGGGGGGCAGTTTTTTCGGGCCCCCACCCACCGTTCAGGGGTGGGGGCCGGGGGGAGCAGTGTGTGTATGTGTGAGGATGCTGTGAGTGTTAGGGGTGCAGTGTGTGTGGGTGCTGTCAGTGTCAGAGGTGCAGTGTGTGTATGTGTGAGTGAGGGTGCTGTGAATGTCAGGGGTGCAGTGTGTGTGTGAGGGTGCTGTGAGTGTCAGGGGTGCAGTGTGTGTGAGTGAGGATGCAGTGTGCGTGTGTGCTGTGAGTGTCAGGGGTGCAGTGTGTGTGTGTGCTAGGAGTGTCAGGGGTGCAGTGTCTGTGTGTGTGTGTGTGTGCTGTGAGTGTCAGGGGTGCAGTGTGTGTGTTGTGAGTGTCAGGGGTGCAGTGTGTGTGTGTGCTGTTAGTGTCAGGGGTGCAGTGTGTGTGAGTGAGGGTGCTATGAGTGTCAGGGGTGCAGTGTGGGTGCAGTGTGTGTCAGGGGTGCAGTGTGTGTGTGTCGGTGCTGTCAGTGTCAGGGTTGCAGTGTGTGTATGTGTGAGGGTGCTGTGAGTGTCAGGGGTGCAGTGTGTGTATGTGTGAGGGTGCTGTCAGTGTCAGGGGTGCAGTGTGTATGTGTGAGTGAGGGTGCTGTGAGTGTCAGTGGTGCAGTGTGTGTGTGTGAGTGAGGGTGCTGTGCGTGCCAAGTGTGCAGGGTGTGTGTAAACAAGTGAGGCTGAAGTGACTAGGGTGATTATTTCCCCCCTCCCTGCTTACCTTTAGCCTGGGAGGGGGGAATCCTGTTGCTGGCATCCATCCCTGGTGGTCCTCGTGGTGAATGAACTCTAGCCTGTGGGGCTAGAGTTGACTCCCGCGAGACCCGGAGCATTGCCATGGCAACGCTCGGAATCTCGCGAGAGGAACCCGGCGGAGCTGTAAGTAGGGTCGCCGCCGGGTCCTCTCCTTGCTGTCTCCCTCACTGTCTCCCTGCTGGCAGCCGCAGTATACTGTATGTGGGCAGGTGACGGAGATCTTTGATCTCCCCACTGGCCCGCCGTGGACTACTGCAGAACCGGTGCTCGGGTAGCGCTGGCCCTGCAGGGGCCGGCCGGGGAGATCCTGTGATCTCCCTGCCGGCCTCGGCCCATGGCCACCGCGGCCCACCGGGCATTTGCCCGGTGTGCCCGATGGCCAGCCCGGACCTGAATCACAGTGCTTCCCCATAGGATTGGCTGAGACTGACAAGGAGGCAGATCGGGGGCAGAGCCAGCATGATTCAAACACAGCCGTGGACAATCGGCATCTCCTCATAGAGATGAATTAAATCAATGAATCTCTATGAGGAAAGTTCAGTGTCTGCATGCAGAAGGAGGAGACACAGTGCAGCCCTGTGCTCTGCTGACAGCAGATCTGAGTGGATTGAGGAGTTTTATGCCTCAATCAACTCTGAAGTCCCTCTGGTTCACTCTGAGTGACTGCAACTGGAGGTGTTCCTAGCTTCCAATGTAAACACTGTATTTTCTCAGAAAATACAGTGTTTACATGAGAGAGGCTGCAGGGAGCTATAGTTCTCACCTGAACAACCTCATTAAGCTGAAGTTGCTCAGGTGACTATATTGTCCCTTTAACATACTTTGACAAAGAACTACTTCCGATTTGAAAACAGATTGTACATGCAAATGTCAGGAACTTCTACAGGTGCTGCAATGTATGCCAATGGCTTCATTTATCAAACTGTATGTCACTACAGCAATTGAGAAAATCAATGGCTTGAAAACACCAATTCAACTAACAATGTCAGCAATGTATGAAGCAATAGACTTTCTGGATGTGAGCAATTCCAGAAATCATAATTGTAACGGTTACCCAGGTAGAGAGAGGGTATCAGCCGTTGGAGA
This sequence comes from Pelobates fuscus, assembly GCF_036172605.1. Classification (NCBI taxonomy): domain Eukaryota; kingdom Metazoa; phylum Chordata; class Amphibia; order Anura; family Pelobatidae; genus Pelobates; species Pelobates fuscus. Next base: position 15,360 of record NW_026961866.1, on the reverse strand, counting down.
CATCCTTTTCCCTGCAAGCTGCTGTGGAGAAGTAAAGTTGGTGTAATCCCATCCACGATATCCAGAGCGAGAGTCAGGTTCAGCTGTAAACAGGAGCAGAATAATATTCCCAAATAATCCCCTGTCAAGAACGAGACGAGGCTACGTTTTGAAGGGTCAAGAAGGACTGAGGTCTGGAATACCCAGCCTGCTTTTTATTACAGTTACATGCAAAAAGAACACACCCAGGGGGAGGCATTAAATCACCAATCATGTACAGGTTACAATTCACACATCCCCTCCCCTCAGATAAACAGTTAACATAATTAACGTGTACAGTAATTTCCCCCAGTTCTGGATGTACCCCCAAAAGCTTTAAGTCCGGACAACAGGACTTAAAGCTTTTGTACCACCGGACAGCTTTAAGTCCGGTATCCCCAGATAGCCCTCATCCAGGGGAACAATATATCCAAAATTCAGTCTATTTCGGACAAAGGGTTCGAGAGTTATACGGTTCCAAAGTTTTGACCGACCGCACAGACCAACTAGCCGAAAATAGTTCCATAAGTTTTGGCCTTGCGGTTGGTCCCCATTCGTACGGTGAAAAGGTATGAAATTCATGCCATCCAGTCGAATCTCGGTGGTCGCTATAATCCCCATAGTCTGTTAAATCTGTCTACCGAACAGCAGGGCGTTCGGTAGCTCTGGCACGAATCCCTGGTGTTATGGAGGTTTCAGCGGTGTTCGCCTGTTTGCGTAGCCGTTTTTAGTTCCAGACGGTGGCTGGCAAACACCGCTGTTCGTGCACAAGAAGGCTGCGAACACGTGCAAAGTCCCGAAATGGCGGCCACCTATACTTTACAAGGTGGATTCGTGCGGACCCATACGAACGGTGGAAATGGAACAAACAGAGGATATACAATACAATTTCCTTTGATTATTATACAGATGTCAGGAGACTGGTAAGGATCTGTTACAATAATAAATTGGCTTACACATTATTTACCACACCGACTGACAGAAAAACAAGCTTACATATGTCTAGCTTCCATCTAAGACATTTAAAACAGTCTTTACCACATTTGTAGTTCTTGTGAGTTCTTGTGAAATAACAACAGCAAAGCAACAGCAGATGTTCAGCTCTGTGAGATGTGGACTACGTTCGCACAAAAAGGTGACAATGAGCCAACTTTACAAAGGGCTCTGTCTTGAACGATGTTATGAATAGTGATGTACCGAACTGTTCGCTGGCGAATAGTTCCTGGCAAACATAGCGTGTTCGCGTTCGCCGCCGCGGTCGAACACATGCACGGTTCGATCCGCCCCCTATTCATCATCATTGAGCAAACTTTGACCCTGTGCCTCACGGTCAGCAGACACATACCAGCAAATTAGCAGCAGACCCTCCCTTCCAGACCCTCCCACCTCCCTCCCAGCATCCATTTTAGATTCATTCTGAAGCTGCATTCTTAGTGAGAGGAGGGAAAGTGTAGCTGCTGCTCATTAGATAGGGAAATTGATAGCTAGGCTAGGGTATTCAGTGTCCACTACAGTCCTGAAGGACTCATCTGATCTCTGCTGTAAGGACAGCACCCCAAAAATCCCTTTTTAGGGCTAGAACATCTGTCTGCTTTTTTTTCTGTGTAATGTAATTGCAGTTGCCTGCCTGCCAGCTTCTGTGTCAGACTCACAGTGGATACTGTGCCCATTTGCCCAGTGCCACCACTCATATCTGGTGTCACAATAGCTTAAGCTTGACATTTAAAAAGAAAAAAAAGTTTTCACTGTAATAGATTGAATAGCAGTTAGTTGTCTGCAAGCGTCTGGGTGTCAGGCCTTCAGCGTGTACTCTGCCAACCTCTGCCAGTGTACTTTGCCACTCATATATGGTGTCTCTATAGCGTGCTTTTACAAAGAAATAAAAGTTTTTCAGTGTAAGCTAATAGCAGTCAGTGTCCTTAAAGCGGGTGTCAGGCCTTCAGCGTGTGCTCTGCCAACCTCAGCAAGTGTACTTTGTCACTCATATCTGGTGTCTCTATAGCAAGCTTTTACAAAGAAAAAAAGGTTTTCACTGTAAGCTTAAAGCGGGTGTCAGGCCTTCAGCGTGTGCTCTGCCAAACTCAGCAAGTGTGCTTTGCCACTCATATCTGGTGTCTCTATAGCGTGCTTTTACAAAGAAATAAAAGTTTTTCAGTGTAAGCTAATAGCAGTCAGTGTCCTTAAAGCGGGTGTCAGGCCTTCAGCGTGTGCTCTGCCAACCTCAGCAAGTGTACTTTGTCACTCATATCTGGTGTCTCTATAGCAAGCTTTTACAAAGAAAAAAAGTTTTTCACTGTAAGCTTAAAGCGGGTGTCAGGCCTTCAGCGTGTGCTCTGCCAACCTCAGCAAGTGTACTTTGCCACTCATATCTGGTGTCTCTATAACGTGCTTTTACAAAGAAAAAAAGTTTTTCACTGTAAGCTTAAAGCGGGTGTCAGGCCTTCAGCGTGTGCTCTGCCAACCTCAGCAAGTGTACTTTGCCACTCATATCTGGTGTCTCTATAACGTGCTTTTACAAAGAAATAAACGTTTTTCAGTGTAAGCTAATAGCAGTCAGTGTCCTTAAAGCGGGTGTCAGGCCTTCAGCGTGTGCTCTGCCAACCTCAGCAATTGTACTTTGTCACTCATATCTGGTGTCTCTATAGCAAGCTTTTACAAAGAAAAAAAGTTTTTCACTGTAAGCTTAAAGCGGGTGTCAGGCCTTCAGCGTGTGCTCTGCCAACCTCAGCAAGTGTACTTTGCCACTCATATCTGGTGTCTCTATAACGTGCTTTTACAAAGAAAAAAAGTTTTTCACTGTAAGCTTAAAGCGGGTGTCAGGCCTTCAGCGTGTGCTCTGCCAACCTCAGCAAGTGTACTTTGCCACTCATATCTGGTGTCTCTATAACGTGCTTTTACAAAGAAATAAACGTTTTTCAGTGTAAGCTAATAGCAGTCAGTGTCCTTAAAGCGGGTGTCAGGCCTTCAGCGTGTGCTCTGCCAACCTCAGCAATTGTACTTTGTCACTCATATCTGGTGTCTCTATAGCAAGCTTTTACAAAGAAAAAAAGTTTTTCACTGTAAGCTTAAAGCGGGTGTCAGGCCTTCAGCGTGTGCTCTGCCAACCTCAGCAAGTGTACTTTGCCACTCATATCTGGTGTCTCTATAGCGTGCTTTTACAAAGAAAAAAAGTTTTTCACTGTAAGCCAATAGCAGTCAGTGTCCTTAAAGCAGGTGTCAGGCCTTCAGCGTGTACTCTGCCAACCTCTGCCAGTGGACTTTGCAACTCATATCTGGTGTCTCTATAGCGTGCTTTTAAAAAAAAAAAGTTTATCAGTGTAAGCTAATAGCAGTCAGTGTCCTTAAAGCGGGTGTCACGCCTTCAGCGTGTACTCTGCAGACCTCTGCCAGTGCACATTGCCACTCATATCTGGTGTCACAATTGCGTGCATTTAAAACCAAAAAAACATTTTTCACTGTTCTAGATAGAATAGCAGTTAGTTGTCTTCAAGCGGGTGTGTCAGGCCTACAGCGTGTACTCTGCAGACCTCTGCCAGTGCACATTGCCACTCATATCTGGTGTCACATTAGCATGCATTTAAAACCCAAAAACTTTTCTCACTGTTATAGATTGAATAGCAGTTAGTTTTCTTCAAGCGGGTGTGTCAGGCCTACAGCGTGTACTCTGCAGACCTCTGCCAGTGCACATTGCCACTCATATCTGGTGTCACAATAGCGTGCATTTAAAACCAAAAAACTTTTTTCACTGTTATAGATTGAATAGCAGTTAGTTGTCTTCAAGCGGGTGTGTCAGGCCTTCAGCGTGTGCTCTGCCAACCTCAGCAAGTGTACTTTGCCACTCATATCTGGTGTCTCTATAGCGTGCTTTTACAGAGAAATAAACGTTTTTCAGTGTAAGCTAATAGCAGTCAGTGTCCTTAAAGCGGGTGTCAGGCCTTCAGCGTGTACTCTGCCAACCTCTGCCAGTGGACTTTGCAACTCATATCTGGTGTCTCTATAGCGTGCTTTTACAAAAAAAAAGTTTATCAGTGTAAGCTAATAGCAGTCAGTGTCCTTAAAGCGGGTGTCACGCCTTCAGCGTGTACTCTGCAGACCTCTGCCAGTGCACATTGCCACTCATATCTGGTGTCACAATTGCGTGCATTTAAAACCAAAAAAACATTTTTCACTGTTATAGATAGAATAGCAGTTAGTTGTCTTCAAGCGGGTGTGTCAGGCCTACAGCGTGTACTCTGCAGACCTCTGCCAGTGCACATTGCCACTCATATTTGGTGTCACAATAGCATGCATTTAAAACCCAAAAACTTTTCTCACTGTTATAGATTGAATAGCAGTTAGTTTTCTTCAAGCGGGTGTGTCAGGCCTACAGCGTGTACTCTGCAGACCTCTGCCAGTGCACATTGCCACTCATATCTGGTGTCACAATAGCGGGCATTTAAAACCAAAAAACTTTTTTCACTGTTATAGATTGAATAGCAGTTAGTTGTCTTCAAGCGGGTGTGTCAGGCCTACAGCGTGTACTCTGCAGACCTCTGCCATTGCACATTGCCACTCATATCTGGTGTCACAATAGCGTGCATTTAAAACCCAAAAACTTTTTTCACTGTTATAGACTGAATAGCAGTTAGTTGTCTTCAAGCGGTTGTGTCAGGCCTACAGTGTGTACACTGCAGACCTCTGCTAGTGCAAATTGCCACTCATATCTGGTGTCACAATAGCGTGCATTTAAAACCAAAAACTTTTTTCACTGTTATAGATTGAATAGCAGTTAGTTGTCTTCAAGCGGGTGTGTCAGGCCCACAGCGTGTACTCTGCAGACCTCTGCCAGTACACAGTGCCACTCATATCTGGTCTCACAGTAGCTTGCACGCATAGTACAACTAATCCCCCCAAAAAATGACAGGCAGAGGCAGGCCACCCCGCAGGGGCCATCATGGTCGTGGTGCTGTGATTCCCTTTGGCCCTAGAATAATGCCCAGTTTTCAGAGGCCACGTACCCTGAACTTGAAAAGTTCTGAGGACATAGTTGACTGGCTAACACAGGACACACAATTTTCTACATCTTCCGCTCGGAACCTTGACGCACCATCCTCCTCCAGCTTAGCTTCGGGCACCTCTCAAGAAACCACTCACCCGCCTGCCGCCACCACCAAAACTAGCACCACAGCCGCTTCACTTGGTATGTCAGAGGAGATATTCACACATCCGTTTGAAGAAATGAGTGATGCGCAACCATTATTGCCAGAGGATGTAACAGGGATATGTCTCATGCAGGCAGCATTACACACATGGACATACGGTGTGATGATGATGATGTTGTACCCGCTCCTGCTTCCTTTGCTGAGTTGTCAGATATAAGTGAAGCGGTTGATGATGACGATGCGTCCATGGATGTCACGTGGGTGCCCGCTCGGCAAGAAGAAGAACAGGACGAAAGTTCAGATGGGGAGACAGAGAGGAGGAGGAGGAGACGAGTTGGAAGTAGGGGGAGGTCATCGCAAGGAGCTTGTGGCAAAGTCAGACAGCATGCGTCGGCACCCGGGGTCAGCCCGACACCACGCCAATGAACACATGCTGTGTCCACCACCAGAATGCCGTCATTGCAGAGCTCAGCAGTGTGGCATTTTTTTTGTGTGTCTGCCTCTGCGATGCCATTTGCAACCTGTGCCAAAAGAAACTGAGTCGTGGGAAGTCCAACACCCACCTAGGTACAACTGCTTTGCGTAGGCACATGATCGCACATCTCAAACGCCTATGGGATCAACACATGAGTACAAGCAGAACGCAAACTCAAAGCAGCCATCCTCCTCCTGGTCCAGCATCTTAAGCCACGTCAACCACTGCTGTCCTCCTTGACCCCTCTCAACCATCCGCCACTCCGTCTCCCGCCTTGAGCAGTTCCCGCTCATCTGCCCACAGTCAGGTGTCTGTCAAGGACATGTTTGAGAGTAAGAAGCCAATGTCAGAAAGTCATCCCCTTGCCCAGCGTCTGACAGCTGGCTTGTCTGAACTATTAGCCCGCCAGCTTTTACCATACAAGCTGGTGGAGTCTGAGGCGTTCAAAAAATTTGTAGCTATTGGGACACCGCAGTGGAAGGTACCCGGACGAAATTTATTTTCACAAAAGGCAATCCCCAACCTGTACTCGATTGTGCAAATGGAAGTAATGGCATGTCTGGCACACAGTGTAGGGACAAGGGTCCATCTGACCACTGATACCTGGTCTGCAAAGCATGGTCAGGGCAGGTATATCACCTACACTGCGCACTGGGTAAACCTGCTGACGGCTGCCAAGCATGGAATGCGTGGCTCTGCAGAGGAGTTGGTGACACCGCCACGACTTGCTGGCAGGCCTGCTGCCACCTCCTCTACTCCTCCGACTCCATCCTCTTCCATAACCTCCTCGGCTGAGTCCTCTTGTGCTGCTGCGTCTTGCTCCACATCAACGGCACCCCCCCGGCTCCCCAGGTACTATTCCACATCCCGGATCCGGCAGTGTCACGCCGTCTTGGGTTTGACTTGCTTGAAAGCAGAGAGTCACACTGGACAAGCACTCCTGTCTGCCCTGAACGCACAGGTGGAAAGTGACAAGCAACTGGATATCAGCAAAGTGGTTTGTGACAACGGAAAAAATGTGTTGGCGGCATTGAAGTTGGGCAAGTTGACACATGTGCCGTGCATGGCACATGTGTGTAATCTGATCGTACAACGCTTTGTGCATAAGTACACAGGCTTACAAAACGTCCTGAAGCAGGCCAGGAAGGTGTGTGGCCATTTCAGGCGTTCCTACACGGCCATGGCGCTCTTTGCCGATATCCAGCGGCGAAACAACATGCCAATGAGGCGCTTGATTTGCGACAGCCCGACACGTTGGAATTCAACACTCCTAATGTTCGACCGCCTGCTCCAACAAGAAAAAGCCGTTAATGAATATTTGTATGACCGGGGTGCTAGGACAGCCTCTGTGGAGCTGGGAATTTTTTTGCCACGTTACTGGACGCTCATGCGCAATGCCTGTAGGCTCATGCGTCCTTTTGAGGAGGTGACAAACCTAGTCAGTCGCACCAAAGGCACCATCAGCGACATCATACCATTTGTTTTCTTCCTGGAGCGTGCCATGCAAAGATTGCTGGATCAGGCCGTAGATGAGCGTGAAGATGAAGAGGAAGAGTTGTGGTCACCATCACCACCAGAAACAGCCTTATCAGCATCGCTTGCTGGACCTGCGGCAACGCTGGAAGAGGATTGTGAGGAAGAGGAGTCAGAGGAGGAATGTGGCTTTGAGGAGGAGGAGGAAGACCAACCAAAACAGTCATCCCAGGGTGCTCGTTGTCACCTATCTGGTACCTGTGGTGCTGTACGTGGCTGGGGGGAAGAACATACCTTCATTGACATCACTGAGGAGGAGGAACGGGAAATGAGTAGCTCGGCATCCAACCTTGTGCAAATGGGGTCTTTCATGCTGTCGTGCCTGTTGAGGGACCCTCGTATAAAAAGGCTGAAGGAGAACGACCTGTACTGGGTGTCCACGCTACTAGATACCCCGGTATAAGCAGAAAGTGGCGGAAATGTTACCGAATTACAACAAGTCGGAAAGGATGCAGCATTTGCAAAATAAATTAAAAAGTATGCTTTACACAACGTATAAGGGTGATGCCACAGCACAACGGGAATCTAACAGGGGAAGAGGTGGAAGTCATCCTCCTCCTCCCACGACCACGCCATTTCTGCCAAGTGACCCTATGTAGGGGGAACAGTCTCTATTCTGCTCTGTGTCAGTGTGTATCAGGGATCCGTAGGATATGTGTCAATCCATATCTGTCAAGTGACCCTATGTAGGGGGAACAGTCTCTATTCTGCTCTGTGTCAGTGTGTATCATGGTCTCTGAGGACAGGTGCCAATGCATACCTGCCAAGTGACCCTATGTAGGGGTAACAGTCTCTATTCTGCTCTGTGTCAGTGTGTATCATGGTCTCTGAGGACAGGTGTCAATCCATATCTGCCAAGTGACCCTATGTAGGGGGAACAGTCCCTATTCTGCTCTGTGTCAGTGTGTATCAGGGATCCTTAGGATAGGTGTCAATCTATATCTGCCAAGTGACCCTATGTAGGGGGAACAGTCCCTATTCTGCTCTGTGTCAGTGTGTATCAGGGATCCTTATGATATGTGTCAATCCATATCTGCCAAGTGACCCTATGTAGGGGGAACAGTCCCTATTCTGCTCTGTGTCAGTGTGTATCAGGGATCATTAGGATAGGTGTCAATCCATATCTGCCAAGTGACCCTATGTAGGGGGAACAGTCTCTATTCTGCTCTGTGTCAGTGTGTATCATGGTCTCTGAGGACAGGTGTCAATCCATATCTGCCAAGTGACCCTATGTAGGGGGAACAGTCCCTATTCTGCTCTGTGTCAGTGTTTATCAGGGATCCTTAGGATAGGTGCCAATCTATATCTGCCAAGTGACCCTATGTAGGGGGAACAGTCCCTATTCTGCTCTGTGTCAGTGTGTATCAGGGATCCTTAGGATATGTGTCAATCCATATCTGCCAAGTGACCCTATGTAGGGGTAACAGTCTCTATTCTGCTCTGTGTCAGTGTGTATCATGGTCTCTGAGGACAGGTGTCAATCCATATCTGCCAAGTGACCCTATGTAGGGGGAACAGTCCCTATTCTGCTCTGTGTCAGTGTGTATCAGGGATCCTTAGGATAGGTGTCAATCTATATCTGCCAAGTGACCCTATGTAGGGGGAACAGTCCCTATTCTGCTCTGTGTCAGTGTGTATCAGGGATCCTTAGGATATGTGTCAATCCATATCTGCCAAGTGACCCTATGTAGGGGGAACAGTCCCTATTCTGCTCTGTGTCAGTGTGTATCAGGGATCATTAGGATAGGTGTCAATCCATATCTGCCAAGTGACCCTATGTAGGGGGAACAGTCTCTATTCTGCTCTGTGTCAGTGTGTATCATGGTCTCTGAGGACAGGTGTCAATCCATACCTGCCAAGTGACCCTATGTAGGGGGAACAGTCTCTATTCTGCTCTGTGTCAGTGTGTATCAGGGATCCTAAGGATATGTGTCAATCCATATCTGCCAAGTGACCCTATGTAGGGGTAACAGTCTCGATTCTGCTCTGTGTCAGTGTGTATCATGGTCTCTGAGGACAGTTGTCAATCCATATCTGCCAAGTGACCCTATGTAGGGGGAACAGTCCCTATTCTGCTCTGTGTCAGTGTGTATCAGGGATCCTTAGGATAGGTGTCAATCTATATCTGCCAAGTGACACCTGTCCTCAGAGACCATGATACACACTGACACAGAGCAGAATAGAGACTGTTCCCCCTACATAGGGTCACTTGGCAGATATGGATTGACACCTATCCTAATGATCCCTGATACACACTGACACAGAGCAGAATAGGGACTGTTCCCCCTACATAGGGTCACTTATATATTTAATACTAATGTACATTTGGTTGTATGTGAAAACGTTACACTTTCAATGACATTTCCACAAGGTTAACAGCTAAAAGGTTAAAATTAAATTAGAACAAACACATGTGCTGTCAGTCAAATGTATACAAAACTCGTAAGCTAATTACAGGCAAGAGCCTTCTAGAGAATATTCCAAACTTAGATATGCAATACATTACATCATGTAACAAGTTAGAAAACCTTTTTGGGAAAATCACACAGGTGGGGGCTGCTTTATGGAGGACAAAATGGCTATTTAACTGAAGGAGAAAGGATAGGATGTTGTCATTCAACCATTATTCCATTCTCACTTGCACACGGACACCATACTTATGCTGTAGCCACTAATACTTTGGTAAGATTGATTATTTACTGACTATTTTTGCATTCTGTTACATTCATCCAATACACTTTTATCTTATATTTATTTGAGCCATTGTTTCATTTATTACAATATTTTTACAGTGCCTTTTGGGTCTTCAGACACTGAATTATTTTAGTGATAAGTCAAGTTATCATCTAGAATGGTTAAGGAAAACAGTATTTATAAGTAATTTGGGAACGGAAGGGTCTACTCCGTATACAGCTATAGATTGCAAAAAGACACGCTAAGCTTAGAATGACCCGGAGTGACCTTTTGTCGGTAAAGGTCCACATCATACCTGAAGCAAGCCATAACTATCAAAATTGAAGTATCACCGAAACCGACACAAACAACTGGTGAGTGGGGGTTCAAGTGCAGATATGTGCAGGCAGCCTCTGAATATAGGGTTACTCCCAACCCTCTAAATTACAGAAAAGAGAAAAATAAAAGGAACCAGGATGCCACAATCACTACAGTATATTTATAATTACAGCTGGAATGTGGAAATCTCATAAAAAAGAGAAAAAACATAAAAATGACACCGTAACATTTAATAAACATAAATGTATATAGAGTATCAAACACACTCACATAGAAAAGTGGCATATAATAATTAAATTAAGGCAAAAGTCCTACTGTGTCCTATAGGTGCAGTTCAGTCCACGGTGGAAATTGTTCTATAGGCCCAAAGGTCAGAACTCCACTGCTGCTTGACTTCTGGACTCATTCTTTCACCTCGCCTTACTGCTGCTCAGCGCATTTCGTTTCAGGAGACTTCCTCAGGAGCTTGCTACGGTTATAGCGCCTGTGGCTGCTGCACCCCAGTCTGCATCTTGTGTAACTCGTTTCAAAGCAAGGAAACACAGAGTGATTGCTCCAGCATTCCAAGATGCCAGCCACTGCATGAGGAAGCTGGTCTGCAGGTTAGAGGATGGAGGAGGTGTGGCTGAGGGGCTGAGCCAGGACAATGATGCATCCAAGATGGTGCTGAGTCCCACAGTCAGCCACATTGATCTCAGGTACATGTGAGACCAGGTTATGTGATTAAGACACTCCTGTTACAAATCGCTATTTGTAACTGGCCCTTTAAATGGAAAATTGCCCTGCTTCCCTGGATTGTGGAGAAGCCTATTTGCCAGCCTCCTTCCTTATGACTATGGCCCTGTGTGAGCGGTGATACCCCAGATAGCTATGCCATGGAGCCTATTCATATAATGAAAGACTATGGGAAAGACTTTAGCTCCATGGCAATTGAACTGTGTGAATAGGATCTGCGCGCTATTCGGTAGTTTTGTGCGCTCAGATCCCAGCTATCTGGGGATATGTGAAATGTCTGTGTGTTATGTGTAAAAGGTGACTTTATGTATTTTAAAGTGTTTTATGTCTTTTTGCAACCATGTGGTTAATGGAGTCTGCCTCTATCCCTGAATAATTGGATTACTTTTCCCATTGTCTCCAGGATAGAGGGCCCTGTAAAACCTGCTTGAACCAGATAGCCATGCTGCCAGCCAGGCCCCAAAAGATACTTTTGATAACTTTTGAACCCCTGGTCTGATTCGTGCCTGGTCTGATTTTAATATGTTGTTCCCCTGAATGGATTGATTGTTAATATGTATTTTTATGAAGATTGGATGGATGGTTTTAAAGTTACAGGGTATGGGTAAAAACTGTATTTTTACTGTCTGTGATAATTATGTTAATCCCTTGTGTAGCATAATTATATCACAGACATAGGGGAGGATTTTGTGTGTAATTACTGGGAGTGGTTTTAATGATGTACGTGTACGATTGGTTGTTTTGTCCCGCCCTGTGGGTGGTCCTGTATTTACAAAATGGTAATAAAAACCAGGCTGGGTGTTCCAGCACCTCAGACCTCTGCTGACCCTCTAACTTGCAGCCTTGACTCATGTTTGTAGGGGACAGCCATAATCACTACAGGGATTGCTATGCTCTTCATACTCCCTTAGCTACTGAGCTCTTGTAAGAGCTCTTGTTCCTGATCCTGCTTCGCTCTACAGAAGGAAGAGGGTCACCTACTGGAGCCTGGTCCTAGGTCCAGGGCGCAGAGCAGACGGCGAGAGACCAGCCCAGCAGCAGTGGTTCGTAGTGTCTGCAGTACTTATGGTGGCTACGCAGTAGTTATGGTGCCTATGGTGCTGATGGTCCTTTGGTGAGCGCTAGGAGCATCCTTCTCTACGGTCCAACTTCCAGCCAGCCTGGAGGCAACCGTAACATTTGGTGGCAAGCGGTGGGATGGCGTCCTAGTGCAAGGAGCAGCACCCCAACAGTACTGGTATCGTATGAGAGTTATTGAGGGCAACGCTAGCCACTGCGCAGCGTCCCTACCTAGAGCAGCATGGAGCCTGCCAGTACGTGCACAGCAGCCGAAATGGAGGAGAGGTTCCTCAACAGATTGCATGACTTCCTATCCTGGAGAGATGGGGCAGTCTCAGAAGAGGAGATGTGTGGGTACAGACATGAGGCCAGAGCCGAACTGTGGGAGGAAGCCCTACAGGAAGTTCAGCGCTGGCGAGGTGATCGTAGTATCAGCCGAGGGCAGCAAATCCAGGCTCGAATGGCAGAGCGAATGCCCCTCCTGGGCAAACAACCCCCTCCAGCGTGGGTGACTAAACTAGAGGATCTAGTATATAGCGAACTGTGGCTCGACAACGCATACCAGGTGCTACAGTGGTACGCGGCTCAGCTTGTTCCAGAGATGGCTGAGTATGAATTCCCTGAGAGTGGGGATTACGATGGCCCTGGTCTATTCTGGGATAACATGGACGATGACGACTTCGGAAAGGCTACAGACTCGTGCTTCTGGGACCTGTATGATGACCGGGAAGACATGCTGGGTCTCCCTAGAGCCATTGACCTAGAGGCAGATCTGCGGTACCTAGTCACCAACAAATGTGACCTTGAGTGGAAGTACCAGCACCTCATCAATGGGTCCCGGGAAGAAACAACTGGTTCCCTTTCTCCACAGCATCCAGAGGTACCCCAGGAGAGCACAGCAGCAGAGCCAGGTCGAGAGCCCTTTAGCTGGAAGGATATCGTAGAGGTATACTGGGAGGAACCTCTGATGGCAGGTAGAGATGGGACCTAGGTCTCTCTACCGGCCCTACAAGGATGCTGGGCAGTCGGCCCAGATCCCCAACCCCTGGGTGAGTTACAGGGAGCGGAGAGCAGCGACCTCCCTCCCCAGCGGCAGCCTGAGTTACAGGGAGAGGAGAGCAGCGACCTACCTCCCCAGCGGCAGTGCACCGTGCAGAGGGAAGAGACAACCAGTCTCCTTCTCCAACAGCAGCCCGAGGTACCCGAGGCAGCGGGCCTCATAGACTGGTCCTTGGCGGACCCCCAGCAGGCAGGTGGAGATGGGACCGCAGTCTCTCTACCGGCCCTACAGGGATGCTGGGCAGGCGGCCCAGATCCCCAACCCCAGGGTGAGGTACAGGGAGCGGAGAGCAATGACCTCCCTCCCCAGTGGCAGCCTGAGTTACAGGGAGAGGAGAGCAGTGACCTCCCTCCCCAGCGGCAGTATACCGTGCAGAGGGAAGAGACAACCGGTCTCCTTCCCCAACCCCAACCAGAGATACCCGAGGCAACAGGCCTCATAGAATGGTCCTGGGAGGGCCCCCAGCAGGCAGGTGGAGATGGGACCGCAGTCTCTCTACCGGCCCTACAGGGATGCTGGGCAGGCGGCCCAGATCCCCAGCGACAGACCAAGCTACAGGGAGGGGAGAGCATCGACCTCCCTCCCCAGCCGGAGTGTGCCCGCCAGGGAGAGGAGACAACCGGTCTCTCTCCCCAGCCACAGCATGTTCCACAGGGAGCGGAGAGCATCGACCTCCCTTCCCAACGGCCGCAGGAGTATCAGGAGGAGGAGGTAAGCCAATCCCCCCCTCCCCAGCTAACTCCTAACTTGGGCCCAGGGTTAACAGTGGAGATGTTAACCCCCACTGATCCCCACATTCCCTTTGCCACCGGGCAGGACTATGCCCCAATTCCCCCAGCAGAAGCGCTGGCACCAGGGCAGAGTGCCGCTGGCCTCTGCTCCCCAAGCACCACCAGCTATTTGCCCAGCTGCACCAGGAAGGCAGCGGGTGCTGCATTTTTACCCTACAACCTGGGACCTACAGGCCAGTACTATTTATTGTGGGGGGGCTTCTCTGCCAATGTTTATTTATGGGTGGGCTGCAAGACTAACTTAGGCACTGACCAACATAAGGTCAGGTGCCTGGTTAGTCTCCCTCCAAAAGGGGAGATGTGTTACAAATCGCTATTTGTAACTGGCCCTTTAAATGGAAAATTGCCCTGCTTCCCTGGATTGTGGAGAAGCCTATTTGCCAGCCTCCTTCCTTATGACTATGGCACTGTGTGAGCGGTGATACCCCAGATAGCTATGCCATGGAGCCTATTCATATAATGAAAGACTATGGGAAAGACTCCATGGCAATTGAACTGTGTGAATAGGATCTGCGCGCTATTCGGTAGTTTTGTGCGCTCAGATCCCAGCTATCTGGGGATATGTGAAATGTCTGTGTGTTATGTGTAAAAGGTGACTTTATGTATTTTAAAGTGTTTTATGTCTTTTTGCAACCATGTGGTTAATGGAGTCTGCCTCTATCCCTGGATAATTTGATTACTTTTCCCATTGTCTCCAGGATAGAGGGCCCTGTAAAACCTGCTTGAACCAGATTGCCATGCTGCCAGCCAGGCAGGCCCCAAAATATACTTTTGATAACTTTTGAACCCCTGGTCTGATTCGTGCCATTTTTTAATATGTTGTTCCCCTGAATGGATTGATTGTTAATATGTATTTTTATGAAGATTGGATGGATGGTTTTAAAGTTACAGGGTATGGGTAAAAACTGTATTTTTACTGTCTGTGATAATTATATTAATCCCTTGTGTAGCATAATTATATCACAGACATAGGGGAGGATTTTATGTGTAATTATTGGGAGTGGTTTTAATGATGTACGTGTATGATAGGTTGTTTTGTCCCACCCTGTGGGTGGTCCTGTATTTACAAAATGGTAATAAAAACCAGGCTGGGTGTTCCAGCCCCTCAGACCTCTGCTGACCCTCTAACTTGCAGCCTTGACTCATGTTTGTAGGGGACAGCTATAATCACTACAGGGATTGCTATGCTCTTTATACTCCCTTAGCTACTGAGCTCTTGTAAGAGCTCTTGTTCCTGATCCTGCTTCGCTCTACAGAAGGAAGAGGTTCACCTACTGGAGCCTGGTCGTAGGTCCAGGGCGCAGAGCAGACGGCGAGATACCAGCCCAGCAGCGGTGGTTCTTAAGAGTCTGCAGTACTTATGGTGGCTACGCAGTAGTTATGGTGTCTACGGTGCTGATGGTCCTTTGGTGAGCGCTAGGAGCATCCTTTTCTACGGTCCAACTTCCAGCCAGCCTGGAGGCAACCGTAACAACTCCTTTATAAGCAGAACACACCTTTCAGTTTGTGCTTTGTTGTTTTGTTGCGTGCCTCAAG